>NW_026000174.1:52455317-52548135 GCF_001458135.2 Marmota marmota marmota | reverse complement strand
ATTTTTTTTTTTTTTTTTTTTTTTGGTGTTTGCGTTCTAATTCATTCATGGATATATAACACACACATATTTGTTTCTTTTTTTCTCATCTTTAACATTTTTAAAGCAAGTTATTTTTCCTTGTTTTTTTGAGAGTTGTGGAAGGATTTTGTTTTGTTTTATTTTTGTTTCTCTCTCTTGTTTCTCCTTTCTTCTCCCACTAGCAGTCAAATTCTCTTGTTCTCTCTTTCTCTCCTTTTGATTTTTTTCATTTTTTTTTCTTTATAGCCATCGCTTGCTACATCTCTTCAACATTCTCTCTGTTCAGATTTTGAACACCATATACGGTCTTTTACCTTCCTATCCGTGTTCTCTTCTCTTACCGAACCATATTTTTGCCATTTTTTAGAACTATTTGGTTCACGTAACTCGGGTCCCCACCATTCATGTTGTTGGTGCTGTGGATGGCATAGCTGATACTTGTTTTAGTCCGCTTTTTCACTGCTGTGACTGAAATGCCTGACAGGAACAATTTTGGAGGAGGAAAAGTTTATTTGGGGGCTCATGGTTTCAGAGGTCTCAGTTCATAGTTCTCCATTCTTCAGGGACAAAATATATATCCAAAAAGCATGCCTCCAAGAACCCACCTCCTCCAGCCACACCCCACTGGCCTACAGTTACCATTTGGTTAATCCCTGTTAGGGGATTAATTCACTGATTGGATTACGTTTCTCATAACTGAATCATTTAACTTCTGAGCTTTCTTGTATTATCTCACACATGAGCTTTTAGGGAACAACTAGTATTTAAACCATAACAGTACCTGTGTTTAATGCCAAATGTAGTTAACAACTATTTAGTGACTTTGCTATTTGGCAATTGCTAACTCCTTCATTTCTGTTTTGTGGTAAATAATATTGTGGATATCATAGAAGGCACCGGCACTGATCTCATCCTGGGATCCTTTACCTAATTACATCTACAAAGACTCTTTGCTCAAACAAATTCATGTTCACAGGTTCTGGGTGTTAGAATTATCAGAATTGGTCCTAAACCCCATAACAAGTATCCTTATGAGACACACAGGGGAGATTTGATAGGCATATAAGAAGGTCACATGAGAGCAAATTTAAAATTTTTAAAAAAAATTTATTATTTTTTATTATAATTTGTCATGCAGAATGCATTACAGTTCAAATAGAGCACAATTTTTCATATCTCTGGTTGTACACAAAATAGAGTCGCACCATTCATGTCTTCATACATGTACTTAGGGTAATGATGTCTATCTCATTCCACAGTCTTTTCTACCCCCATGCCTCCTCCCTTCCCCTCCCACCCCTTTGCCCTATCTAGAATTTGTCTATTCCTCCCATGCTCCCCCTCCCAAACCCACTATGAATCAGCATCCTCATATCAGAGAAAACATTTGGCATTTGTTTTTTTGGGATTGGCTAACTTCACTTAGCATTATATTCCCCAACTCCATCCATTTACTTGCAAATGCCATGATTTTATTCTCTTTTAATGCTGAATATTATACCATTGTGTATATATACCACATTTTTGTTATCCATTCATCTACTGAAGGGCATCTAGGTTGGTTCCACAGTTTAGCTCCTGTGAATTGTGCTGCTATAAACATTGATGTGGCTATGACCCTGTAGTATTCTTCTTTTGGTTATAGATTGAGGAGTGGGTTAGCTGGGTCAAAAGGTGGTTCCATTCCCAGTTTTCCAAGGAATCTCCATACTGCTTTCCATATTGGCTGCACCAATTTGCATTCCTACCAGCAATGTATGTGCCTTTTGCCCCACATCCTTATCAACACTTATTGTTGTTTGTATTCTTTTTTTGGGGGGGGAGGGGTACCAGGGATTGAACTCAGGGGTACTTGACCACTGAGCCACATCCCCAGACATATTTTATATTTTATTTAGAGACAGGGTCTCTGAGTTGTTTAGTGCCTTGCAGTTGCTGAGGCTGGCTTTGAACTCTCGAATCTCCTATCTTAGCCTCCCAAGCCACTGGGATTATAGGTGTATGCCACTGTGCTCAGCTCTTGTTGTTTGCATTCTTAATAGCTGCCATTCTGACTGGAGTGAGATGAAATCTTAGAGTAGTTTTGATTTGCATTTTTCTACTTGCTAGAGATGTTGAACATTTTTTCATATATTTGTTGAATGATTATATTTCTTCTTCTGTGAAGTGTCTGTTCAGTTCCTTGGCCTGTTTATTGTTTGGGTTATTTTTGTTTTGTTTTGTTTTTTTGGTGTTTAGCTTTTTGAGTTCTTTATACACCTAGAGATTAGTGCTCTAACTGATGTGCAAGTGGTAAAAATTTGCTCCCAAGATGTAGGCTCTCTATTCACCTCACTGATTCTTTTGCTGAGAAGGAGCTTTTTAGTTTGAATCCATCCCATTTATTAATTCTTGATTTTAATTCTTGTGCTTTAGGAGTCTTATTAAGGAAGTTGGGGCCTAATATGACATGATGGAGATTTGGGCCTACTTTTTCTTCTATTAGATGCAGGGTCTCTGGTTTGAGTTGAGTTTTGTGCATGGTGAGAGATAGGGATATGCCGCAGTCTGGCTGGGCACAAATCACGAGCCACTCAAGCAGGAACAAACTTTATTTCCGAACTCACGTGAACGTCACCCAACGTGGCCCTCCCAGGCACACCACACACCAACCGGAACTCTCTCCACCAGAACTTCACCAACCAACGCGAACTCCCCAGGAATCCCCGCTAGAGCTCAACCAGAACTCAAGGGGAACTCTGGGAGAACTCAAAAGTAGCGGGCGCCTGAGGCATCAGGAGCCGCCCTATTGCCAGACAGCAGGGGTCTAATATACAACTAAATACACAGCCTATTTCAATCCAGCATCATCCAGTCACAGCAATTATACACAGCTTAACTTCTTAATGGCTCGCTGGCAGGCACCTACTTCTGGCAAAATGCTAGGGGCCATTCTGACTCAGCTGTGGCTCTCAACAGGGATTTAATTTTATTTTGTTGTATATGGATTTCCAGTTTTCCCAGCACCATTTGTTGAAGAGGCTGTGTTTTCTCCAATGCATGTTTTTGGCACCTTTGTCTAATATATTGGATATTTATTTTAATGTTGTATATTGTTTGCTCCAGTTGTTACTGTTGTGTATTTCTACCTTTTCTGTGAGATTCTGGGCATCTACAGGGGCTCTACAAGTTCATAGAGCATAGAGTCTTCTTCTGAACTAAATCCAGGCAAGAGACAGCATGACTTGCTCTACACACAAATTAACCACCTCAGACCTCAGCAATGTTTTAATACAGAGAATAGAAGAGACAAATAACCCAAAGTATTGACCAGGCCCCAAGGAGGAACTTCTGGGGTCAGAGAATTCCTTAGTCAGGTTTATGGACATGCACTCCTACCCCCCAAAAGACAGAATTAACACAAAGGCTGTGGGTACCACACCTATAAGGAGTACACCTATAAGGGGTCTCAATATCACTTTAGGATACATTCCACATGAGTGGAAGAGAAATTAATCACAAAAGATGTATAGAACCCAATCCAGGAATACAAGGAATATGAAAAAAAAGCAATGTAAAACAACACCTCTTAAAGTTCACAATTCACCAGCCACTGACCCCAAAGAAATTGAAGTGGATGAAATGTCAGATAAATATTTCAAAATAATAATTCTAGAAATGATTAATGAATTCCAAGAGAACACAGAAAATAAATTAAGGAAGTGAATGAAAAATTTAATAAGGAGCTACAGATATTCAAAAAGAACCAAACATAAATCTTGGAAATGAAAGACACAATAAATCAAATAAAATGTTTGGTTGAAAATCTCTCTAATGGAGTAGACCGTGATGAAAATAGAATCTCAGAACTGAAAGATAAAATGGCCCAGCTCTCAACCTGCAGGTAGTATTAAAGAAAAGAAGATATGTAACCCTGACCAGAATACACAAGAACTCTGGGACAACATGAAGAGAACAAGTTTTAAGAATCACTGGAATTGAAGAGGATTGTGAAATGCAGGCTAATGTAGGTAGTGTGAAGCTAGAGGATGTGGGTCCCTGAGGACATGCCTTTGGGGTATATACTTTGTCCCAAGCAAGTGGAACTTTCTCTCTCTGCTTCCTGGTGTGATGTCCTGAGCCGCTGTCTTCCACCACATTCTGCTTCATCTTGACCCCCGAGGAATGAAATGTCTATGAACTGAGACCTCTGAAACTATAGTGCCAAATACATTTTTCCTTCTCTAAAATTGTTCTTGGCAGGTCTTTTGGTAATGGTGATGAAAAAGATGACTAAAACCAATTCCTTGCATCTTATCTGATCATAATGGAATGAGATCATAAATCAACACCAAAAACACCCACAAAGACTACATAAATACACGGAGCTTGAACAATACATATTTTGTTTCATAATGAGGATTGAACACAGGGGTACTCATAACCACCGAGCTACATTACCAACTCTTTATTTTTTATTTTGATATAGAGTCTTGATAAGTTGCTGAGGGCCTCACTAAGTTGCTGAGGCTGGCTTTGAACTTGTGATCCTCCTATCTCAGCCACCTGAGCTGCTGGGATTACAGGTGTGTGCTACCATGCCTGGCCACTTTTGAATATTGAATGGGTGATAGAAGAAATCAGAAGAAACATTTAAAAATTCTTAGAATCAATTGGGAATAGTGGTACAATATA
This sequence comes from Marmota marmota marmota, assembly GCF_001458135.2. Classification (NCBI taxonomy): domain Eukaryota; kingdom Metazoa; phylum Chordata; class Mammalia; order Rodentia; family Sciuridae; genus Marmota; species Marmota marmota. The sequence continues at coordinate 52,543,440 of NW_026000174.1, read as the reverse complement.
CAATTTCTGGGACACTTTGAAGGTGATTCTAAGAGGAAAGCTTATAACTACTAGTACCTACATAAGAAAATCAGAAAGACCCTAGATAAACAACCTAATAATACATCTCAAGGCCCTTGAAAATGAAGAAAAAATCAAACCCAAAGCCAGTAGAAAGAAGGCAATAATTAAGATCACAGCTAAAAATCAATGAAATTGGAAATTAGAAAAAAAAGTATAAAAGATCAATGAAGAATTGGTTCTTTGAAAAGATAAACAATATTGATAAGCCCTTAGCCAAACTAACCAAAAGAAAAAGAGAGGATACCCAGCCTAATAAAATTAGAAATGGAAAAGGAGACCTCATTATGAATATCACCAAAATCCAGAGAATTCTCAGGGACTTTTTTGGGAACTTTGGAAAACATAAAAGAAATGGATACATTTCTAGATGCATACGATTTGCTAAAATTGAATCAAGAGGACACAGAAAACCTAAACAGACAAATAACTCGCAAGGAGATAGAAGCAGTGTCTGTCAATGGATGGATGGAAAAAGAAAATGGGTATGTTTATAGCAGTATAATTCACAATAGCCAAACTATGGAACCAGCCTGCGTCCATCAACAGATGAATGGATAAAGAAAATGTGGTGTATATACACAATACAGTTTCATTCATCCATAAAGAAAAACAAAATGATGTCATTTGCAAGAAAGTCGTTCTAACTTGAGAACATTATGTTAGGCAAAATAAGCCAAATGAAGAAGGTCAGGGGTTGTATGCTTTCCTCTTGTATGTGGAGGCTAGAGAGGACAAAGGAAAATGTGGCGGGGGTGGCGGTGGTGGGTGGAATCTCTGAACATCTAAGAGAGATCAGTAGAGTAGAGGAAAGGGACTAGGGAGAGGGAGGAGGGGAGGAATAGGTGAAATACTGGGGAGTGATACTGGCCAAGTTATACTGTCATATTGTGTGCATGTAGGAATACGTGACGATGAATCCCAACATTATGTATAACTACAATGAGCAAATTAAAAAATGAAAAAAAAAACCAAAACCTTGTAAATACACTCTGTGCTAAAGTTTGGATCTTAATCATCTCCTAAAAGTAGGTTCCTGTATAAAAGGCTTCCTCACCAGCTTGGTGTATTGGGAGATGGTGGGACTTTAAAAGGTGGAGCTTAGCAGGAACTCTTCAGGCCACCAGGGGCCTGACTTTGAAGGGGCTAGTGGGACCCTGCTTCTTACTCTTCCTTTTTTTCCCACTTTCTAGCAATGAGGTGAGTGGTTTTGCTCTATCATGCACTTCTGCCGTGAAGTGCCACCACAGTCTCAAAACAAGGTGCCAACCAATCATGGACTGAAAACTCTAAGTCAAAATAAACCTAAATCTTTTTCCATGTTGATTATCTCATGTATTTTTTAAATAGTAACCGAAATCTAACTAACACCCAGAATAATGTTTGACCAAATATCTGGGCACCTTGTGGCTTAGCCAAGTTGGTACCTAAAACAAGCCACCACAGGGCTTACCAGTTGATTCTGCAAGCATTTAAGTGTCCCCTAGGTCACAAAACTCAGAAACTCAGTCTGGTTTTCTAAAAATTAATCGGGAGTGGTAAAACCTAATGGAAAAGTTGAATTATTTACCTGGTGACTAGCTTCAGGCCGGCAACCATACCAAGAAGTAATAACTCGCCTCCTCCCAGCCATCTGCTGCCCACCGGAATGCAGGAGCCATGATGTTGTCAGAGTGGTTCTGACTCCACAGGACCAGGAGACAGGGAGAGAGGTATGTCCCTGGAGAAGACCAAACAAACTTTACTCTTGTGACTCTGAGCATGTTACTGAGCTGCTCCAATCCTTAGCGCTCCCATCTTAAAATGGCCAGAGTGGGGCCACATCATAGAGCGTTGTGAGGTTAAAATGAGAGCTCATTTCACAGAGCCTGTTACATAGTCATCATCATCATCATCATCATCATCATCACCACCACCATCATACATTTTGATTGCTTTCCTGTGATGTGCTCCGGGGGTATCACAACCTTACAGATGAAACCACTGAAGTTCACATTAAGTAAGACCAAGAGAGGTTATTGGCAGAAATTATTGTTATTAACACATTTTTTTTTTTTGCCAACCACTTAGTTAAATTTACTCTTTCAATCTCCATTCCTGTCTGCAGATAAGAGTAATCCCTACATTAATGTATTGTGGAAATTCAAGGACATAAGTGAGAAGTACTTTGAGGATGATCAACTTGTTTTATTTTAATGACTTTTGGCCCACGTTTAAGTAACTGACCACTTGGTATCACTTAATTCATACTTTCAAAAAAAAAATCTTAATTTTTGTAGAGTCACTTTATTTTCCAAGAGCTTAAACATGTAGAGATGTTTAAGTTAGTCTAGATTTCTTGACTAACTGGGGAGTTCATAAGACTCAAAGAATAATTGCGAATTCCTCCACAAGCGAAAGAAAGTCAGTTTTTTTTTCCTGAATTATGGCACCTTGTGCAAAAAAACTTTGTAGTCACTTTATACAATGCAAAGTGCTTCATAAATATGGTCCAATCGTGATCAGCCGGGTATCTAACACTTTGTGAATTAATAGTCACCCAGGTGTGGTGGACGTCCATCTGGTCTCATCTTTGTTGCATGGATCACTTGCCAACTTACAGGGTGTCAGGGGTGGAAAGTACCCAAAGGAGGAGGGGGAGAGTAGCTAAGATGGGGCAGCACCTGCTACTGATGATAACAAGGGTAACAACAACCACAAAAATGACAGCTAACATACTGAGTGCTTTTGGTGCGTCACGTAGCTCCATGCTAAGTGCTTTCCTTGTGCGTCTACCCCTCTCCCTCCAGCTGTGCGAGCTGTGGGTTTCAATCTCTGCCATCAGGTCACACAAGTTGCTCAAGGTTACTTAGCTTGATTGATGATGGAGATGGGATTTGAATACAGGTTCATTTGGCTTTAAAGCTCTTAAGATTCTACGGCTTTCCATCTCCTCCCACTGTGCTGAGCCCCTGTCTGAAGCTCACATAGATTCTCTCTTCTCTTTGCTTTCCCTTCATAGAGAGTGCATGGATTCTGTGTCCCTTCGTAACCTGACATTCCCCACTCAGTAATCACAACACTAGTCTACTGTGTGCAAAGGGACACAAGTTAGTGTCAATGTAATTTTTCCCAGAGAAAGAGAAGCTGTTGAGGCAGAGTGACCCCAGAATTTGTTCACAAATTCAATGACAAAGAGATGTTAAAAAAAGTATCAATGATTTTCTTACACTTATTTTTTTTTTTTTATTAAAAATATAAGTCATATGAACTGAAAAAAATTTGAACAACAAAGAAAAGGACTATAAAAGAAATAAAAATTTACTATCCTATGCTCAGGAAAAAATCTCCATTAACACTTAGGGATATTGAGTGAAATTTTTTTTTTCCTATTTATACAACCTCCCCTTCCCCCAGGTTCTAATTTACAGAAAACATTTAAAATTTGTGTTATGGTTATATTGTGTTACAACTTGTTTTTCATTTAAATCAGGAACATTTTAATTCTATTTTTTTTTTTTTTTGGGTACCAAGGATTGAACCCAGGAGCACTCAACCACTGAGCCACACCTCCAGTCCTTTTTATTTTTTATTTTGAGACAGGGTCTAGGTAAGTTGCTTAGGACTTCACCACATTGCTGAGGCTGGTGTTGAACATGCAATCCTCCTGCCTCAGCCTCTTGAGCTGTTGAGATTATAGGTGTGAGCCACCACACCTAGCTAATAGCTAGCCCTTTAAATATGATTTTTAAAGAGCTTCATTGTAATCCCATAATATTATAACTTATTTGATCATTCAAATACTATCAGGCATTTAGGCTGTTCCCTGTACTCCACTGTTATGAACAGTGCCTGATGGACATCTTGGATTACGTGTCTGATTATTTTTTGGTGGTAGATTGCTACATTTGGAATTGCTTAGAAGAAGATATATTTTCCAAGTTTTTTGAGTCATGCTGCCAAATTATTCTTTAGAAAGATTTTACCACTCTCCAGTCCTGTCAGAGGGTTATTTTAAGAAGAATTTTCTTATTTGAAGTAAAGGATTCTTTTCTCCCCAATGTTTATTTATACACAAAGTCAATATTTTGGGGCAGCTACTCCATGCAGATCTACTTACTCTTTCTAGAGGACATACAAAGATGGCAGTTAGAGCATTGCTGTCTCTTTCCCAGGAGCCTCCTGTGGTCAGTATTGGTGGCTGCATTCAGTGGCCACCTTCCTGTGTGGCAGAGCTTACCTCTTACTGCATTACCAGCTCTATATTTTCCCAGTCTCTCTTGCCAAGGCATGGGCTCATGTGTGATCCACTTTGGCCAATGGGTCCAGAAGGGAATCCAAGGAACACTGTGAAAATTTCAATCCTATGGAAAAGGTAACTTCCCCTTTCTCCCAACCTTTGAATATGGTTGGGTAGGGATACAATATGTGGAGCTGTAGGAACCATATTTTGACCATGGAGAGAAGACCAAGACTATCACTGAGAAGCTGACTGACTTTGGCAAACAAGTCCTAGAACTGACCAGACTGGAACTTTTGTTATATGACAAGGGAAAAATATCATTCTTATTAAATACCATTTTAAACAGGGAGTTTGTTATTTGCAGTTGAAAGCATTCTGATTTCCCTCCTAACTGATCCAAGCACTGTTACCTCTGCTGGATTCTCCAAGTCATGCCCACACATTCATGGCTGCAATAGGAACTGTGTGGGGAGGGGGATTTAGTCAGCTGTGTTTATTTTCCCTCACTGTGACCAAAATATCTGACAAGAACAGCAGAGAAAGCCAGCTCCACTCTCCAGGGACAAGACATATACCCTAAAGGCATGCCGCCCCGCAATGACCCACCTCCTCCTATATACCCTACCTGCCTACAGTTACCACCCGGTTAATTTCTACCAGGGGATTAGTGCACTGAGTAGGCTAAGGCTCTCATAACCCAATCATTGTCTCCCACATGAGTTTTTTTGGGGGGATACCCCATATCTAAACCAGATCAGGGATAAAACAGTTAACAAGGCAAACATTACTCCTGTGGTTCTGGAGCTTCAGAAAAGAAAACAATCCATAAATTAAAAAGAAATTTCCAGAAAAGAAAACAATCCATGAATTAAAAAGAAATTGCCATGGATCGTAAAAGGAGCTGTAATTGAGAATGATAGATGTGGACCCAGAGCTTGGAGAAGGTCTATCTGAAAACAAAATATTTGTGTTAGGACCTAAGTGACAAAGAGAGAATCAGTCATTTAGAGAGTGCTTCAGAAAGAGGGGCTGTTTATGTACCGGAGACATTTGATTCCTGAATGCCTCAGTTTCCTTATCTGGAAAATGAGGATAACACAGTGTCTGATTTAAAGGTGGTACTAAGAGGAGCACGTGGAGTTGTGATGGAAAACACTGACTTCAGTCATTGCCCACGGTAAACACTTGGTGTCAGCCGCTGCTGTGGTGGTGAGAGTCACAGTGCAGGTGACTTCTATGAATTCCAAGGACTTGCATTTTTACTTACGGCCTCCTCTGCCTCCTCCTGGGAGTGGTGGCCTGAGCTGTCTCTATTTCTCTCTGTGTTAACCTGTGTCTTGAAGCTCTGTCCCTTCATTGGCTTCTACCCTCCAAAATGGAAAAAAAAAAAAAATGCAAGAAAACAAGCAAAGGAACAAAAAACAAAACAAAACAAAAACAAAACAAAACAAAACAAACCCCCATAAAACAAAAAACAAGAGCATATTAATAAATGATAAAAACAGTTCCTTTCTTACTAAGCATCCACAGATGTTTAATGACCACCTTCCTAGAAACTTGAAGAGATCACAAGGAGGGGTCATAGCAACACGCAGAGATCCAATGTCTTGTTGATCTCCTTTCCTTTGCCTCCCACAAAACAATTTTTTTTTCCTCATCTGATACATTGATGTTGTTTTTTTGTAGTTTGAGCATCAAACTGGCTTGGTTAGGCTGGGTTAAAACAAGAAAGGCTTATTTCTTGCCTATAAGAAGTCTCCTGTGGGGTTGAGTGGCATTTGAGGCAGCCATCCCACACACAGTGGCTTGGTATCGTGCTCTTCATCTGTGTGCTGTCAACTCTTGACCACTGCATCAGGTAAGAGTGAGGTAGAGTTGAGCCCTGGCCATTTAATTCTTCCACCTGGAGACGGTCACTTCCTCTAGTATTTCATCGGCCTGAGGAAGTCACATGGTATTATGGTTTGGATCTGGAATGTCTCCCAAAGGCCCGTATGTTAAAGACTCAGTCCCAAGCCTGTAGTGCTATGGGGGGAACCTTTAAGAAGCGGAACCTAGTGGGATGTCTTTTGATCACTGGGGAGCATGTCCTTGAGGAGGACTTGGAACCATACCCACTTCTTTCTCTTTTTCACTTCCTGACCCTAAGGTGAGTGGCTTTGCTCTACCCTGAGCTCCTGCCATAATGTGCTATCACAGGCTCAAAGCAATGGGACCAACCAATCACTAAAATTTTCACAACTGTGAGCAAAAACAAACCTTTCATCTTTATAAATTGATTATCTCAGATATTTGTTATAGTAACAGAAAACTGATTTATACACATGACCATACCTAATGTCATACCCTCCTGGTTCTCCTAAAGTAGAAGAAGATAGGATATTGGCAAGAGGTGTGAATGTCTCATGAAAATATGATCTTGACTTTATTCCACAGATACAAAATGAGGCCCTTATGCAGCCAGGATGAGAATGTGGGACTCTGGTGTTCCAATCCAGGATTCTTCCTGTTGGAGGTGGTGCTACTATAATGGAAACTAGACATCTACCAAGAGCTTGAGGACTGAGGTAAGACTCAAATCAACCCTGCCCAGAATATACCTCAAGGTAGCAAATGTAGAAACTTGCACTTCATTCACAACAGTGTTTTTTTCCCCCATTAACTAGACATAGTAAAAGCACAATAATTTTGGACTCCTTTGTGGGGTGCATTTCTACTGCATTGAACTGGATATTATTAGCATGCATGAAAATGCTTATAATTTTCACTGCAAGATCATCAATACAACTTTAGCTCTTGTGGAACCTAGATCACTTGACTAACAAATTATTGAGTACCTGTAATCAATCACATCAGCCTGGCATATGGTAGGGGTTTGTGAAATATTTGGCTATGAGTCCTATGGCTTGGATCCAAAATGTCCCTGCCCCAAAGCTCAGGTTTTGAAGGTTAGGTCCTCATGTAATGTTGTTCACAGGTGGGGCCTTTGAGAGGTGATTGGATCGTGATGACTCTGACAACATGAATGTATTAACCCATTTATGAATTCACAGCTTGATGGGGTTGGGGTAAGATTTTTGTTATAAAAGCATCTCTCTCTTTCTCTCTCTGCTTCTTGGATGCCATGAAATGAGCAGCTTTGCTTCACCAGGTGTGCCCTTGATGAGGTTCTGCATCCCTACAGGCCTAAAATGGATTCACCTGATCATGGACTGAAACCTCCAAAACCATGAGCCAAAATAAATCTTTCCTTCTTTGTGTTGATTTCTCTCAAGTATTTTGTCACAGCAAGGGAAAGCTAACACCATGACTGGACAAATAAACCCTATTATGTAGTCAGGCCTATTTCATTTATTTATTCAACAAAAAATATTGAATGCCAATGTGCTACTTGGTTACCTTGGTGGCTCCCAATGAATCAGACCTTCTTATTTGCACCCTGTGAAATGACGTCCAGTGGACCTTCTTAGGCTGGCTCATGTGACTTGCTTTGGCCAATGGGACAGCAATAAGCCTAATGCAATTGGCAGCTGGACAAGTATTGGTGCCTTGGGGCTTGTCCTCTTATAAAGCTACCACCACCATGGGGGGAGATCCAGTTTAGCATCTTTAAGGAGGAAAGAAGACCCCAGGGAGAGAGAGAGGCTCCGTTGTCCCAGTGTCTCAGCGGAGTGCCCCCTCACCCTATAGCCCAGTGCAGTTTTCTGAGTGAGTCCAGCCGAAGCCAGCCCAACAGCTCAGCCAAACCGCAGAATTGTGAGATTTAACAAACCCTTGTAGGCCAGAGGTCTGTGAGCTTTCCATGAAGGTCCAGACAGTGCATACATGTTTTAGGCTTTAGGTCATGCAGTTTCTGTTGCAGTTACTCTGCCATTAAAGCAGTCAGATAACATGCGAACAAACGAGCGTGGCTGTCTTTCAATAAAACTTATTTTTTGAAAGCAGGTGGCAAGCTGAATTTAGGCCACTGGGTTTTGGGAAAGTTTGCTTTGCTCGATGGATAACTAAAATAACCAGCATATTCTCCTTACTCAAGGTGTCCTCATTCTTGAGAACGTGCCACTGCCATGACTTCATTCCTGATGACTCCCTGGTGTGGAATGCCCTCATTTCTCAGGCCTGGCCCTAGGAAAATTGGAAAGTCAGCAGCATGTGTTTTTAGCCTGTCTGTTGGAAGGTTCTAGGAGGGACAAAAAGAAATGTGTGGATGTGCTCCTTTCACTGGGAGGGGGAGGTGCCAGTTTCCAAAATTCCAAACGGTGGTAGAGATTCTCTCCTCCTGCCCCGAAACCAGGAGGGTTCGTGAAATTTGATCGGGATGACTTAAAGGTATGTAAGAGAGAAATGGAAATTTCCAAGCCCAGTGGTCTCATGACATCAATAGAAAGTTATCCCCGTAAAACGGTGGCTGCTCACGTCAATTCACATATTGCCCAAGAGCCTGGAATTTCTGCTAGGATTCCTAGAACTCTAAGACCTTAAGAAATTGGAATTATTGCACAATGAAAAGTTAATCATCAAAGAACTAGAGAGCCCCACCTCCTCGTTATTTCTAGTTGATGACACATAGTTGGTGGATAAGAATGACCTGTCCTGAGTCAGGCTGCCCAGCAACAAACCCTGCCTCCCCTCCATCCAAGAACTGTATGACTTTGGGTAAATAATTTAATATTCTTAAACTCAGGTTTCCTCATTTGTAACGTTGTGACAATAATTGTAACTTTTGTCTCAAATGACATAATCTATGTGTTCATCACAGTGGCTGATACATACTAAATATTCAACAAATCGTGGCTATCATAATCATTAACTCATCAGTCAGTTCAATAGCGTTTCCTAATTCCTTAGGTTTTCATGGAATATTTTTATCATCTCCGGAAGTGTTCTCACTTCTGTATATCTTTTATTTTTTCCTTTTTTTTTAAAGAGAGAGTGTGAGAGAGAGAGAGAGAATGTTTTTTAATATTTATTTTTTTAGTTTTTTGGTGGACACAACATCTTTGTTTGTATGTGGTGCTGAGGATAGAACCCGGGCCGCACGCATGCAGGCGAGTGCACTACTGCTTGAGCCACATCCCCAGCCCCCTGTATATTTTTTAAATTTGCATTAAAAATGTTGAAAGAAGAAGCACAGTATGGGCACGGTGGGGCACACCTATAATCCCAGCAACCTGGGAGGCTGAAGCAGGAGGATGGCAAGTTCAAAGCCAGCCTTAGCAACTTAGCGAAGCCCTAGGCAACATAGTGAGATCCTGTCTCAAAGCAAAAATTAACAAAAAAAAAAAAAAAAAGAGAGAGAGCTGGGGAATGTGGCTCAGTGGTAAAGCACCACTGGGTTCAATCCCCTAAATAAATAAACAAATAAATGGTAGTAATTAATCTCAATGTAAAGGAGAGGAAGAGGAATGTGAGGTTGAGGAGTTGGGTGTTCCTTGTCTATTGTCCCAGTCATCTTTATTCTTGCCCAGGGGAGCTGAGAGGAGAAAAGCACTATTGTTCCATATCCTCATGTACAAGTGAGGAAGGAAGACAGGACTCAGGAAAGTATGAGAAAAAACTAACTTTGGTATTACAGGACAGCTCCCCAGGACGCGCACTGGAGGTTTGCAATGTGGAAGTTCACGGGCGAGTGCTCTCAGGGCCAACCCCTATGGGGAAGTGAAGGCAGCAGGAATGGACAGAGGGAGACGTGGGTGTGATTCAGAGAAAAGGCCTCAGTCATCTGTGGGGAGCTCTGAACCTGGAAAGACCCTGCAGAGTTAGTCCAAATGAGACAAGTGATTTGGGCCTGTAAGTCACACAATGGACCAGTCTTTGGGTATGGGCCACCCTGGTAAGGGACATGAGCTTGGGCAAGCCAGCTTTCTGTCTTCAGTTGATCATGACGATCAGAGGGGGACTCCACTGTCAACACCCCATGCTGAAGGCTTTAGGGGACCTGAGGGGCATTGCACAGGCTTCCATACCCCACCTACAATTCCTACTGTGTGCCCAGCACCATGTTAAGAATGTCCACATCCATCATCTCATTTAAATCTCATAAGATTTAAAGGTGGAAGGAATAATGCAGAGGGTTATATTCTTAGTGCCTTCCAGGGGTTTATAAACTGCGGTTCCTAATAATTTTCTTAGCTGCTCACCAAGATTGAAATTGTCATCTTTCTTATGTTTGTGGTGTGTTAAAGACATGTGGAAGGTAAACTTAAGCACATTAAAATATTGAAGAGTCTATTTGAGCAAACAGTGATTCGTGATTCAGCACTAAACTCCAAGTGGTTCAGGACTCCACTGAAGGGACACAAAAGGAAAACTTCTATAAGATGCGTGTGGACATAAGGCAAAGAAAATATTTGGTTACAGGGAAGCAGTAGTCTTAAGGTCCCTGGTTAAAGTTGGCTGTTGGTTGATTTACCGATCGGTAAAGCCCCTCGTTGTTGGAGGATAAACTGCCTTGGTTCGTAGTTTCTGCTTGATTTTCATTTCCTAGGATCTGGCCGTTTATGCTGACTTGGATTTTGGTTTGCATACATAAAAATTCAGACAGAGTTGCCTTGGTGTCTTGGTTTCCCAGTTAATTTTAATACATAGAAGGGAGATTAGAAATTTAGAAAAGCAAAGTTTGCACTCAGGACTGGAACCCAGCTCTAGCTGACATCAGAGTGGGGACCCCTCCCACTGGGCAGTAGGGACCCATTTCCTAGATGAGGAGCTTTGAGGGCACAGCTGAAACTTGCTGCTCTGTTGTGGAATTTCTTTCCCAGGAACCACGCTGCTTTGCAGAAATGAGAAATAAAGTTGTACATTGGGGGAGATGAAAAAGACCATAATGTTAGCTAAGGTGAAGCTTAAGGGCTCTGAACTTTGTGAACTTTGTCCTTCACACTTCAAGGGCTCCAAGACATTGCCTGACAGTTACAGTTTATCAGCCCTGTGCCTTTCACTAGGGGTGGCAGAGGAGTCTTTTGAAAGCTACTTATGCTTTGCTTTTCTCCCTTTCCTTCGTTTACTCCTATATCAACCTCCAGATACGACTTCGAGGGGCCCTCGGGTCTTATTTGAGAATATTACATTTAAAAATAACGTCTGTTTCCTTTGGCTGTGTCCGTGGCTGCGCCTGGTGGCCACCAGATGGCGCCCGCCTTCTATGACTTAGGGCTCCTCTTTGTGGCTGGTTTCCCTTCCTCTTTCCCCGTGTGCTGGAATAACAGTGCTAATAGCTAATACAGTAGTTATAATGAAGTGATTATGGGTCTAGTAAATGACTATACTAAGAATTTTTCATAAATCATCTCATTTATTTCTCACCACAGTCTTTTAAGATAGGTATTATTGTTCTTAATTTGCCAAAGAGGGTAAATCACTTGTCCAAGGTAACAGAACTAGAAGAAGCTGAGTTCAGTCGGGATTTCAATCTGGTCATCTGAATTTAAAGCTTTTTTTTTTAAAGTTATTTTTTCTTTGTTATTGGACCTTGATTTTATTCATTTATTTATATGCAGTGTTGAGAATCGAACCCAGTGCCTTACACATGTGAGGCAAGGATTCTACCAATGAGCCATGACTACAGCCCATGAATTTAAAGCTTTGACCTCCATTATTGGTATGGTTTGAATGTGTCTCCTGAATTTCGTGTGTTGGAAACTTAATCTCCAAAGACACGTGTTAAAGGTTTCTGGGAGGTAGAGACTTTAGAAGGTGGAGGGTTTTGCCTTCATGAACAGACTATTCCACTCATGGGTCAAAGGGTTATTGTGGGAGTGGCTTTCTTACAAAAGCAAGCGCTCTCTGGCTTTCTTATTCTCTATCCTGCCATGGAAATTCTCTTTGCCATGTTATGACCCAGCAAGTGTTTATTATCTCCCCAACCCTAAGAAGGAGAGTCTGAAAGAACACAGCCAGGAACTAAGGGGAATGATCAGGTCCCTACTTGCCTTTAGGATACTGCTTAAAGTTCAGGCTTCAAGAGATGAGCAGATGCCAGCACCATGCTGGACTTCCCAGCTTCCAGAAATGTGAGCTAAATAAACTTCTTGTTCTTTGTAAATTACCCAGTCTGGGGTATTCAGTTACAGAAACAGGAAAGTGAGCTAAGACAATTGAACACTCGTTCTGTGCCAGTTGTTGGATTAAGGAGCTTGTAAAGTCTACTTCATTTAAAACTTGTAAGATACTGTGAGGTAAGTACTACTATCCCCCCATCCCATTTTAAAGTTGAGATTAGGGGATGGAAATGCCAAGTAATCACCAAGTTATAGCTAGTAGATAATGGGATCCTAGGAGGCAGGCTATGAATTTAAACTTACTACATTGACTCCACACACTCTCTTTATCTTTATTTATATATTTACACAAGTACACAGACAGCTAGATAGCTTATCTTTGGAGAGGTGATGAAAAATGAGCACACTGGACCACTTGGATTTGGTGGGGCCCTAAGATTCTAGACCACCCTGAATTTCTCTCTAAGCACCTTCTGCTTCATGGAAGAGAACTCTTAGTGAGCCGAGCCTGCTGGAGGCAGCCTGGGGTCCGATCCTGGCTCATCCCTTACTGTTCAGAGTGACTTCAGCTAAGCCTCTCTCCAGTGTAACTGCTCTGGGGCTGTGAAAATGCAGAGTCACAGTCTCAGTACTGTGGTGTTCACCTGGGTCCAGAGTCCAGGCGGGGAAGAGGCGTTCGAGAAATGGTGTTCCCTTTCTCTGCTTCTTTGTGCTTCACGGTGCAAGGTAGCTGGGCACCACTTTTCCAAAGTGGGTCAGAGACTCATTAAGATGGATGACACCCTTTCTAGAGGTGCTGGGAGAAGCAGTTAATCAGTTTATATATGGATTTGCTCAGTGTCTCTCTCCCGCTTTGAACCTGTGCTCTCTGATAGAACTCTCAGCAAAAATGGAAATATTCTATGTCTGCATTGTCCAATATGGTGGTCAAGAGTCACATGCAGCTTTTGGGTACTTGAAATGTGACCAGTGAAACTGAGAAACTATATTGGACCTGTGTTTGATTTTAAATCCTTTAAATGTAGATAGCCATATGTAGCTGGTGGCTACCTTATTGGAAAGCAAAACTCAAGTGTTCACTGTTGTATCCCCAGAGCCAGGAATAGCATCTGCCCTTAGTATGTAAATCTGTTTTGCTGAACGCATGCAAATTATTCCTGTGAGTCTTCCTAAATTACACCTAAGTAGTAAGACTGTGCATGTAAGGAAGGCCTGGGGGCTGAGATAACCAGAGGTTTAGTGCACACCACTATAAGAAATAAGAGAGAGGAGACCTTCGAACTTGTGGGCAACCCTAAGAGGGGGAGTCTGAAAGAACACAGCCAGGTACTAGGGGGAATGATCAGGTCCCTACTTGCCTTTAGGATACTGCCTAAAGTTCAGGCTTCAAGAGCAGGGACAGCACCTGGGATAAAGTCCTAAGTTAAGGAACACATGCCACCTCCCCAGTTCGTTGTATTTCATGTTTCCTGAAACGATTAGGAATCAGAATTTTAAAGAAATTTTGGGAAAGAAGCTGTGGGCTTGTTGGCATGGACCCAAGGAAGGGCGAAGGTAGAGTGATTATGCCGCTCACTGCACAGAGGACCTGAGGGAGAGACCCAGGGGACAGATCAGGAGGCTGGAAAATGGCAGGATCCTGTGTGGGAGGGAAGGCAGCACAGATGTTGCCCTGGGGAGTTAACAATGTGGAGGCTTAATTTAGGTCACCAGGTATAAAGTGTTACCTGTACAATCCCTGCTTCAAGAAAACTGTCTCTTTCTATTTTCCTGCCTGTGGAGTCTCTCTGATTTGAGTCCAGCACCCTCTTCCTATGAACCTCATGTAAATGATGATGATGATGATGATAATGATGATAAATTTATTGAGCATGTAGTGAGACTCAGGGTCTAAACGCAGTACATCATTTAATCCTTCTCAGAGCTCTGAAGTAGATGATCTTAGGTAACATCTATTGAGCATTATAGCACACCAAGCACTGCTCTAACTCTTGAAGTGTTCACAATCTGCCACTCCCTATGGGTAGGTGCAGTTATCATTGTCATGCTTCAGTTTATGGGAGAGGGCCCTGTGACCTAGAGGGGTTGAGTAGCACATCCAGGATGGCACCCCAGTGAGCATCAAAGCCAGGCTTTACAATCTGGGCAACAACCCAGCTCTTGATTTCAGACTTCTGGCCTCCAGAACTGGTGGAGGATAAATTTCTGTTGTTATAAGCCACCTAATTTGTGGTGCTTTGTTATGACAGTCCCAGGAAACTCAGACAGTGGCATCTATATTCTAGGATGGAGGAAGGATTGAAGATACCTCAGCTTGCAGGTTAGAGAGAGAGAGACTAAATTTTGGAGCCTATCCAAAAGCCAAGGTTAAGGCTGTGTTTCAGTAACGGTGGGGATACAGGCAAGGGAGTAGAATGCCCTTCTACTCCCTTGCCTGTATCCCCACCGTTACTGAAACACAGCCTGGCTCCCCACTTTAGTGACTGTGCCTTTCCTACACTAGGGGGAATGATCAGGTCCCTACTTGCCTTTAGGATACTGGTTAAAGTTCAGGCTTTGAGAGAAAATAGACCCAGGTGTACCTCCAGGCTTCTACCTATTCCTGGCTGACCTTAAATTCCTTAAGTTCCCTCAGCCTGTTTCCCCCTCTGAAAAAATGGTAACAATAGTCTTTAACTTGAGGGTTGTCCTGAGGATTAAATGAGGTAATATGGATAACGCCCCTACACACAATGAGCCCTCTTGGAAAAATAATTCATGCTTCCAGGAAAGAGACAGAAGGATGAGACGGCATCAGGCTTAGATGGTTTAGGCTCCAGGTTGAACTCCCTGCTCAGAGAGTGAATGTACAGTCTCTGTGGTCCTTTGCAGTTCTATCATCCACCCCCCCCCCACCCCTGGCCGTTCTCAGACATAACAGCTGGAATCAATGAGACACTTTACTACAAGTGTACCCTTTTTTCCCCCTTCCTAATCCAGTAGGTGGCGCTAAGTCTCCGTCAGTTTTCTTTATCCAGCATGTAACTCTTCAGCCTAATGCTGGTTGGGATGTGGGACCAGCCCACCGGGAGTGTTGGAAACAATTCAGAGTGAGGGAATCCCAGGGGAAAGCTGTAGGCACCCCCCCCAGGGCACAAATAGGCATTCATCCCCACCCCAGAGGAACCTCTAAGCTCAGATACAGAATTTATATTGATAATAAAAGACTTTCCATTTTGTTCCCCAAACAGAGATACATGATCTCACTCAATCCCAGAGGGGACACAGCCCTAATGGCTATGAAGTGAACCTCATCTCAGTGCTAAATCTCTTGGTGTTTTCTGAGATAGCTATAGGCTTGTATAAGATTTGGACTCACTGTATGGGCACCACCTGTGAGCTTCCTGGAAATCTTGAATGTCAGGGCCCATCCAAGACCTGCAGAACCGGACCCTGCATTTTAACCATTGCCCAGGGGACTGGTATATTCTTTAAACATTGAAAATTTCTGGCCTATCAGATAGCAGAGAGACATGCTTCCTCTCACAACCTGTGATCCATTTTCTAACTCAGTGGAGATTGACCTTGCCCTGACATCACAGATTGTCAGTAATCAGACTCCTCCGGGACATTTATATGTATAAACACACACCTGTCCTATTTGATGGTTCATCTTTCCAACAACCCTTTAGCTCCATTTCATGTATAACTGAGGACACTAGAATAAAATCTACACAAACATCTGAGAATATAGCTGATAGCTGAAATGTGGGCTCAGGATTTCTGAGATTTCAAAGGAGAAGCAGAACTAATAGCCAACATTTATTCAGTGCTTACTTAGGCCCCTATGGTAAATGTTAAACGTGTTATTTCATATAATTCTCTTCTAAGGAGAAGATACTATTGTCCCCATTTCACAAATGAGGAAACAGAAGGAGAGAGCAGTCAATACACTTGCCTAAGGCCACACAGCTGCTACATAAATGACTGATCTACAGTTACAACCAAAACCAATAGGATGTCAAGTCTGAGCGCTTAAACAACGCAGTTTAAGTCCCCCCTGAGGGTGGTATAAATTCCTCATATATATGTCATTTTGAAATCCTTGCGTGTGATTATAATGTTCTTTGGAGTAAATCAATACTTTGACCTTAAAGTTAATAGTTGTGTCAGTCATCTTTTCCTCACTGTGACCAACACACCTGATAAGAACAGCTTAGAGGAGGAAGAGTTTATTTTGGGCTCATGTTTTCAAAGGTCTCAGTCCATGATTGGCTCACTTTATGGCTCTGGACCAAGGAGAGGCAGAACATCATGGCGGAAGGGCATGGTGGAAGAAACCTGCTCAGCTCATAGCAACCAGGAGGTGGGGGGGGGGGAGAGAGAGAGAGAGAGAGAGAGAGGTGCTGGGGTGGCCAGGGGTAAAATATAAACCGAAAAGTTACACCTCTGGTGCCCTACTTCCTCCATTCACTCCTCATCTCTCAATATTTACCACCCTGTACAATAATCCTTTCAAATTATTAATTCATCAAATGGATTATTCCATGATTAGGTTGCAGCTCTCATAATGTAATGATTTTACCTCTGAATGTTGCTACATTGTCTTACATGTGCTTTTGCGGGGGGGGGGGCATACCTCCTATCTAAACCAGAACAATAATTATACCAAGATGGTTTCTTTCCCAACATTTAGTACCTTCTCTGGGTATCTGTGTTAGTTCTCTAAGGCAGCCATAACAAACTGTTGCTTTCCCAGCGACTTAAACACTCAGGGGTCACTCCAGGGGAACTGGACAGCGTGAAATAACCACACAAGAGACAGAAATACCTTTTTCTTTGGGGGTGCTGTGATAGCTCCTCTGACTTTAGGGGTCCGGGGAGATATATATATGTGTGTGTATATATATATATATATATATATATATATATATATATATAGAGAGAGAGAGAGAGAGAGAGAGAGAGAGAGAGAGAGATCCCATACATGCTGACCCCTTTTATTGCCTCATTCAAATGAGGCAAGGGGTCAGGTTTCAGGGGGCTGAGTCTAGCTTCATGATGTCTGCTGTCAGCAGGTTGACTGACATCTAGGAAGGCCATACCCAAGGGCAGAGTAAGAAAGGGACATACAAAGGGCGTTTCCATGGAACATTCTATCCCAAACAGGGCAAAGGGGTAATATCACAAAGGAACAGGTGAGCGTAGCTCGATCCCTGGGGCTGTAGGAAGGCTCGCCCATGCATGAAGACACATTTGCTCGACCCTAAAGATCGGGGTTACCGTCTATGGTTACCTAGGCAACTAGATCACAAGGTGACTGACAATGCCACACCAATCAGAAGGGGAGACAACGCTGGTCATGTACCACGTTGGCCTCCCACAACAAACTACCACAATCTGGGTGGCTTAAAACAATAGAAATGCATCGTGTCCCCGTTGTGGAGGCCAGAAGTGTGAAATCAAGGTCTCGCCCTTCTCTCTCTGAAACCTGTCGGGCACAGTCCTTCCTGGCCTCTTCCTAACTTCTGGCGATTGCTAGTAGTTGGTGACATCCTTTGGCTTGTACCTCCATAACTCCAATCTCTACTCCTGTCTTTATGTTTTTTTTTTTTTCTCTTGTGTGAGATACCAGCCATGTGGATTAAAGGCCCACTCAACTCTATATAACCTCATCTTAACTTATCTAATTATGACCTACTTCCAAATAAAGTCGTATTCTGATGGGGTTGGGATGTTAATGCATTGGGGTGAGGGGCACAATTCAACCTGAACAGTATCAACATGCAGTATAGTGTGGTCAGGTGTGTGGGTTCCAGAACCAGCATGGAGGAGCTCAGATCCTGGCTGTGTTACCCAGTGATGTGGTTACCTGTACTGTCTGCGCTTCACTAGCCTCTGTGCCACGAAGGAGAACCTCACAGGGTTGCCATGTTTTCTCTTCTTTTTTTTTTGAGGGGAGGGTACTGGAGATTGAACTTAGGGGCACTCAACCCCTGAGTCCCATCCCCAGCCCTATTTTGTATTTTATTTAGAGACAGGGTCTCACTGAGTTGCTTAGCGCCTCACCTTTGCTGAGGCTGGCTTTGAACTCTGGATCCTCCTGACTCAGCATCCCGAGCTGCTGGGATTATAGGTGTGTGCCAGCACGCCCGTCAGGGTTGCCATGTTTTAACCCACATAAAGCACCTGCAGGAGTGTGGCAGTAGAAACTGTTGGTGTCCTGTTCAGACCCCTTTATGTCTGGCACGCTGTTCCTAGCCACGGCTGACAGCTCACACCAGTGACCTTCCATGGAGATCTGTTCTTGGTGGAGGGCAACCATCTTAGAGGTGCTTGGAGGTTGCTCTCCTCGTCCTGGTGGGTGTCCTGGCCAACGCCTGCTGTCACCTGAGACCACACCCTTGCTCAGCTTTCCCTCCCTGCCTCACTCTTTCAGATCTCTCCTGAGAGCGGAGGCTGGGTAAACCCTGTGCATCTGAATTCAGCCTCAGGCTCTGCTTCCAGGGGACCGACCTGAGACAAGGGCCCAGGGCGAAAGCATCAGCTGTTGTTATTCTTAACATTTTTCAAGGCACTTGGAATTTACCTCTGAATCTCCCTTGTCTACCCCGTGATTTGATACTGCAATTACGTTTTACTTTTCCTGCCATTTATCTTACAGTGTCAAGAATGACAAAGTTTTTTCCTGTATACATCCTCCGGCCCCTGGCTGAGGCTGTGCAGGTGCATCTGGAGGGAGCTGCCCTTCACCACTACGGGTCACCCTGAGAGCATGGAGCATTTCTCATGGGACTGCTGCATGTTCCTTCTGGCTTCACTTCCGCAGCCTGTTTCTCAGACCTTGCTCTGAGTCCTGTGTATAGAGAACCATGTGCTTTCTAACAGGATTGGGATTAGCAACTGTCCTGGCTCAGCCTAATAGTTCTCCCAGGTGGTCTGGCTACATTTTACCCATATCCTTCCCCTCCTTCTCCTCCTAACTGCCATGTAGCATATGATTAATATGCACAGATAATTTATACTATATACAATAATAACATGGATATTAGTTCTAATTCTCAAAAACTCTTTGAAAAACTGGGTGTGGTGGTATACGCCTGTCATCCCAGAGGCTCTGGAGGCTGAGGCAGAGGATTGCAAGTTCAAAGCCAACCTCAGCAAAAAGCAAGGTGCTAAGCTACTCAGTGTGACCTTGTCTCTAAATAAAATACAAAATAAGGCTGGAGATGTGGCTCAGTGGTCGAGTGCCCCTGAGTTCAATCCCTGGTACCTGCCCCCACCAAAACAAACAAACTCTATCAAACAAACAAACAAACACCTATTTGAAGAATAGTGTCAGAGAAGTCAGTTCATTTATTTGCATTCATGCAGTAGATGAGCCAGACTTTGAACCAAGAGGAGCTCTTCAAGTTTCCTGGTGAATTTACATTCTCTATAAGATTCAAACTGCGAAACACCCAATTTTACTAGTAAACATCAATTTCAGTAGCTGTTATCCTAGTCCCCTTTCAGCAAAATGAATTGACCTTTAAATCCATTGAATCTTTCCCCTCCATTCTGGGCTTTAAATTTCTTCAACTCTTTTTACCCTCTGAACCTTGCTTTTCTTAAGCTTCTGCATGTCTCTCTTCTCTCTCCACTCTCCAAACCCTAGGCAAGTGCACACAAATTATGCACCCATTTCCTTCTGTCTCTCAGATTTCCGGATTTCTCTAGCATGCATTCCACAGTGTATGTCACTGAAGTTCCAATTCATCCTAACATTTGTATTTTCAGAACTTCATTTAAATCAAGGCATGTGAGATTCTTGTTTGTCATAGGTATTGAGAAGGGCATAATGGTTGGGTCATTTATCATAGTTTATTTAATGATACTTGGGAAGCACTTAATTAATTAATCTTCCAAACAAAGCCTCCTTCCTTCCCCTTCCTGTTGTCCAACCATCCATTAGAATTAGATCATCTTGAAATCACCACTTGGTAACAACCTGTGGCCGATATCTGAGTTACTTGGCACATCCTGGGGGCCCTATGACATTGTCCAGGGAATGATTTGCAGGTGAAGTTTCCACTAATAAACTCTCCACATCAATAGCTCCCCATTCCTTTGGTCGTGCTAGCCTCTATTCTTTTCTATCGCCCATGTCTTTGTGGGTGGGTGTCAGGCTTTTGATAATTTATGAAAGGTGAACATCTAATGGTGTAATGCAGATTCAACGGTAGTCACTTGCAAAGTGAGACTGGAAGTACTTCGAAAGGATTAGGATTTCATGAAGTCAATGGCATTGATGTTGGAGGGCTGCCTGAATCCTTGGAAAAACAGGATAAGGAAGAACCCTTAAAAACTGGGTAAGTGGATAAGGACGAGGACCCCTGAGCTTTCTCAAGGAGATGATTAGAAGATCAAATGCTTAAGGAGTCCTTTGGGAAAAACCAAGGAACCCTTTAAATATCTTTGAAAAATGAATGTCTTATTTGATCTCGCTGAGAATGTTAAAGATGAAACGAAGAATGCCCTATTGTGCAATCACACAGCTTTGCAGAAAAATTATGCCAAAAGAATCAAGACACTATCTATTCTTTGTTCTGGAATAGTCACAACCTAAAAAGTTTTGAAACATAAGCTAAAATAAACCAACTTGCAAAACTTTTCAGTTCTCAATATGGAGTTCCAAGAAGTCTGTGATGCTTCCTGTCCTTTAAAGTAGATTTAGGGTCCATTACTCAGGTAGTTGGTGCCATCTACAAATTTCAAAGAACCTACCCACAAGGAACTTCGAGTTTTCTTGCCAAGGTTTTTCTCACGCACAGGGGACAGGATGGCGAGGAGTGTGGGTCCCCTTTACAGGGTTGCAACATGGTTACCTGGGGAAGAGGAAGAGAATAGGACATACCTTCCCAGGCATGATCTGCCGAATCTTCAGCCTGGGTCAGGCATTGCCTTCTTTGGCTCCTGCCAGACTCTCCCTGGACACAAACCTTTTTGCCTGCTGCTGTCAGTAACATGTCGGGGAGGCTCTTTTGTTGGCTTCCTGAGGGAATGCGTGAAAAAAGCACGTTGGGAATTTAGCAAAACACCGGGGCTCTAACTGCTCCTGAATGAGACCGAATTAGAAAATGGCTTGAAATTGAAAACTTAATTTTCAATTAGTGTACATTCAGGCAGGAGTGGGAGGGATGAAGGGATGGCAGCTTCTTTGGTTAACAGGCTTTGCAGCAGACAAGATTGCAACCTATCAGTTAGCTTCCTCCTTCCCGCCCCCTCCCACTGCCCTAAGTGCTCCTTGCTCTGTAATTTGGCAGAGCTGGCTGGCTTGCTCGGGGCCTGCTGTGCGCTAGGTCCCTGACTGACTCAGATGCAGATGGCAGCAGCCTCAGCCCCAGGAAGTGGGATGTAGCCTGTCGCCTCTGAGCTGGCTTGTGTATCTCCTTCCTGGCGTGCACCCGTGAGGCCATAGGTGAGCCTGTCGCCTTACAGGAGGTATGCCCTTCTGAAGGCTTTAAAAAACACACTTGGAGGAAAAAATTGTTTTTCTTTCTTTCTCTATTTAACTATAGCAAGAGGCTCACCATTCGCAAATACAGTAAGCAAGGCATCAGCATTTGGCAAATTTGCCATGAAAGTGGGGTTGACTGTCATTGGAGAGGACCAAGCTTCCAAGGGTGGGGTATGAAGCTGGGTACAGGGGGTGGCGGAGGCTGGGTGTCAGGCACATGAGTGGCTTTATCTATCCTCTGGGGCGTCTTTCCTGTCTTTAGACAGTTCTCACCCTCTTCTCTCCTTTCCCCTTTTCCTAATTCCCAAATACCTGAACAGGCCCAGGGGGTTCGGTTGACCACGGCCTGTTAGTGCTGCCTCCTCTCAATTCTTTGCCACACGTGATGAGTTAACTGTGGAGTCAGAGTCTCCAGATGCCACCTCAGTGAATACGTGGGTTTAGCCGTGTGTTTACAAGCAGCCTAACTGGAAATCAGTCTTCAGTCAGCAGAGCAGTAACTTCATTAGGAACTTGCTCCCGTCATTAGCAGGCGAGAGAGGGCCTGCTCCCATGATGAAACATGCCATCTTCAGACGTGGCGGGCAAGGCTGCCCTCTGCTAGGCAGGTGCTTCCCGTCCTTGTCCTTCCCTCTTCCTTCCAACCCTCCTCAGACACGGCCAAGCCCGCTGCCAACGCTGGGAGTGGGCGCTTCACTTGGTAACAGACATGGCCGCCGGCTCTGCGGATCTGTCACTAGGGTTTTCCTGACTCCTTCTTCGACCTTGGCTCACATCCCAGCCTGAGCTCCTGGTGACATCTGCTCCCTGCAGATTGGTCTGAACAAATTCCAAGTGCCTTTATTAAGGCTGCCTCTCTCGGCGAGTGCACCCCCAGGCTGATCTCTGCACCCTCTTCTCCTAGGCCTCGGCGTCTTCAGCCACTGGTGAATCCCTCCCCAAGGTTAGACGCCTCTCCTGAGGAGCCCTTCCACTTACCATTCTGCCATTTCTTCGTTAGTCTTATCCTGCTGATGAGTGACTCTTATTAATCCCCTCTTTACCAACCAGGCTGAGCCTTCTAGTCAGTTTTCCAGAAATGTTCGAATTAATTGAAGAAAGGATGGGACTGGGTCAGATGCCAACTCAGACTTTTTTTTTTTTTCCTTTTTTTCTTGCAGCTTCCAGACTGAGAAAAACAGAATGGGAAGGAGGAGTTTTGAAAAACAAGTCTTGCCAGACGAATGCCCTTGAATCCTGGGAGCTCAGAAGCAATTGACTTTGAGAAATGAAACTGAAAACTCAAAGTTGCAGGCATGAAGGGGCCTTAGAAGTCTTGGAATCCCGTCCCTTTGTTTTATAAATGGGAAAAACTCTGAGTTGAAGAGACCAAAGGAGCTGTTCAAGTGACAAAATAAGGTGAGGGAAGAGAAGGCCCAGGACTCTTCCTGGGCCTCTTAGATTAACTATTCACACAGCCCATCTCTTCCCTTTGTGAAAGCTGTTGAGAAGGTTTCTGGTGAAGGCATCAAGTACTTACCCACCTACAACTTTTAAGGATGTCAGTGTGCTTTTTGCCAGGACTTAGAGGTACATCCATCACAACTCCTTTGGTTCCAAGAGACAAAAATACAACTTGTCGGGAAAGGAGAATTGATGAGCTTATGCAATCTAAGAGAAGCTGGCTAACCAAGTCATAGGGACCTGACAGGCCAGAAAACCAGGACAAGGACTGGGATGTTATTAGCCTGACCTTTGTTTGTTACTATGTCTCCAGTATTCTTTCTCACAGAATAAAGATTTTCCTTTTTTTTTCTTTTTTTCTTTATTTCCCATGGATGGGAATCACGGTCTTCAGTAACAATGTTGTATGTTTTATAGCTCCTGCCATTGACAAGGACTTAATCTCACAATCTGTGGCCTGGTTGTTGGAAAGTATCAGGTTGGCCTGAGGTGATAGGAGGAATCAGGTGGCCTCCCTGGAGAAGGGTCACGTATAGTATATCACTGGCCCTGTTTGGATCTGGGGCTCAGTCGAGGACCAATAATTAGGGGCCCTGGGTTGGCATCTGTGAGACTGTGTTCACTCATATAAACCTCAGGGTTAGTTTGTACTGGGGGAGGTAATAGCTTTCCTATAATAAAGTAGGTACTGGATAGAGAAGATGAAAAGGGACGAGGAGTGACCTGTTCCCTCTCATTAAAATGTTCTATTTCACCTGTATGTTCACCTCTGTTAATGATGAGACAACACTCAAGAGCACGTTTCTGGTTTTTCAATATTTCCAACCACCTTCCTAAGTATAAGGCAATAAGAGACTAGTTGAAAGCCTCTCATTGGACGGGTCTAACCTGAAAAGGAGAAATATAGACTTATATTCCACTGTAGTTTATTCTAACCTTTGAATTTAAAAATGATAATGTATTCTTTATTTTTGTGTTTGTTCTTCATTTGTGGCCTTATCTTCTAGGCTGTCTTTGAGCACTTTGATTGGTCCAGCCCACAGTGCCCTGAGGCCTCCAAGAGACAATAACACTTTTATATTATTGGTGGGATTTTGGAAAGCTCATTTTTTTTTCTTTTCATAATGACTCAGAGTATTACATTTTTTCATAAGGACGAGTTATTGTTTTTATGTCTATAAACATTCCATTTCTTTTCCAAGTTGACATTTGTAGCTTTCCTGAAGCAAGGAGATCTTCTTCTGCTCTAGTGATTGTGTCCTCTGTTTTATCAGTGATGACACAATTAGATCAGTGGTCTACAGAACGATAATCCTAACATCAACGCTTATTGAGTGCCACCATAGACCAGTCACTATTAGCTTTATATGTTTTAACTTACTTGATCCATGTAGTAGCGCTGGGGATTAAGTGCAATTGATATTATTCCATTTTGTGGATAAAGACTGTAACATAGATGGGTAAAGTCACTTAAGGTCACACAGCTAGAAAGTGGCAGAGCTAGGAACTGGTCCTGGGCCATCTGAGTCTGTGCATTTAAACTTTATACTATTGTGTCTCTTAAGTGGGTAGATACTACTACATGACATATAAGGAGTTCTGGAGTAACCTCTGCTTCCTCAAATATTTTATCTACCTGTTGATTAACAACCCTGATTAGCTTAATTCCAAGTATACATGTCCCATTAAAAATAGAAATAATCCTGGGAATGAGATCCTGTTAATTTTGTTTATCCTAAAATTCAACCAGCATGACTTCTATGCCTATTTTAATCATTACGTTGGTACCCTGAGGTGAGTGGTATAATCTCCATCATATGGATGAAAAAACTAAGAATTAGCAAGGTCAAAGGGCCTGGTGAAGGTGACACAGAAGGGAAGCGGGCCAGGCCAGACCAGGACAGGGCCTGCCTCACTCTGAACCAAACACTCCCAAGAATACTAGTAAATGAAATGAATCTGCCAGGAATTTTATGGTTTGCAGAGCAGGCTTTGATAGGGAAAGAAGTGGGAAATGCATGACATTGTGTCCTCAAGGGGCTAAAATGGGATCCTTTGAAAGGTCTAGGGCAGAGCTGATTCATGAAGAAAAGCAAGAGTAGACGTGAGAGGCTATGCTAGAAAAGCTCTAATTCTCTCATTTTGCTGCCTAGAGAGAAGGGAAACATTGACTTAGTTCATGCTTTTGGAAGGCTCTGGCGATTAGGGTGTTAATATTCTGTGTAGTCACAATTATGCTGTAACTACCCATTATGGGAAAACTCATCATTTTACGGTAATGTAATTACATTAAATAGCACCAGTCATGTCAACAAGAAGACTGGGGTGGCCTCTAATTATCCATCATACCCAGGCACCTCAGTCTGGATCAGGAATAATTGGTGTAATGCAGTTTTGCATTTCAGGGTTGGCCCCCATTTTCCTCCGGAAAGCTCTTCTCGCTTTCTGATGCTCCTTTGTGTGTGTGATTCAGCTATTTGTGATTTGGAAACAGATGAGTTATTAATATTCCTGATTTAGGCATGACTCAGTGCTTCCCTTCTCGAGACAGAAATTGGTATGATGGTGGAGGTTCACATATTGCTATAGTGGGCTGACTTTAATTCTTTAGGAAAAAATAGCAAGGCGTGGTATAGCTGGGTCATAGGGTGGTTCCATTCCTAGTCTCTCTTCTGTGGAACTTCATTTCACGATAGCTAAGTTACGGAACCAGCCTGGGTATCCATCAACAGAAGAATGGATAAAGAAAATCTGGTATATATACACAATGGAGTTTTATTCAGCCATAAAGCAGAATGAAATTATGTTGTTTGTAGGAAAATGGATGGAACTGGAGACTATCATGTTGAACAAAAGAAGACAAACTCAGAAAGTCAAGGGTCACATGTTTTCTCTCATATGTGAAAGGTAGAGAGAAAAAAGGAAAAAAAGAAAAGTTAACCTCATAAAAATAAAAGCAGGGGAGGAGGATGAGGGAGGGAGGAGGGGAGAGAAAGGGACTATATGGAAGAATGAGATTGGTCAAATTATGTTATGTGCATGTGCAACTGAGTGCATCACAACGAATCCCATATATATATATGACTATATATATATAGTCTTAATGTGCCAATAAAGAAAAAAAAGGAATTGGGAGGAAAGTGACTCTAATAGATGATGAGGCCCTTGAGGATCAGACTTCTATTTGTTATTTCTTATCCAACCATTGCATGGGACAGAGAATGAGAATAACTCACATATACTGTCTCCCATACATCAGGGACTGTGCTAGGTACTTTACAGGTGTCTAAATTCATTTTCAAACAACTCTGTCAAGAAAGTTTGATGGGGAGGCTCTGGCAATTAGGGTGTTAATATTAATATGAGGCAGGAGGATCACGAGTTCAAAGCCAGCCTCAGCAACGGCAAGGCGCTAAGCAACTCAGTGAGACTCTGTCTCTAAATAAGATACAAAAAAGGGCCGGGGAGGTGGCTCAGTGGTTGAGTGCCCCTGAGTTCAATCCCCGGTACCAAAAATAAATAAATAAATAAATAAATTAAAAAAAGAAAGCTTGACGATCTCATTTAGCACATGAGAGAACTAAGGATCAGAGAGATGAAGCAATTGGCCCAAAGGCACAGGACTGAAAGCAGTAGAGACAGACATATTCTTGTTTCCAAGGCCTGTGCTCTTTCCACTACTTCCCACTGCCTCCCAGCAGGTGCCTGAGAAATAGCTATTGAAAGAAGAGGAAGCAGCCTACACATATTCATGTGAGAGGATGGTCCTTTACTTTCTGTTTGTTTCATCAACTTCTTAAGAATTAATTATCTAGTTTGGTTAATTTCTAAAAATTCTTTCCATTCTGTAAGGCAATCCGGATCTCATTTCCAATTTTTTTTTTCCAGCATTGGGAGATGGCGTTCAGTGATATCTCTCTCTCTCTCTCTCTCTCTCTCTCTCTATATATATATATATATATATATATATATATATATATATATATAAAACATTTTTAAATCAATCAATTGTAAAGTCAATCTGAAAGAGTATCTTTGGGGAAGAAGCAAATCTTAGAAGGAAAATCTGAGTTGCAGTGAGGTGAAGAAGCCCAAAGCTCTGGATAAACCTGAAAATGGTCTCATTTTCTTTTTTCTTTGCTGTGTAGACTTGGCAGTAATCTTATTAAAATTAAGAGAGTGCAGCAGATGGTGTGATTTATATTCACATATAAAGTGCTTTCCCCAAGTGATTTGGAGGCCCTGATGAGTTTTTAAAGTTATAATAGCTGTGATTATTTTGTTGTGTTTTATAGACACATAGTAGTTTGGTCATTCCTGATTGATTTCTTTTCACTCTAAAAGCAACAGAGGCAAGAATTAGGACCCCATTTAATAGAAGGGGAAACCAGAGTGGAGGAAGTGTTGAAAAACTAGATTTCCCTCAGGAGATGTCAGTAGGGACCACTGCCCTGTGAAGTGGGTGGGGACGGAGGCCCCAGAGCCCCACCACATGACATTTTCCATCCTCAACAGGAACAGGTACTATCACAGTGGATGGAGATCAGCAATTGACATGTACCAGCCGTGGGAATCGTAGCTTCCAGACGACTGATGGGCCTCACCTTTTCGAAAGAATTGTCTTTACTGGTTCCAAGTCTCCTGCAGTGGCTCTTACTGTCTCTGTGTCGTTGCAGAACTTGGACTCTTCTGCTTGGACCTGTGACAGTAAGTGAACCTGCAACCTGGCTTCTTAATTACTATCTAGAAGAGAGAGCATGACTTTGAAAAAACCCTCAAGCTATTTCACGGAGGGCTGCAAAATGAGGCCCTGGTCCTCCATAGAGAGGAGCAGAGGAGGAAGGCCCTTGACCTGGACCCTGGCTGGGACATGCTGACTTGTGGAAACGACCCCTGGGGGGGAGCATTGTCAACAAAAATGCAGCAGACCCTGGAAGAACCAAATGTCCAGAAAATGGTGTGAAATTTTTGGAGGTAACAAAAATTCCTCTATATTTTGATCTTAATTGTTGATATCCTAATAAAAAATATTATTATCTTTTTTTTAATTCCCAGAGTAAGCAATGCTCATGATTAAATTTGGAAACTCACAGAAAATAGGAAATAAAAGTTAAAAAGTTCCTTCTTACCTCTCATCTCTCTAACATACACCTTAGGACTAGTGAATACTTATTGTGCTAGCCCACTGAGAGAGCGCTAATGAAAATCAGTGTATATTCTGTGTTTTTTTTTTCTAATTTTTATTGTTGGTTGTTCAAAACATTACATAGTTCTTGATATATCATATTTCACACTTTGATTCAAGTGGGTTATGAACTCCCATTTTTACCCCGTATACAGATTGCAGAATCACATCAGTTCTGTGTGTTTAAATCATATATATCTTCCTATATTTCCAACAGCCTCCCCACCATTTAACACTATATTTTCTTGCATGTTATTCTAAATCATTAACTATATGTTTGAATAGGTCATTTATAAATTATTGCCAATTTTTGATGTGCATTGTTGTACTATTCTTTATGTCCACCCTTATTGATGGACATTTTGGTGATGGTCAGGATTTTTCCCCTGATTTTTTTTCTAAAAAATTGTTGATTGCTTTGCAAAGAATGCTGCCCTCTATGCTTTTTGTACCAGTCTATTTTAAATAACTGAAGATCAGAGCTGGAGGTGTCTTAGGAAACCATCAAGTGCAGATGAGAAAATTAAGGTGAGACAAGGAAGAGAACCCTATTGTGAATTGAGCTGCTATAACCATTGATGTGGCTGGATTGCTGCTCAGAATTGTCATGGATCAGCCATGCGTATAGCCCTGATCTCTTGATCACACCTTCTCTTGTGGCCTGGAATTTCAATGTGCGTGACTATTAAGTATTCCTTGAAATAAGTAGGCCGTTGGCTGGGTTTCCATTTTTCCATTGTGCAGTTTTCTGTTGGGACTGCTGTATACAGCTGTCATTTTTGGCACTGCACAAAACACCAAGACTGAGAGGTGAGGAGGAGCTGAAATCAAGGACTTTGCTCCATTTTCTGAGCCCTGAGCATAGTTTTGTGTTATATGTAAGTGATCTTTCCAGACTGGAAAACTTTCTAGCAGATAAAGACATCCACAAGTGTTCCTTGTCCAAAAGCACCATACACCTTGCAGAGGTCCTTAATTTTGGAATAGAAATATTTGATTTGTAGAACAATAATGCAGTTTATTGCATACAAGCCACATCATTTATTCTAGTGGCAACAGAGTTCCAGTGTTCATACTTTCTCATTTATCCTTTTTTGTTACTGACAGTTTGCATTTGCTAGACAACTGGGTGACATCAGGGTTACAAGATATGGTCCTGGGTAGGTTAGATTTAACAGCTTAGTGAAGCTGAGAAGGGAGGTCTCTCATGGGCAGGAGGTCCTCCTGATTTTTTTTTTTTTTTGTAATTCAGTACTCAACTCTTGGGGGCTAATGATGCTGCTCTTGCCCTCTGAGGCAACCTGTCTTGGTTGGAATGAGCCTCTTTTCCAGATAATTTGTCACTTGAGTGGCACGTTCCCATATCTGTTTCCCCTGTGTCTCCGGCTCTGCCTTTTACTATTGTCAGGTCTCTCATGAGCTAGCGGTCTCCAGGGTCACCTCAGAGGACAACTGTTCCACTTGCGACTGTTTGCAACAATGGATCTGGAAAAGTTTGAACCTGACATGACTTTCCGAGGTACATATGTGAATACACCACAGTGAATCTCCACATCATGTGCATCCACAAGCCTGGGATCCTAATTAGAATAAGATATACTCCATGTTTGCATAAATATGTTAAAATATACTCTATTGCCATGTATAATTAAAAAGAACAAATAAAAAATAAAAAATTGCATTTGTCACAATAATTATGAAATATCTAAAAATAAAAATAACAATTATGTATGTAGCATTAAAAAAGTTATTCTTCATTTTGGACAGGGATTCTTGATTTTGGTATAGTGTTTTTCTTTTATTAAAACTTATTTTTAACTGATCCTTAAAAACATAAATCTACACGTGTTAATCAGGTGTGGCACAGTGGATTAAATCCTGGGGAGCTCATCTCTGAGCTACGTTGCAAGTCCTTTAAAAAAATTTTTTTTTAAAATTTTGACTTAGGGACTCAATAATTTTGTTTTCAATTTAAAAAAAAAATATTTGTTCTTTTTAGTTACACAGGACAGTTGAAACTAAACAGTCACTTCTCGAAAGAAGAAATACAACTGGTCAACAAATATATGAAAACATGTTCAACATCTCTAGGAACTAGAAAGATGCAAATTAAAACTACATTGAGATTTCACCTCACTCCAACCAGAATGGAAATTATCAAGAATACAAGTAACAATAAATGTTGGTGAGGACGTGGAGAAAAAGGTACACTCATACATTGTTGGTGGGACTGCAAACTAGTGCAATCACTCTGGAAAGCAGTATGGAGATTCCTTAAATTCCTTAAAGAAGGAGGGATGGCACCACCATTTGACCCAGTTATCCCACTCCTCAGTACATATCCAAAAGATTTAAAATCAGCATTCTACAGTGACGCAGCACATCAATGGTTATAGCAGCTCAATTCACAATAGCTAAGCTATGGAACCAACCTAGGTGCCCTTCAATAGATGAATGGATAAAGAAAATGTGGTCTATATACACAATGGAATATGACTAAGTTTTTGGTGCTGGCTCAGACTTGTGATCTCCCTGCTTCGCCATCCCAAGTAGCTGGGATAACAGGAGTGCACGAACCCAACTGGACGATGTCATAGTTTGATATATGTATGCATTGCATAATGTTTAAATCAGGTTAAACATATCTCCTCAAACATTTATCATTTCTTTATGGTAAAAACTTTCAAAATCATTCCTTCTATTTTTTTTTTTTTTTTGTGAAACGGACAGTACATTACTGCTGTCTGCAGTTTCCTTACAGTGCAATAGCACACCAGAGTTTCTTGCTCCCATCTAGCTAAACTTAGCAACATTTGATCTCACCCCACTCCCTCTCTGGCCTTTGGTAACCCCCATCTACTCTTAACTTCTACAAGACGGACTTTTTTAGATTCTACTTATGTGGGAGGCCTTGTGGTACTTGTCTTTCTGCCTCTGGCTTATTCTTTGGAACAAAATCTCTAGTTCCACCTATTTTGCTACGAATGATAGGCTTACATTCCTTTTTAATGGCTGACTATTATTCCATTGTGCATATGTGCCACATTGTCTTTATCCACAATCAGTTGATGAACACTTAGGTCATTTCCATTTCCCAGCTATGGCGAGTAGTGCCACAATGAACACGGTGTACCGATGCTTGTCAACATGCTGATTTCATTGCCTCTGGTATGTTTGATGAAATGATTTATTAAAACAACAATAAATAAAAAAAATGAACCCCAAACACATTAAATACAAGTGTTATAAGGAGTGATATTCCAGAATGATATTTGTAGGCAAAGATATACCAGTTTACTGAACTCAATAGTTAACAGAATATCTGGAAGCTTTTGACTTGCGCACTCTGGATGACCTTCATTCTTTCAAACTGAGAAGCAATTTTAGGTTCATAGCAAAATTGAGAGGAAGATACAGAGATTTCTTGGATACTCCCTGCTCCGACAGGTACTGCCTCCTTTATTATCATTCTCCCTCACCAGAGTGCTATTTTTGTTATAATTGATGAGCCCACATTGACATCATATTCACCGGAAGTCCAGAGTTTTCAGTATAGCTCCCTTTTGGTGTTGTTTCTATGGATTGAACAGACAGGAAGATATCACTATGATTCGAGTGTCTGCGAAGCCTCCATGTGTTGAAATTTAATTCCCATTGTGAGGTATTAAGTGTTTTGAGGGAAAGTGTGATTAGGATTAAATAGGGTGATTAGGATGGAACCCCCACGATTGAATCCTAGTGACTTTACAAAAAGAGGGAGAGCGATTAGCAGATAAAAAGGCATCCACAAGGGTTCCTCGTCTCTTGCCTTGTGTTGCTCTATACCACCTTGAGACTCTTCCAGCAAGAAGTCCATCTGTAGATATGCCTCTTAGACCTTCACCTTCAAAGACATGAACCAAGATAAGCCTCTTTTGTTTGTGAAATAGTCCTGCCTCAGATATTTTGTAATAGTATTAAGAAATGCACCAATACAGACATATATCCATCATTATAGTACTATACAGAAAAACTTTCCTGCCCTGAAATTCTTGCATTCCATGTCTTCATCCCTCCCTCTCCCTAATTCCTGGCAACCACGGATGTTTTTACTGTCACCACATTTGCCTTTTCCAGAATGCCAGTCAGTTGGAATAATAGAGTATATAACCTTTTCAGATTGGCTTCTTTCACTTAGTGATGTGCATTTAAGTTTCCTCCGCATCCTCCCATTCCTTTCAAGAGCTGGAGGATATTCACTCACTGGATGTACCACAGTTTATCTGTCCACTTGCCTTCCAAAAGACATCCTGGTGGTTTCCAAGTGTTGGAATTATGAATAAAGCAGCTAGAATGACCTGTGTGCAAGTTTACATGTGGATATAAGTTTTCAACTTCTTTGGGTAAAAACCAAGGCACTTCCTAACATGTGTTGCTATGAACATACAGTGAGGTCCAGTGAGGGGGAGAAGGAGGTAGTATCAACTAGACCCCTGCAGTGTGTTAGGTAAGAGCATTACTTCCCTGCATTTGGAATTCATCTTTTTTTTTTTTTTTTGTGTGTGTGTGTGTGTGTGTGTGGTTCTGGGGATTGAACCCAGGGCCTTGTGCCTGCGAGGCAAGCACTCCACCAACTGAGCTGTATCCCCAGCCCTCATCTTGGTTTTGCACTTCATTCTGCTCTAAATATATTCTTACGTGTTATAACTTAAAGTGCAAATTGGTGAAGGCAAATGGTGCAGAAAAGAGACTGCATCTTTTCTAGAATGGGCTCCTTCTCGCCTCTGCCTGTCTGCATATCATATGCTCTTCTTTCTATGTAGCATGAAATAAACCTTGATCACACCATGGTTCATGTGCCGACTGAATCTTGTTTCAGATTACCATCTAATGCTTGTAAAAATTCGGCTTCATTGTGGAGTTAATATATTATTCTCTAGGCATGAATTATTTGGATCTCATTGGTCAGGGTAGAGTACGTCCTAGTTTTTTTTTTTTTGATGAAAATATTATTTTTCTTGAAGACTTTTCAAGGAGTGGCAGGATTTTCAGGGGTAAATTAGTCATTGACCAGGGATGGGTGTCCAGGATGATGGCCTATGGAGATCATGAGCCATGGATTTTCATTTTTGTGGCACTGATTCTGTTGGAATAACTTTAGGTTTGCAGCTAGCAGCTATGAACGGCTCAGAGTGCTAGGAAAACCTACAATCATACAGGCCTGACAGGAACACCTACGGGACAGGGCGCTCTGCTCTAGTGAGCCATCACTCTTCTTTGTCCTATCTAGGGACTTCCGTGTCTGATCTGTCACCACTGCATGTGCATTGGGCCCCTGTCTTTGGTCTCTTGATCCTTGTTGCGGCTATCTTAGTGTGACTTTGTTTATCCTTGAGAGACTTCAGGAGGCCTCTGATAGGTCCACCAATCAGTCACGGGCAACTCCCCCGCCCCCTGCAACGAGTCCCACAATTAGCTGCACTGAAAGCTCTGCTTTCTCAGCCTGGACTCAAAGTGAAACCCAAAGACATTGACCAATTTTGGCAGGAAGCTGTCTTTTTAGCACCCTGGATTGGCCCCGAAAACACCTGGGATCCACAAATTTGTATTAGAGTCTTATACTCTGCAAAGAGAAAGGAGGTCCATGAGGGACAGACTCCCCCTGCCTCTTTCATCCCGATCCCTCTTGCCATCATTGCCAGCCTTCATGGCTCTTCTGCAGAGGAGGTCATCAAAAAGCATAATGACTCTTTGGAGGATAAAGCAATGACTCTCCAGGCCTCTGCCCCCAGTGTCATTGATTCAGATGAGGACAGTAATTTGAATGAGGATGAGCCCGATGCTTCCTGGTCTGACTCCCCTCCTCCTAAATATCCATGGGCAGACTTACACCCTTATGCTGAGGAGGCACACCCTGTAAGACCCTCGGCTCCTTGTCAACCCCTCCTCCAAGGAGACACCACCTGTAAGGCCCTCTGCTCCTTGTCAACCCCATATTCTCCTCGTAACCCTTTCCTCGCCTTTCCAGTGAATTTTGCTATCGATGCAGAAAGTAGACCCTGGGTGCCTACTCCCTTACCTGATCTGGCTTTACTGCGGAAGGCTTCTCAGGAGTCGGGACCTGACTCTCCCTTCTTTGAAGAGTATTAAGACAATGGTCGAGCCAGTTACAAACCTCCTTTGATTGGATGAACCTTCTCCAGGCATGCTTAACTCACCCACAATTCTTCCAATGGAATGCTTCCTTTGAGGAGGAAGCAGAGAAAATGGCGAGGAATAATCTCTCCTATGGCATTGCCATCACTTTAGATATGTTGCTGGGTCGTGGTCCCTATGTCAGCCCACAGGAACAATCAAAGATTGGCAATCTCATTTACTTTGACCAGGTCAGAGACGTTGCCATGAAGAGTCTTAAAAAAATGACACCTCCAAAATATGATGAACTTTTCAGAAAACTGACCCCAAAACCCCAGGAATGGTTTCCTGACTTTTTGTCCCAAGATACTGAGGCAGTCGGAAAGCGTATCCCACTTGATCCCATGCAAGACTCCATGGTTAAGGAATTGGCATGGGAGAGAGCCACTGCTGAAACTAGGGCTGCCATTGCCCCAGTACACAGTGAATCCCTCTCTAAATGGATCATTGCTGTGAAGGAGGTAGCCCCCTCTTCAGGACCCATCCAGGCACTGACAGCTGCCATTGGCACATTAGCAGCTAACAAAAATAATGGGCCTTTATGGCAAAGGTCTGATCTCATTTGCTTTGGCTGCAATCAACCAGATCACATCAGGAAATTCTGTCCCAGGAATGTTAACCCCCCAGACCCCTCGAGTCCCAAGACTCTTTGTCCTAGATGTAAGAAGGGTTATCACTGGGCAAGGGATTGCAGGACCAAGCCTTTAAACTTCCATCGGGGCAGCCCTCAGCCCCACCAGTAAGAGGGAAGAAAGGTCCTCAAGTCCACTAGATGCTGCCCATTTTGGGCACCAAGCTCAGAATGACTCTTATGCTTGATGATGTTCCTATTAAGGGTACAGTGGACACAGGGGCTGATGTTTCTATAATAGATTCCAAATCAGCATCCAAGATGATGAAGTGGAAGACAGAACTGGGTCCCCAAATTCAGGGTGTTGGTGGGTTACAAACCACCAGGAGAGTCGTCTCCCCTGTTATCTGGCAGGACACCAATGGAGAGAAAGGTGCCTTCTATCCTTTGATTGCAGAAGTCCCTAACACCTTATGGGGAAGGGACATTTTGGAGGAGATGGATGCTGTCATAACTACTGATGATAAAGCCCTTTATGATGAAATTATGGCTCAAGCCTTTTCTTTGTTTGCTTCCGGATGCACTCACACCTCTGTTTGACTTGCTTAAAAAGGGGGATGTGATCCCTCCTCCAAGATAAAGCTCAACCCTCAAGCAGAGACAACTGTGCAAAAGATCAATGACACTCTCTCAAAGTTAGAGACCCATAGATATGACCAGTCAAAACCCCTGTTAGGAATAATACAAATGACAAGTTACTCCAAACTCTGCAAACGCTGGAGATCACAACTCCTAAGCATGCATTCCCTGCATCTCAGCCCATACCTTTGGCACCATGTGTGTTTACTGACGCAAACAAGCACACCTTTGGTGTTATCCTGAAAATTCCCTATAAACAGGACATCTCCCATGTGGAGCACCACTCAGGATCAGTGCAACTGGGAGAACTTAGGGCAATAATAAGGCACTCCTTGTGAGTGCAGACACTGCCATCAATATTTTTTCAGAAGGAAGTACTCTGTCCAGGTGGCAAAAGCAATCCCTGTGCGATTTTTATACCCACAGGTAAGCCTATTGATCAAGCTCTCCAGACTCTTAAGGATCTTACGGAAAACAGGAAACATCCATGGTTCATCTCACATGTGAGATCCCACACTGGGTTGCCTGGATTCATTGCTACAGGCACCTCTCAGGTGGACAATCTCCGGCGGGTCTAACGACACTGCAATGCAGGGGATGGACACATTTATTTCCTGATGTCCTGTGTCGTTGGACTTCCTGGAGCAAGCCCGCATCCTCTACACTAAATTTCACATGTTGGCAAATAATTTGAAAGCCTTGTTTCCTGACCTTACTATGACACAGTGCAAGCATCTAGTCCAGGCTTGCAAGAATTGCGCCCCTCTGGTGCCGCTTGAACCACTGCAACGACACGGAGTAGACCCTTGAGGCCTCTCCCCTAATAAACTTTGGCAGATGGATGTTACCCACATCCCCTCCTTTGGTAAGTTCAAGTATGTCCCTGTTATCGTGGACACTTACTCCAAATGTACACATGCTGTGGCACAGTCAGGAGAGAAAGCTTCAAATGCCATAAAGGCTATGAAAGCAGCAATGTTAATGCTTGGGGTGCCTTGGTCTCTAAAAACAGACAATGGACCAGCCTGTATACCTCACAGGAGTTTCAAAATTTCCTGGTGTCCTGGAAGATTACTCACACAACAGGCATCCCTTATAACCCACAAGGGCCAGGCATAGTGGAAAAGACTAATCGGACACAAAGGAAACATTACAGAAACAAAAGAATGCTCACACATGACTAGATCCTCACCTTGCATTGACGCATGCTCTCTTTGCTCTCAATTTTCTTACCTTTGACTCAAATGGGATAAGCCCTGCATATAAGCACCGGGGCTCCTTTCCCTCCCTGACTCCAGTCCCCCTGGTATGGTGGAAAGATCCACTAATCAATGCATGGAAAGGGCCACACCCTTTGATTACCCAGGGTAGAGGCTTCGCCTGTGTTTTTCTAGAGGATGACTCTCACCCCATTTGGGTACCAGCAAGAAATGTCAGACCAGCCACGGACAGCCAGGCCTCGGAAACCGAGCCAAAAGGAGAAGAAGAGGTCAACACGATCTCCCCATCGGAGGGCACACAAGATAACCTGGGGTGATATCAAAGCCCTATCAGATCAAGCCCAGACCATGTCACCTGCCGGAGACCAGAGCCCTGGTACTCTCTTCTTGCTTATGTGTGCAATTATAACTTGCAACTCACAGGTAAGTGCACAACAGGTAAGTATGAAAGAAAAAAGGCCTCAGTCTAACAGCCTGGTAACTCAAGACCCTATACTGGCCTGTCCGAGCAAAACGGACACGCTTCAAAGCATGGCCCATGTGGGAAGAACTGCTTTGCAGTCAGCTATCACTCATGAATGGCTGTCTGGGGGACACTTCTCCTCTAGTGGAGAGCCTCTAATACCATCTAGTGGCAAAAGTTCTTCAGGGAGCAAAATACTCATGCCACTACAATTAAAAAACCACAAGAGCAATCCACGATCAGTTATTCATGATCAGGATGTTGTACATACTTCTCTCTCAAATCTTGCAGGATGCATCCCAAGGACAAAACTCAGGAGGACAACAGGAGCCCTCCAGATCAACATCATCATAAGGCTCTCGATCCTCACAGCCACAATTACAACTGCCGCTCTAGCTGCTTTCCTGCACCCGACCAGAAGTCCACACCCAACCGATTGGAAACAACTTATGCTGTTGCTGGGACTTTAATTGGACTTTTCCCTTCTTTTGCATCAACGCAGAAGAGGACCCCCTTTATGCTATTGTGCATCATTCTGCATTCAGCCCCCAAGTACATGCTTGGTGGGTGGGGGCTCCATCTCCGGGGATTCTTTTACCTGTTGGTTTGGATGATACAGTGTTGCCTTTCTTGTTTGCTACTAATGTTTCCTCAGGATGCCCTGTTACATCTGACCCAATAGCAAGGCACCCTTGGAATATGTCACTCTCACTTGATCATTCATGGGCCTTTACTATATTAAGGGATGTGGCTAGGGCACAGAGGTTGTGTCAGTCTACAATTTGCCTTCACAATGATATTCTTTGGGAGCCAGGAATAGGAGGCATTATAGGTTTTCGGCCACTCTCCTTAGAAGGAGAAGCAAAAGTAGTCTCTGTCAGTGGTCTGCCTAATGGCCATGACCCCTCATGCTAAAGACTCAACCCTTTCTGCATCGATGTCCATGGAAGAGATTTAAAAATATTAGTGAAGGCATACCTCTAAGAGCTATATCTTGGAGAGACTGTCTCTCCCTCTCCAGACCCTATTTTATTTCTGATGAGCTTATTAGTTGGTCCAGACCCTATATAAAAGGTGGATGGAGAGGGGAAGTTTCAACAGAAACAAATACATTAATGTTTAAGTATCATACAGATTGGATAACGAATCTCAAAATACAAAACAAAGACAGGAGACTTTTTGCAATTAGGCAAACAATTGTTATGTGGTGCTTACAAATGTACAGCTATCAGTCCTATTGTCACCATGAATGCCATTTAGTTTAACGGCTCTTTTGAAAAACCCTGAGCTACCCGTGCTACTAAAGGGCCATGTATGTGTTAAGCCACCCTTCTTCTTTGTAACCTCCACTCAAAACCACAAAAACGGTCGTCTTAATTATGATGATTCCCAATGTGAGTTCACCAATTGCTGGAATTCCTCTGTTGAGACAGCAGTGCTAATGAGAACACCCCCCCATGTTATGGTTCCCAGCGGAGGATGACTCCTCCATTCAAGAGGTTCACTTTACAAAAGATATTTCCCTTCCCAGAGTTTGGCGAGATTTTGGGATTACTGCTGCCATCATCACTGCCTCCCTCACTACCACCGCTGGTGTAGCTCTGACCCAGTCCCCAGCAAATGTGCAACCATTAATCAGGTAGTGCAGCGCTCCACTAAAGCCCTGATCATCCAGGGGTGACTACACCTGCACTTGCAAGGAGAGGTATCTTAATAGTACAACAACAGATTGACCTTATTGATGAAAAAATTGATATGCTTCAATTGAATGTTAGAGTACCCTTCAGTCCTCAATTTCTGTATGATTGTCAAACCCCTGTCTCAGTAAAAAACATAACAGAAGCTCGGCTTGAACTAGCAAATAGACTTAAGGGACCTTGGGATATGGCTTTTAGAAATTTCACTATGACGCTCACTGCATGCTCAGATTCTCAGTCTAAATGAAACCAGAGCAGAGCTAATTCTTAACCCCTCAATCTTACAACGGCTATGGGATAAATTGTCAGCTTTAATTGATCCTGCTAATGGGATGCTCGCTGGTATTGGCATAGTTTTTCTGGTCTTAAGTGTATGCTCTTTCAAGATGCTTCCAAAAAAGGCTCAACAAAGTAGAAACAAAACAAGCTATGCTAGTTCATGCATGTAAGGAAAGTCAAAAGGAAAATAATGATTCCCCCACATCTGTATGGATGGCAGCAATGGATCTGATCTAAATAGTACCAACTAAGGGCCAGTTTTCTATGAGGGATCATGCCCTGAGTCTCAGCACTGCTCTCTTTTTCGTCTATCTGTGTCTCTCAGCTCTGTCACAATATTACTGTTTGTCTGTCTGTAGCCTTTCTCCTTCCTTCCTGAAGGCAGCCTCACCAGCCCAGTGCTGTGAGCTGGGTTCCATGGAGAAGAACCCCGAGTTTCCCGATCCTAAGGTAAATGCTGGTGTGGAGGCCACAGGGGCATTATCTATCAAGGAGACAGAGAGCCCTCTGGGCAATGCCAGGCACACTTCACACCACCCTGTTTGGCTCCAGAGGATGGCTGGTTAGTCAATGACGGGTAAGATTCCTCAAGGGAGGGACAACCTAAGACAGGCACAGCCACAGAGGGGCCATCAGGAGAGAACTTGGGGGCCAACAGAGGTGAGGCACAGAACCTCACCCCCCACCTGTGCAAAGGCCTAAGTCTTCACCCTTTCAGAGAGAGGTCTCCAGCCCCAGTGGCTGCTTTGCTCCCCACTCCCAGCTCAGATCAGGACCCAAGTGACAGACAGAGACCTAGTCAACAGCGACTGCCCGCTCACCACAGCAGGAAACAACTGCAGCTACAGGAAAGGGCCAGGTCTGGATGTTTTCTCCTTTCTCTTCCTTGGTTCTTCCCTCTTTTCTACATTTTTCCCTTTTCCTCTCTTCCCTCATCACGGTTCTCCTTCAGCAACAAATTTAATAAAAAGGGAGGAAGTGTTGGAATAACTTTCGGTTTGCAGCTAGCAGCTACGAGCAGCTCAGAGTGCTAGGAAAACCTATGCTCCTACAGGCCCGACAGGAACACCTGCAGGACGGGGCGCTCTGCTCTAGTGAGCCATCAATGAAACCACATCCTCAGTGCTTGAGGTCAGTGTTGTCAAGCTACCGGGCCAGGAAACCGAGAGTTAGGTGCTTCAGGGCATGAAACCCCGGACTCGTAAGGCCCCCTCCCCTCGGGACAAAGACCCTTCCAGACTGCCTTCCACTGCGTAGCAATATTTAGAGCTTCCTCCTAGTGCGGCTACATTGATCATGAGATGATTGGTTTCTAGATGGTGTATAACCTGCTTGCTTATGTAGGATTGGAAGATGCATTCTATATCAATTGTAATCACTTCCGAACTAAATGAGCTGGCTGAGCGTCAACTGTGGTTTGTCACCAGCAGCTTTCTCAGTAAGCTCCCAGTGTCCCGTGTGTTGATTCTTCATCTCTACCCCACCACGACTGAGGTAGCTGAGTGACCAATTGACCACACCAGTAACCAGAACGCATACATGATTCTGTATGCCGTCATGTAGTAGCCCTTCA
Organism: Marmota marmota marmota; assembly: GCF_001458135.2. Lineage (NCBI taxonomy): Eukaryota > Metazoa > Chordata > Mammalia > Rodentia > Sciuridae > Marmota > Marmota marmota. The sequence continues at coordinate 52,502,436 of NW_026000174.1, read as the reverse complement.
GGAAAAGTTAGTAGAATGAATACATAAATCTTCATAAAACTTCAGGGAGCGTTGTTTTTTTTTTTTTAATCTTAAACATGCTTTTACTTATTTTTTAATTCCATAAAAATGTATTAAGCAGCTATTTGTTTACTTTATGAACATTTACATAGTACCTACACTACAGGAACGAGTCCAAGCATTTCTGAATGTTAATGTCATTTAACCCTTATAACAGTGTTAAAAATATTTTTAACCTTATGAGTGAGAGACACACTACTTATTTATTTTTCATTCATTCTTCTCAGTTATACATGACATTAGAATCCATTTTGATAAAATCATACAAGCATGGAATGTATCTTATTCTAATTAGGACTGATTCTTGTGGGTCGGCACATTGGTGGGTATTTTCACTTAGGTATTTCCCATGTGTGCAGAGGAAAATTATGTGAGATTCATTTTACTGGCTTTCCTATTCCTATCCCCTATCCCTTCCTTTAGTTCCCCTTTATATAATCTATTGAACTTCTCTTCTCCTCCCATCTTTAATGATGGTTTGGTTTCCACATATCAGCAAAAACATTCCATCTTTGATTTTTTTTTTTTTTTGTGGGAGGGTACTGGAGATTGAACTCAAGGGCACTGAGCCACATCCCCAGCCCTATTTGTATTTTATTTAGAGACAGGGTCTCACTGAGTTGCTTAGCGCCTCGCTTTTGCTGAGGCTGGCTTTGAACTCGCGATCCTCCAGCCTCAGCCTCCCGAGCCCTGGGGTTACAGGCTGGCACCACGGTACCAGTCTCCACCTTTGACTTTTTTGGGGATTGGCTTTTTTCAAATAGAACTGCAGGGATTGTGTAATAAATCTCTCTTCTTTCAGGTAGGTCTGGATCTGGGAATTTCCTTGTGTGAATGGGAAGGAAGCCATGGAGCCTTTTAAAAAGTGAGGTCTAGAAATGCTCGGCTGTGCTCTGCCCTGGCATCACTGACACTGCTCTGGAGTTTGTCAGGATTTGTGGGAGGGTGGGCACTGGGTGTGCCAGGGAGGCAGGTTAAAGAGGGAGCTCTGGGAGGGACTGCAGAGAAAGAGGTCTGCAGACAGCACGAGAGCTGTAGAGAGGCCACAGGAGGAGCTGATGGAGGCTGTGGGGAGAGAAGCGGGGGTGGGGAGAACAGGAGTGAAGGCACGGAATAGTGTTGATGCTGCCTCTGGGAAGAGGAGAGAGACACATCTGAGATGCTTCTAGGGCATAGAAAGAGCAGGGTCTAGTAGGCACTGAGTCATGGAGATGCCAGGGGTGGGGAGAAAGGTGGGTCAGGGTAACAGGTGAAGGGCCTGGGCTTTGCTTTTCTAACAAGAAAGAGAAGTGGGATAGATGAAATCAGAGACCCAGACATGAAAGGGAAGGAGAAGGAGAGAGATGATAAAAAAATTAAGAGAGAGACAGAAGGAGAGAGGAGGGAGAAGAGGGAAAGAGAGGGAAAAGTAGAGGAGAAAGACACACAGGGAGAAAAGAAGAAGAAGAATGAAGAAGAGGAGGAGGAATTCAAAATAGCAGATTATGGAACCAACCTAGGTGCCCTGCAACAGATGAATGGATAAAGAAAATGTGGTCTGTATACACAGTGGACTATTACTCAGCCATAGAGAAGAATGAAATGATGGCATTTGCAGGTAAATGGATGAAGCTGGAGAGTATCAGGCTAAGTGAAATATGCCAATCCCCAAAACCAAAGGGTGAATGTTTTCTATGATATGCGGATGCTAATTCACAATAAGGGGCATGGGCTAGTGAAAAATAGAGGTAGTTTGAATTAGGCAGAGGGTAGTGAAGGGGGTGGGAATGGGGTATGGGATTCAGAAGGAGAGTAGAACGAATTGTACCTTATTACCCTATTTGCATATATATGGTTACACATCTAATGTGATTCTATGTCACGTACAACCAGAAGCATGAGTAGTTATACTCCATTTATGAATGATGTGTCAAAGTGCATCCTACTGTCATATATAACTACAACAAATTTGAAAAAAGAAGATAAGTTATCACACACACACACACACACACACAAAAGGAAGATGAAGAGGAAGATGATGAGGATGAGGAAGACTGAGAAAGAGACAGAGGTTCAGAGAGTACTTCACGTGCTCTGGAAGATATTGTGGAGCCAGGAAGTGAAGCCTATTAAGGACCTGACTGGAGCGGGAGCCCTGGCCACACATCTTCTGAAGAGGACTGTGCGCGAGTGCTCCAGTTGCCTGATGGCTCTCAGATCTCAGCACACTGTGGTTACCTGCTCTCTCCAACTGACTGACTGCCTAGACCTCCGGTTATAGAGACACAAGCCAAACAGAGACACTCAAAAGAGGCAAAGATGTGAGAGGCCAGGGGACTAGGGGTTTGATCATGAGAGGGAGGCACACAAGACAGCCAGTCAGCCGAAAAACCTTTCTTCCTTTGATGGAGGTGTCAGAAAGGCCACCACTTTGAAAATATCCCTTCTCNTAGGGTATTAACAAAGTGTAGCAGAGAGTAATGTTCCCCCTCCTAACCCAAATCCACCGAACAAGTACTCAGAGCCTTGCTCTCAATTTTCCCTCTGAAGCTTTGGGTCATAGTGGGAGGACATCTTAGGATTGATTTTGCATTCATTCTATAAAATGCCACGGTGAAGAGTCCGTTGACTAGTTTCCTAAATTAATGGAGACTGCTCCATCAGCGTCCCAGTGAGGTTAGGTGAGGGTAGGCTGCTGTAAAAGCAACGCAACACAGAGTGGTTTAAAGAATGAAGATGTGCCTAATTTTTCTTCACATAATATTCCTGATGCGAGCTCAAGTCAGAGAGAAAGCTCTGATTCTCTTGGCCATTGGGGAACTCAAGTTTCTTGCAAATCATTACACCAGGATCCTCTGGGATATTCTCATCAGCTGCATAAAAGACAGTATGTTGTTGCTTCCTTGAGATTCCAGGTATTGAGAGGCTGGAATAGAACCTCTCAGAAGACATTGCCAGGTATATTAAACGGCACACATCACTTCTGCTTACACCCCACTGGTAAAAATGCCCAGGATGAGAACATAGTTACCCATGATCATATTTACTTGCAAAAGAGATTGTGAACTATAATCTACATGGCTGGCTGCAGTTCTATCACAAGGAGGAAGGGAGAGCAGATTTTGATGTGTGGCTGTAACTCTGCACCACACCCAGTATAGTAGATTGATTGCAAAACAGAGAAGATGAGAGACTAAGTGGAGGGGTGTCTAAGTGTTCTGGCTGAAGCCACCCTGTATCAGTTCACAGAGCTCCTGACTCCCAGTCCTGGGAGAATGCCAGGCCAAGGTCCACAGAGCTGCCCACTTGCCCATGTTGACCTTGGATGTATCCGTGTGTCCCTGAGGAACGAGAGGACCCTCTCTGCTGACCCGCAGACCCATGAGCAAAAAAATAAATGCTTATTGTTTTAAGTCACTGACTTTTGGGTAGTTTGTTACCCCAGCAACAGATAACCGATATAACTTTAGCTGTTTTCTTACTATCTAAACATAGCCTCTGGGATTAATTAGTTAGAAAGGGAAGGTTCTTATATAGACCAAGCAGTAAATAGTCCAAAGTAGAAGTACTATAAACCATTTGGATTTATCAGATTGAGGGCAGAAAAGGGAATTCAATAGAAGTTGGGGGAAATAATTTCATGAAGTTTATTTTCTTAGAGAATGTTCTCCAAGAGAGAGGCCACCGTGGACTACTGGCTTTTGACCCTGAGTCCAGTGTTAGGTATTTGAACTGCATTCTCTAGAAAGCTTGATACTTGTCCTGAAGTTGGAGGACATGGAGCATCAGTACAAGAGGTATGTTAGTCAGTATGTTAGTATTATAGTCTGGAAATGTGGTGTATTTTGTGATTGGCATACCTTCCCAAATTTTTTTTTTTTTTTTTTTTTTTTTTTAAGGAAAAACACTTAGAAGTGGTTTTTCTCTTGGACTGGATGTGGCCTTGGATGCAGGAGAGCCTGTGTGAAGCCCATCTTAGATTCACTTACTCTAAGGATACATGGGGTGGAATGGGGTGGGGGAGGAACTGATAAAGTTGGACATATTTGCCTAGGTCAGTGGTTCTCAACCAGTGGCTACTTTGCCCCCTCGATGACCTTTAATAATGGCTAGAGACATTTTTGACAGTTATCACTAGGGGAGGAGCTGGTTGCATGGAGTGGGTAGAGGGCAAAGATGCTGCTAAACATCTTCCAGGGCAGAGGACACCTTTTCACAACAAATAGGTAGTCCCAAATGTCAACAGTGCCAAGATTGAGAGTCCTGGCTTAGGTTAAGGTGAGGTTGAAGGTCTCCAAAGAGTTAAAAAAAAAAAAAAGAAGAAGAAGAAGAACCCATGTGAGAGAATACTTTTAACACCTGCTAAGTGGAGAGAGCACAGAGCCCGGGCCAGGTACACACCAATCATGCAAGGATATCCTAACGTTTTTACCTGTCCTACCTGCCCTGCTTCTACCCTGTACTCCCAGCCCCTCCAGCAACACTACAGAAGAATCAGAAGCCACAACAGTTAAGAGGGGAAGGTAGCACGAATTTGTAATGTGTAGAAGGTAACAATAAAGACCATGATGTTCTTCTCCACTGAAAAGGGGAGGTTTATAATTAAACTGGGTCTGGAATTTGGACTATTCCACAGAACTGGACATTAGAATTATTGAGTTAGAGCCATGTTTACAGCCTCATATAAACCCTATATGGAGTCAGCAGAAATGTCTTGGGAGATATTGAAATTTTACTTAGGGTATTCTAGAGGGATATTGGGATGGACCATAAAATAAAGTTACTGATCATATTCCCTGGGTCTTGCTTGTTTTATATATTCATTACCTTCCAAGTTACTGAACAGCCACTGTAAAAGCCGGGAGCTGTCATATATATTATCTCATTTAATCATCAGAGTCGCAGAGAGCATGTATTTCTCTCTTCGTTAGAAACAACGTGATTATTTTTACTTTGCAGGGAGAGACTCAGGGCTTAGAGATGTGAAGAGATTTCATCAGCTTTCACATCAGGGAGGGCCGGATGGTGGTGCTGCCGGCAGGTAAGTGCAGGAGGTAGTTTCAGTGATATCCATCTTGCTAACGACCCAAATGACTCTCTCTGCAGCTGGTTGAGTCTGTCTGACAGATGCATGTCCTCTCTCCCTGCAGGCTGACTGGAAGGCTTCTCCCTGGCACTTTATTTCAACCTGGGTCACAGCCTCTGTCACATTGTTGTGTAATAATTATTTCTCATGTTATTTTTTTCTTGCTTGGAGGTAGTTAAGCTATTTAGATCTGAGGCTTTTAAAAAAATTTTATTCATTTTTGTCTGGTGTAGTCTGATATATAAAAGATGCCAGGTACACATAAAATAAGTAATTTGTTGAGTAAAGTCACTTCCTCCAAGGAGCTTATGCTATACATGGGAAAACACGAGAAAAGACAGCTATAAAATAACATGAATGGCATAATTTCTGTTTAAAGATACTTATATGTCATTATATGGACCAGAAACAATATTGGAAAGATTCTGCACCATATGGTTAGTGGTGGTTACCTTTGGGAGGTCCGTTTAAGGGGACTTTCTCTTTCTGTGTAATATATTTCTAGAAAGTTTTTATATTAAAAGGCATTTTAATCATTTAGTATTTGGTCAGAGAAAATAAGACACAAGTAAGAGTTTAGGTGCGACTCCAGACAATGGGCGGGCGGTCAGGAAAGCCTCCAGGAGAAGGACTTTAGATCTTACTCATTCATTATTCAGGGCTTTGAAATAGATTTCCGAAAGGCATCCAAGCCCTGATCTTTCATTTGATCTTAGGATCTTGGTGCCTTTAGAAAAACCAATGCCATCTGTTTTTGGAGGCTGGCACCCACCCCCGGCTGCTAATTTGGACTCTGAAACCACTTTAAAAATTAATGACTTTATAAAAGGTCTGCAACTCCCTCTTAAGAGTTTAATATCATATTTATAAACTCAGTCCGGATTGAGTTCCAGCATATTGCAAATAATTTACAGTGTTGTCCTGCTCAAAGCATAACTAATGTGGATCCACAGCTGTGCAGATAACTTTTCCTATCAGCAGATGATAAACTGTAAGTGGCCCCATTTGGTTGCAGGGAAATGGTCCAGATTTTAAAAGCCAAATTGGTGCAACTGGGAGGGAAATTCTACAGTAATGCCTGCCCTTACCTGGAAATCATTTCAATAGTAATAAATACAGCAGCCTCGTTTCTGCTAGTTATTGTACCTAGGAAGACTGCACTGGTCCTGAAGTTCAGTAATGACACGCCTCTTAATTTGGAGATTCGGTCGGCTCACTCTTCAAGTTCGTTTCCACCATTNTCAAGAACTATGTAATGTTTTGAACAACCAACAATAAAAAATAAAAAAAAAAACATTTGAGATAAAAAAAAAAAAAGAAAATATCCCTTCTCCCCCGGATCTCTGTGTGACATATCCCTGAATTATTTTTAAAGAACAAAACTCATTATTCAGGGGCACCCAGGGGTTCCTTGTTTCTGGGTGTAGGTGGAGGATGGGAGTCTTCCCGTTAGGTTTTGAGAGTTCAGTGTTTTCCTTCTGTGTCAGTGGCTATCCCGGCTGCCCTATTTGCCATATGTACAAGATGACAAATCAGAAATAATGTTTACAGAAAAGCCATTGCTATAATTTACCGGAGCCTGGCAGGGCCCAGGGTGATGGGAGCCCCTGCCTACCCAGGCTGGTGAGTGGGTGAAGAAGGTTGCTTCACTCTCCAAGCCAGTGGCTCCAGGGGTCTTGCCCCCGGCTTCCTCTGTCCCAGCTAGGAACACAGCTGTGCTGGAAGAGGGGACAGTGACACTGACCCCCTCTCCGCATGGGTATGAAGAAACGTGACTTCCACCGCTCCCCTCTGATATTAGAGGAAGAATGTCAGGTGTGAAGGACGAAGCCATCTGTGGTTTTGGGACAGTGAAAACCACTGATTCAAAACCTGACACCACTTAGGTGCATTCCTGAAAGTGTCTGCAAACTAGCACGCCTGCCCCTCGGAGTGAGGGTGGCAGACCCCAAAGGCCACAGGAGTAAACTGAAACAAAGGTCTATAGTTTTGGGCCTGAAAGTGGTGAAAAGTTATTTTGTTTTCCATGGGCCAGAAATCAGTTTAAAGAAAGCTGTTTCATATCCATTCACATTTTTGTTTTTGGTACCTTCAATTTCCATTGTCAATTAAAAGACAGTAAACTCTTATCCCGAATAGAAGTGCAATTAGATGGAATAATGAAATCATCAAGTACTACTGAGGTGGAACTTGGCAGTAATTAGTTTTTTGATACATAAATACAATTTCCAAATGCAATTGGTCCCAGAGCCCAGGCTGCTGATCCAACTCACTGTTACAAGGCAAGGCAGAGTGGGTGCATCCGATTCTGCTCTCCGCACAGAGCAAACGAGTTGGCGAACATCAAAAATGACAAGGCGGAGACTCAGAAATCAAGGTCAGGGGTCACATGTTTTCTCTCATATGTAAAACCCAGAGAGGAAAAAAACAGGTGTGGGAGGGATCTTATGAAAATATAAGGACACCGGTAAGAGGAAGGGGATGAGAGGTGGAGGAGGGGAGGGAAGGGAAGGTTCTGGGGAATGAAAGGGACCTAATTATGTTAGGTGCATGCACAATATGTCATAATCAATCCCACTGTCACGTATACTTATTTTTTAAGATTTTTTTTAATTGTAGATGGACACAATCCATTCACCACCCCCCCTTCTTTTTCTTTCTTGGTTCCAGGAATTGAACTCAGGGGCATTTGACCACTGAGCCACATCCCCAACCCCATTTTGTATTTTATTTAGAGATAGGGTCTCACTGAGTTGTTAAGTGCCTCCTCATTGCTGAGATGGGCTTTGAACTCCCAATCCTCCTGCCTCAGCCTCCTGAGCGCTGGGATGACAGGAGTGGGCCACCGCTCCTGGCTTCTTTATTTACTTATTGTGTGGTGCTGAGGTTGGAACCAGTGCCTCTCACAGCAAGGCAAGGGCTGTACCACTGAGCCACAGCCCCAGCCCCACTGTCGTGTATAATTATAATGCACCAATACAAAAGAAAAAAATGACCAGGTAGAGATGGAAAAGAGGTGTGCAGGTCTCTGGGGACCAGAAGTGGATGGTTTGCCCCTGGCATCTCTTTGACATGGGAAGCACCCAATCAGGTACAAGCATATCCTCTTCCCTTCTCCCTTTTCTAGGTCCGTGTGTCTGTTGCCCCCTCTCTCTGACACATCTCATTCCTTCGTTTACCTATGGGTTCTTTCATTCCATCTGTATTGAGGGCCTACTATAATGAGTCAGGTGCCGGATAGAATATTCAAGAAAGCAAACAGGGTTGTCCTCATGGGAATGGGAGTCTATAATTTTGCAGGAAAGAAACACTTGTTCGACCATAATTATTGTAATGCTTTGCAGCGTCCCGATGAAAATGCAGGACGATGGCTGTCTCCTAGTGGAAGTTCAAAAAAATTCTCTAAAGGAACAGACGTTGTAGCAGTGATCAGAAGCATAATAGGGCTTAGGCAGAGAGTTTAGAGAAAACTGTCTAGGCAGAGACATCCAGAAGAAAACAGTGCAAAGGAGAAACAGGGAAAAGGAGTGTGAGTTAGGGGCAAAGGGAGGAAGCAGCAAGCCTGGGAAGCTGAGGCGAGGCCACACATGTCCCCGTCATCCCAACCTCCAAGCCCCAGTTCCAGGTTTTAGATTTGATTTTAAAAGCAACAAAGGATTCTTGGAAGACTTTGCAATAGAGGAGCTCTAGAATCCTACTCTTCAGTTACCAGACTCTCCTGAAGTTCAGTAATGACACGCCTCTTAATTTGGAGATTCGGTCGGCTCACTCTTCAAGTTCGTTTCCACCATTCCTCAGCATTTTCTGAGGTTCCTGCCAAGAGCCATGTGGCAGGTGGCAGACCTTCCATCAGTGACTAGTAATGTCAAAATTTCAATGCTCCTATGATAGGCAACTAAAAGGTTAAGGAATTGTGTTGTGGATTCATCAGATGTGAAAATCCCAGCTTCTGTACTAGGGTATTAACAAAGTGTAGCAGAGAGTAATGTTCCCCCTCCTAACCCAAATCCACCGAACAAGTACTCAGAGCCTTGCTCTCAATTTTCCCTCTGAAGCTTTGGGTCATAGTGGGAGGACATCTTAGGATTGATTTTGCATTCATTCTATAAAATGCCACGGTGAAGAGTCCGTTGACTAGTTTCCTAAATTAATGGAGACTGCTCCATCAGCGTCCCAGTGAGGTTAGGTGAGGGTAGGCTGCTGTAAAAGCAACGCAACACAGAGTGGTTTAAAGAATGAAGATGTGCCTAATTTTTCTTCACATAATATTCCTGATGCGAGCTCAAGTCAGAGAGAAAGCTCTGATTCTCTTGGCCATTGGGGAACTCAAGTTTCTTGCAAATCATTACACCAGGATCCTCTGGGATATTCTCATCAGCTGCATAAAAGACAGTATGTTGTTGCTTCCTTGAGATTCCAGGTATTGAGAGGCTGGAATAGAACCTCTCAGAAGACATTGCCAGGTATATTAAACGGCACACATCACTTCTGCTTACACCCCACTGGTAAAAATGCCCAGGATGAGAACATAGTTACCCATGATCATATTTACTTGCAAAAGAGATTGTGAACTATAATCTACATGGCTGGCTGCAGTTCTATCACAAGGAGGAAGGGAGAGCAGATTTTGATGTGTGGCTGTAACTCTGCACCACACCCAGTATAGTAGATTGATTGCAAAACAGAGAAGATTGAGAGACTAAGTGGAGGGGTGTCTAAGTGTTCTGGCTGAAGCCACCCTGTATCAGTTCACAGAGCTCCTGACTCCCAGTCCTGGGAGAATGCCAGGCCAAGGTCCACAGAGCTGCCCACTTGCCCATGTTGACCTTGGATGTATCCGTGTGTCCCTGAGGAACGAGAGGACCCTCTCTGCTGACCCGCAGACCCATGAGCAAAAAAATAAATGCTTATTGTTTTAAGTCACTGACTTTTGGGTAGTTTGTTACCCCAGCAACAGATAACCGATATAACTTTAGCTGTTTTCTTACTATCTAAACATAGCCTCTGGGATTAATTAGTTAGAAAGGGAAGGTTCTTATATAGACCAAGCAGTAAATAGTCCAAAGTAGAAGTACTATAAACCATTTGGATTTATCAGATTGAGGGCAGAAAAGGGAATTCAATAGAAGTTGGGGGAAATAATTTCATGAAGTTTATTTTCTTAGAGAATGTTCTCCAAGAGAGAGGCCACCGTGGACTACTGGCTTTTGACCCTGAGTCCAGTGTTAGGTATTTGAACTGCATTCTCTAGAAAGCTTGATACTTGTCCTGAAGTTGGAGGACATGGAGCATCAGTACAAGAGGTATGTTAGTCAGTATGTTAGTATTATAGTCTGGAAATGTGGTGTATTTTGTGATTGGCATACCTTCCCAAAGTTTTTTTTTTTTTTTTTTTTTTTTGGTCTGCTTGCATGAACACTTTCCTGACCAACTGGTAAATAGTTTGAAAAGTGGGTCAGCCAGCTCAGGGGAACTGAGGTCAAAAGGAAAGTTCTGGAATGACTGAATGGGTGGATTTAGGTTTTGGATCTGGATCAGTTGCTCCATAAGGACAAAAGACATAAAAGGTGTGCTTGTGCTTTTCTTTGCACCTCTACATCTCTAGTAATTTCTTGTGCATTTCAGGAATGTGGAAAGCAGCCCTGCTCTTCTCTAACAAACCAGGCATGGAGTCCTTGCTTTTAAGGTCATAGTTCCTGCACAAGACACTCAGGTTACTTGCATATCAAAGGTCCTAGTTACATCACTCCATTGACATCTTTGGACAAAGAACCAAGGGTGTTTATGCTTAACTTACACTGGAAACCTCATGTTACAGTTTGGATGTGAGGTGTCCTCCAAAAGCTCTCATGTAAGACAGTGCAAGAGATATGGAGGAGAAATGTCGGGGTTATAGCCTTAACCTAATCAGTAGATTGCTCTCTGATGGGATTAACTGAGTGGTACCTGGAGGCAGGTTGGTTGTGGCTGGAGCAGTGATTTGTTGGGGGCGTGGCTATGGGGTATATATTTGTATCTGGCTAGTGGAGTCTCTCTCTGCTTCCTGATCATCATCTCTCTGCCACACTCTTCCACCATGATATCCTGCCTCACCTTGAGCCTTGAGGAATGGAGTGCATGGACTTAGACCTCTGAAACCATGAGCCCTCAAATAAACCCTTCCTCCTTTAGAGTTGTGCTGGTCGGGTCATTTAGTCACAGCAGCAAAAAAAAGCTGCCTAAAACACCTCACTAGAAACTTTACACTGCTCTGTTCAGCTAACTGGCGGTTAGGTCTGGGTCTTCACTGTGAAGTTTACTAATTTTTTGAACATTAGTGATCACCTACATATGATGGACTAAGGATGGTACTGGGTACCAGGATAAAATATTGAAAAAAATTTTTCTGTTGGTTATTCCTAGAATCCTCTCCTCATTCACTAATCTGGTACTTTGGTCTCATATCCAGGGCAAAGATAAGCACTTATTTTTAGTGTAAAATAAATGGGGGGGGGCCTTTTGTGACAAAACCAGACTTTTTTTCTCTCCTGCGTGACTAGTTCCTATCTCTCAGGCCTGGGGAAGGTGCCAGAGCTGATCTGAATGTATTTAGAATGAATCTTCTTAACGAGCTGTCAAGCTCAGTGGAATTGCCAGACCTGACTTTAATAACTTCCTGGTTTTTAATACCTGAGCCTATAAAGATGATATACAAGCCACCGAGGATGCAGAGTGGTCAGGGTGGGGTGAAAAGGCAGGGGGAGGGGAGTTGGAGCTGCTGACAGAATAGATGGCACGTGTAAACCCATCCATCTGGGTCTCCTGGTTGCACACCTGTCTCTGCAGCTGGAGACAAGAGGATGGAGTGGGGAGAGGTGGAGCAACTAGGAATGAAATGAGAAAGTAGGCAAAACTAACATGTGGATCTAAAGCCCGGGTCCTCCCTTCTTACCAAACTCTCTTTTCTTGCTCCTGTAACTGGCTCCATTCCCAACCTCTTTTCAGTCTACCCTATTTTCTTTTCTCAAAAGGTATTGCTCTCTTGGTTGCTTTATAAGTCACAGTGTTTTAGGACTCCATGGGATTTCAGAGTCATAAAGAGCTACAGTCCAGATCTTCATTTTACGGACAGAGAATCTGAGACCTAAAGATGAGCTCACTTTAGGATGTTGCCTATTCTGTCCGTGGAAGGCTCGGGACTGGATCTCTTGGCCTCAGGTGATGCTCTTTCCAGTATCCAGGGGCAGGGGATTAATTCTTGCTGAAGGCTTGAAATGTTATCCTCACTTTGGATTTTTGAAGAACAAAATATAAGAGATGTGGAAAGGGATGAGGGTTGGTTCAAAAAATTTTAGATTCCAAATACAGGCAACCAAGGAGGCATTTATGGACTGAAGATCCCTGCATTATCCTTCAAATTAATCTCTGTCTTCTACTCTACCTAGGGGGGATTTTTTTTCTTTTAAAATGAGAGCTCTTCTAAATCTTCCTGGTATGAAAGATAAGACATCCTTTTTGAAGTTCAATATGCATTGGCACTTTGAGGGATCTAAATCAATACGAAAGTCACATATTGGCAACTTCTACCATAGCAAAAATGATTGGATAGTATTCTATAATATTGCAAGGGATTTCCTCCTTTGTCCCCATTTCTTATACTTCGAGCCCCTGTTCATTCAGATAAGGCATTTCATGCTTTCTGCCTTACTGAAGAACCGACACAAGAGAATGTAGTTAAAAACAAAAAGAATCTGTGTCTTTAAGGCATTAAAGAAAGAGTGAGCGGGGAGCTTCTACTCACAGCTTGGACAATACTATGGGAGGTTGCAGAGGAGAACTGAAGACAAGAAAGGAAAACTTAGCAAGTGGCATTTTCTTTGGGCTTGAAATTTGTCTCTGCTTTGCTTATCTCTGGGGACAAAAACAAACAAACAAAATCAATAATAAAAAAAAAAAACTGTAGATGAGTTTGGGGCTCTGCCAGGCGAGGGAAATGCTGGTATCAGATTAGTTAATCACTGTTGCATACAAACCATGCCAAACAATGAGCATTTATTTAGCTCATGCATCTGTGGAGTGGGTGGGAGGGAGCAGATTGGAATTGATGGGTCTTGGCTTGGTGGCTCTGCTGACCTTATCTGGGCTTGTTCACATGTCTCAGAGTGTCGTCTGGAGGGTACGCTGATCTGGCCAGGACTCATTAGAGAAGTCTGTCTCTGCTCTACGTGTTTCTCGTCCTCTGCAACCCCATGTTCTGGCCTGAGTATATGCTTCTCAGCCGTAGCAGAGGTGTAGGAGAGTGAATGGAAGCTTCTCAAGGTCTCTGCTTGCAGATGGCACAGAGCTTTCAATCAGCCAGGGCAAGTCATTGGGTCAAATCCAAAGTCAAGGGGCAGTCGGATAAAATCTACCCCCTTTTGTAGGAGAAACTGCCAAGTTATATGGTAAAAGGTGTGGCTGCAGGGAGAAACAAATAATTTGGCTTATCATGCAATTTATCACTGTCCCCTTTTTCTAAGTAGAACCCAAGGAGGGGGTAAGACATTAGTATGGTATGGAAATAAATGACCGTATAACTCATCTGGAAGATGGCTGGGCTTTAGCTAGCCTTACAATTTACCTCTATCCCATAGGAACATTTCCTATGACATTGGCCATGACATAAATGCAACACAAAGAGACAGAATGAAGGAACCATCAACTGTTATAAGCTAGTCATGACCCTCTGGATTAAGGGCTGAGGACCACATGTGATAATAGACTGTCACAATGCATACCTTCATAACTATATATGACAATCAAAGACTGGTTTCCCTCTTCCTCCAAAGCCTTGGCACCATGAAAACCTTTCAGAACCTAAACATAATTGTTAGAAAAGAGGACATATGTGTATTAGGTTGAGGTGGGAACCGAGGACAGACTCAAATTAGCTGAAGGTATTTTTTAAAAACTTAAGACATCCACTCAAACATCTTAAAGCTTGCTGGTTTTTGAAACTCACTGAATAATTTAAAGTATTCCAAATAAGATAGATCAACACTGTCTAATAGATATATAATGTAAACCATATATGTAATTTTAAATTATCTTGCAGCCACATAAAATTGTAAAAAGACACAGGTGAAATTCATTTTAATAATACATTTTTTTTTTACTTTACCTAATATACCCCAAATATCAAGAGACTAGGTTTTTACCACTAATCAGAGCGGCGAATTGAAATGAAAATTAATTTTCAAGTAACACTTCTAGAGTACCTGAGTTTTTGGTTTACAGTAGATACCAGCTTACCCCTATTCCTTCTCTATTTTTTAATTTATCCACAAGTTCCATTTTCTGATTAAGTTGTTGCCGGGTTAGACCTCTCTACTTCCAATATCAGAATGTAGTTGTCTTTTTCTTTGTCACCAAGCAATATTTTTCCCTTATAACTCTTTGAGAGTCACTGAATACAGAGTAGAAATGGTAGCTTTGGTTAAACCAGATGGAGTTTGTCATATATAGAAATGAGGCAGAGGCTAAATAATCAGTTAGTCTCACCCACTGAATGACTTGGTCCAGAACACAAACTTTGTGACCGATGATTCAAATTCTTTTTAGATGTCTTTAAAATTCATTCCATATTTTGAACCTTCTGTATTGGCCTCAAACGTTAAATAGAAATGTCCAGTGCCTACTGTGTGATTTTTTTTTTCATTTGAGCCATCCCCCAAACTTCTATACTTTCCTTAACCCCTTCAAAGTGAAAAAAAAATTGTAAGCTGCAAAGATTTCAATGAATATTTAAACATAGTTCCCTTTTTTTCACCATAAAGAGGCTCTCAGTCTAGCATGGTTTCAAGTGTTACTAATATATCCTAATAAAAGTATCAAAACATGAAAAAATTGCTTTGCACATATTTCATTTTTAACGTTGTAAACAAACGATGTGGAGTTTCACTTCTGGGATCACTAGGCTGGGTTTTTCTCCAACTAAAAGAGAAAAATGTACTGGTTTATTTATAGATGTCATCACTTACTATTGGAAGGTAGATCTGTTGAAATAAATAGTTTCCCTGGCCACGGCAAAAATTCAGAGTAGAATCCATGTAGAGATAAAAGGAAGAGGATGTGAACAATCAAACTGTGCTCTTTGTCCATTGGCTTATTTAAATCTTAGACCCATGGGACATTGGGTATTATCCTCGTGTAACAATGTTTACTAACAATTCTCATGGCCCAGGGAAGTTTCCTCCCTAGTTGTTTTAGGGGTGCATGGGGAGCCACCTACCTTTGCCCTGTATGTGGACACCAACAGATTAAATCCTTGCCGAAATGGTCATTAGTCATTCCTGTTGGCTGGGGCTGCTACAGATGGAACAAAATTTCCTCTTGTTTAGAGACTGCTTTGGATGGTAGAGCTCATGTGCATAAAACGGGAAGTTCTCCATTGAGTAAAAGTGAGGCAGTTGCTTGGTACCCTCCTGTCCTGGGTTCTGGACCACACCAGTTGCACCTTTATAGCACAGGTATTGGGCTGGGAAGGGGAATGGAGTCTCCAGTGCCAGATCAAGTCATGGCTTTTCTTTTCCTCTTCTCCCTCCAAGTCCTCCTATCTCCCAATAGGAACACACACACACACACACACACACACACACACACACACAGGCGCACAGACACACATGCATTTACTTATTCTTTCAGTTTCATGCACACGTGTGAACACCTCAGAGCGTTAGCTCCTGGGGGAAAATCTCTTAATCTTAATACAAACTAGAGGCTTTCTCAACTACCTTAGGGGAAAATATTCCTTCCTTTCTGTAGAGGATGAAGAGGAGTTGGGGAGGGAGTGGGTTTTGCCACTATTAAATAAAAACAAGAGTCTTGGAAATTTGAGTTTTTGTCTGAGAATAGGATGGGTGATCATGTTCTGCTAGGTTCCTTTCATGGAAATAAAATTGAAGTCCACACAGGGTCATTATTTACCTAAGATTTCCCTAAGGAGTAAGTGATAACATGTAGATTCAAATCTGGGACTTTTCTGATTCTAATAGTCATTAGATTTTCACTCTACCAGAGCATATAGATTTCAGATCTAGCCTTCATTATCGAATACATACTGTGAGCAAAAGTGGGGAAAGGGGGGGTTATTTTAATCTAGCACTGAGACTTGGTGCATACAAGACCTGGCATGCATTGTCCAGGAAGAAATCAATTCAAATGTCTTTTCTGTTCCTGTTGCCTCTCTCCTCCCCTCCTATGAATGCTCAGCTCGGAGCTCAAGTAGTGGTGGGATCTGGGAGGGTTAAGGGACGTTAAATGATTGACCAAGGCAGAGATGGATTCTAATTCCATTAGAGCCCAGCCTAAAAGCACTTTCCTTTTTCGGAGGGAGACAAAGATCAAGTGAAAGGCAGTTGCCAGACTCTTTCCTTGTTTCCTGGGAGCTAATGGACATGAGGGGAAGGATGTTCACGCACCTAGAGAGGCAGACAAAGAAGGTGCTCTGAAACGGCAGCAATCACAACCATGTCTTTTCAACCACTTTGTGTGACCAAGTCCAAAATTCCAGAAGCCTGCCAATCTCATCCTTTTCTTAGCCATGGGATTGATTGATTGATTGAGTTACTAAACAATAATTCATTGACTCAAGGGGGAATTTTAGAAGTCAATCAGATCCAACATCTCTCAGCTGGGTTGTTATTAGTCAATCTCAGGAATGATTGATGGGTTCACTCATTCATTTGTTCACCTGTTTTCCAAGGGGCACGTTTGTGTGCTTGCCAATGTGGAACTAGGTCAATGTTTCTACATAGAGTTGCGCCTCCATTTCTGTGAGTTCTGAATTTGAGGCTCCATCCAGTTATGGATGGTGTACGTACTATGTAGTCATCTGTGATGACTGAATTCATACTGAACATGCATAGACTTTACCCCCTTGTCATTATTTCCTAAATGATACAGTAGAGCAATCCATTACATAGCATTTGCATTATACTAGGTATCATCTTGTAATGACTTAAATCATATGGGAAGTTACATGTAGGTTATATGCATCTACCATGCCATTTTATACAAGAGACTTGAAATTCTGTGGGTTTTGTTGTACTGTGGATACCAAGGGACAATTGTCTGTGGTTTGTGTCTCTCTTTCTTTGTCCATCTCTCTCTTGTCAAATAGCATATGACTGAACATTTTTAGAAGGATTTTAACTGTGTTAGAAAAATGTGCAACCATTTATCAAATCCATAATTTCGTGATGGTCATTTCTAAAAATGCAGTCACAAGGAATAACTAAATGAGACATAACATGTAAGGAAAAATGAGACTCAACTATTGCAAAAATGTTTAACATGGCTTGTGAATGACCGATATTCAGAAGCCATTTCTGTGTGCTGTGGGGGATGCACAGAATTATCTTTTCCTGAAGGAGCTTCCAATTTTTCTGAAGAGACAAGATGAAACCCCACAGAAGATGGCCTCTGCTATTTTAAAGAGAATGTGTTTCTCCAATCCAGAGGAAGGGCAGAGATGGATAAAGCCTAGAGATACCAGGGGGAACTTCATAGCAATGTGGATTGTGATTGGATTTGAAGGAACCTAGAGAAAGAGAAATAAAGAGACAGGGTAGGATTATGGGGTACAATGCTTAGAGTGGGAGGGGACCCACTTCCCTTTCCTGAGCCCGTGGAAGACATGGCTGAGTTGGTGTCATGAACATTTTTTTTTTTGTATTAGAAAAATATCTGTCTGCTGCTCTACATCTGTTCTTACTTCCTTAATAAGCTTGCCTTTTTGTGGAGACATCACTATTTGTTACTTGTGCTGCCTTGACAGGATTTTTTATCAAAGTGCCCTGTGACCCCTAACAAAGGGATGGACATGTGACCCAAGGAGGCTCATTGAATCCTCTTTGGTGAACTTGAGTCTTTAAGCAAAGATGGGAAAATCCAGGAGGAGCTCATTTATGCTTCCACTTTACCTGGATCCCTTTCTCCTCCCGCACGGGCTCCTGGGCCTTCTGAGTCAGTTTCTTAACTGCTTCCTGGATTCTGTAAGCCACCTATCCTCGCTGCAGATTCTCCGTCCGTTCCAGTTAACCAGTGGCCAGCGAGGGGGGGGGGTCCGTGGCACAAAAGAGGAGGAAAACCAACGGAACCACCAACCACCGCCCCAGCTAACTTGAGGGGAACATGATTGTGGCTCAGAAAAACTGGTGAGAAGCTTGGGTCAAGAACTTCTGGAAAGCAAACGAGGAGCCAGGGAAGCTGTGCAGTTGGGACCAGAGCCCTGCTGGTATCCGGGGACAGTCTGGTGAGGATGTGTTGCTGTAGCCACTGGGCACCTGGTCGCTCCCTGTGGCACTACCACTACCAGACCCTGAGTGCCTTCCCTGGCACTGTCACTGTGGGGTCCTGGGTGGAAGGAACCTCAGATTTCCTGCTTCATTGTGCCTCTTACTCTGACCTCAAAGTCTCGATAGGAGGATCTGATTGGCGGAGCCTTGAATGATTAGTTTCTGAAGTTGGAGGATAGATCTACTCTTCTTCACACAGTGTTGGTCTCCTCAAATGCAGAAAAGGAGTTCAAGTGTTAGTAAAAAAAACAAGTATCCTCTTTAACAGATGTAAGACTGTTGTTAAAGGCGAAAGTCGTGTGACCTAGATTGAAATCTTGGCTCTCCACGTGGCTTCTTAGCTGTGTGACTATGGAGGTTCCTACACCTTTCTAAGCATCAGCACCTTCAATTATACAATAATGGGAATTACAGCACCTATCCTTTAGGATTGATAAGAAGTTTTCACACAATAGTGAACGTAAAGTGCTTTTGCACTGTCAAGTGAATAACAGCTGTCATTTTGATTATGGCATGAATTCCTATGGATATAGAATAAAATCTTTCTTTACACAGTGCTTAGATAATCACCTCCAATCCATGATGTCTGGCATGTGATGAAACCTATTTGCCAACCCTTGGTTAGGGTCATACTCTGCAATTAAGCCTGTGTAGCCCCTGGTTGAAATTAGGAGATAGTGGGAAATGAGTACAGACAGGTCCATTGCTGACAATGGCTGTGTCAGGGGTTGGAAAACTTCTGTAAAGAGCCAAATAGCAAACATTTTCAAGTACAATTTACTTGCCATATAGTGTCTGTTGCAAGTATTCAACTTTTCTTTGTACTGCAAAATCAGCCATGAACAAATGGACACTTCCATATTCCAGAAAATCTTTATGCACAAAAAATGAGAAGACAGGCTAGGGCTGGGGCTGGGGCTGGGGCTGGGGCTGGAGCTGAGGCTCAGCGGTAACTCATTTGCCTGGCATTTGTGAGGAACTGGGTACAATTCTCAGCACTGAATATAAATAAACAAAATAAAGGTCTGTCAACAACTAGAAAAATATTTTTTAAAAAAGAAGACAGGCTGATGTTTGTAGACTCCTGATCTAGATTATTGATGATGATGATGGTAGTGGTGGTGATGATGATGGTGATGGCGATCGTGGAGGATAATGAGGATTAAATGGGGTTTCTAGCATTAAGCATGTTGTGTATTTAATCCTTGCAACAATCCTCCTAAGTAGGTATTATTATCCCTAAACTATAATGACAAATCAAGATTAAAGTAAAATGACTTTCCTAAGCTTTTTAGGTAGCAATAGATAAAACATACAAATCCTGGTTTGCTTGATTTTGTTACACTTTTCCATCATAATACTAAGCGAAAGGGGCCATGCACAAATGGAATAGATAATCATGTGAGAGATTTTGAGGTTTACATTCTATTATTCAACCTGGTTTATTGAAGGAAAGATAATAGATCAGAATTTAGCACAAAGACTGTTTAAGAATTAAAGGGTGTGAATTTGGCTCCAGGACCCACTCTGCTGCATCTCTAGGAAGTTCAGATAATTCAGGGGATAAAACACATGTGAATGAAAATAACCCAGAACAGTGAGATGGCAAAAGTTGGTACAGGGCAAGTTGCAAATGTGTGACCACTGGGTTTGGACATCTGGCTAAACTTGGGGTTTATCTTGCACATTAGTGGTGCTTAAACGTCAGCATGTGTTGGAAGCCTTGTGAAAGCAGGTTGTTTGACCCTAACTCCAAAGCCTTCTATTCAGTAGATCTGGATTGAAGGCTGAGTTCTGCATCTTTAATAAGTTCCCAGATGATGCAGACACAGGTTGGCCTGGAGAACCACACTTGGAGTACACTTGCACCTAACATGGGCTATGGAAATTGGTGAGGACAGACCATGAGTCTGTCAGTAGTCTTTGGCATGATTGTTCCCCATGATGTGAAATGGTCATTATCACCCCATAAGAGACCTTGTTTTCACCTTAAATGTAAAGATTTCTCCATTTGTTAGAATGTAGCTGGATGGTAGAACACATGTAGCATCAGGCCTGGGTTGTGTACTGGAGGGTGCTTCATCAACTGGAGAGATAATGCTTAGCAATTTCTCTTTGGCTTGGGCCTGTGCTCTTAAATGGCTCCTTGCTGTATATAAAATCAAAACTCCTTTACACAATACTTTGTACTTGATATAGAAATTAGTTTTCTTGTATCCTGGAAATCCTATTTTTTATCGTGTATCAGTCTTCTTCTTGAATTGTGAGCCTTAGCCACAGCTATAGTCTATAGAATCTACTATGGTGCCTGGCACACAGTAAGTGTCCAATAAATGTTTCTTGAATGAACTGAATTTCTGCACTTGGCACACATATTACTAAAGTGGAAAGTCTCTTTGCTTTGTGAATGTGACTTTTGTCTCTGACTTGCCAACACACTTAAATTTTGAGCTGGAAACATTAGCTTGCATTTTTCCGTAGGAAGCAAAAGAAATTTATAGATTAATAATGATAATGTTGGCAATAATGATAATGATAAATGCTGCCCATGACTGGTAGGACCACTGCTACTTATTGAATGGCTCCTGTGTTTCAGGGATGGTTTTAGGTGGGAATACACATCATTTCTAATTCCAAATCTTCCCTCTGACTCTGTGGCAGAGGTTTCTATACATTCATTATACAGATGAGAAATTGTAGGCTCAGAGCTGTTAAGACCACTCAATTACATATGCCACAGCAAGAAGTGCAACTTGTGTGTCTGACACCAAACACATTGGACACTTTTTAATTTTTTAGAATACTATCAATGGAGATTTCTTTTTCTCAGATGTATCTAACAAAGTCATCCAAATGCAAAGGATCTGTGCATTGCTTCTCTGATTACAGGTCAGGACGGATGGTATCACAATGATAGTTCAAAATGGTGGAATCACTGGCCACCACTGGAAAGATGAGAAATTGCACCTATGCAGCCATCAAGCCTTCCAGTTATATTTTTTCACCTATTTAAAAAAGACAATTCCAGCCTGAGCAATGCTGAAGACATCTTTGAATTGTGGTTTTCACATGAAAGCCACATCTGGTAGGGCTAAAGTAAGGCAGAGGGAAGAACACGGCTTGAGGAAGACTACAAAGTGAGGCAAAATGGGCCCATCTGACTGCAGACCAAAGTAATTTGGAGCCATTTCTGTTTTTAGTCCGCCTTTTCATTGCTGTGACCAAACAACATAGAGTTTATTTGGTGCTCAAGGTTTCAGAGGTCTCAGTCCATAGATGGCTGACTCCCTTGCCCTGGGCCCAAGGTGAGGCAGAGCATCATGGTGGAAGGGGGTGGTGGAGGAAAGCAGCTCAGGGCATGGCAATCAGAAGGCAGAGAGAGCTCCACTCACCAGGGATAAAATATAACCCCCACGGTCATGCCCCAGTGACTTAGGTCCTCTAGCCACAGCCCAGCAGCCTGCGGTTACTGCCCAGTTAATCCCTATCATAGGAAGCACTTATTAGGTTTCTCATAACCCAGTCATTTCACTTCTACGCTTTCCTGCATTGTCTTGCACATTAGCTTTTGGGGGCAACCTCCTCTATACACCATAACATTCTCCATCAAATTGTGTAGACTTTGTGCTTTCATTTCTTTTTTGTCCCAAGAGAGGAACAATGACATTTTCATGGTCTTTCAGCAGGATTCTGCATCCTTTAAGTACTAACCACTTCAAATTACCTCAGGCCCTTTATTTCCAGATACTCTGTGGCAGCCAGTTCTTCTCAGGCCTAGGCTAGCTTCACCTAGGGGCAGTCAAGAGCTGCCCTCGATCACTTCTTGCCGTGGACCTCTCTAACATGATGTCAGATGCCTGTGGGATTTTTTTCTATCCCTCAAATGCAAATGAGTCTATGCCCAAGGTGCTGCCCATGACTGGTAGAACCACTGATAAGTTAAATGCTTCCTTTGTATGTCTGCAGTAGATGTTTCTGGAGATGCACCTTGCTAGGTGTCCAGGGAGGTCCTGGGGGATCAAGAAATAAGTAGCTTACAGTGGTGGCCAAATCATTAACCCTTCCCTTTTTCCTTTCCCATATCTCCTGTCCCTTGCTTCTTCCTGCTTTCAGGGACAATATTTCCAAATAAACTACAAATTGAATGAACCTTGTGCTTCCAGGCTCTTTTTTTTTTTTTAATTTAGAGGGCAACTAAAGTAAAGAAAGATCCTGAAAGTAAGAATAATGACTAACACACATTTGTATATCGTTTTCAGAGGTGTCAAGCTTTTGTGCACAACCTCTTTTATCTATGTGACAACATTGTGCGGTATGTAGATGGTTGTTATTCTCATGTTCTGGATGAATCATCTGAGACTCCCAGAGTTCAAGCAGTTTGCTTTGGTCATAGAGAAGTTAGCAACGGAGCTGGAATATTGTTTCTTGAGCTGTTTGACCAGTGCTCTTTCTATTCCAACCACAGGCAGAGTCCTGGAACGCTTCCCTAGAATTGTGCAAGCTGGAATGGTGTCCCAGAATTTTGCCTTTACTGGAGTGCAGTTGTCAGTATATGAAAGTCTATGGCATGCATAGATAAAATCAATTATTCAAATGGCAATAAGTACCCATATATTTCCTGACATGTTTCTTAAGCAAACATTGAACTCTTTTACTTCTACTGGTTTGGTCTGAGGTCAGCCTGCTTCATGAGCATTCCTTCCTCAGGGGAAAAACAGCAGGAGGAAGGTAGGATGATAAAAATAGCTACCAGTTATTGAGAGCTAGCCACTGCTCAAACTGCTTTTTATGGCTCTCTTGATTCATCTTCACAATGATCTTGGGAGGCAGGCACCACGAAATGCATCCATGTGGAGAAACTGAGGAATAGGGAAATGAAGTAACTTACCTGGGGTCCACCCAGCTAGTAAGTGGTGTGGTCAGTATTTGGACACAGGCAGTCTGACTCTAGAGTTTGTTCTTATAAACACTGTGCTATAGTGCCTGTTATTTTATACTGAATGATGATTCTCCCGTTCAGTTCTGTTGAGCCTAGGAGGTGGTTGTAAGAGGCTGTTCTTTTGTTAACAATACCACCTCATCAAATGTGTTACAAATCTTTCTGTTACAAAGTGCAGCAAGCTATGACTGTATGAAGTTATCCTTTGACCTAAAACATTAATATTTAACAAAGAACACAAGGGAGGGTTATTTGTGAACCTGCCCAAATGTATGGAGTTTCTTAGAGATGATAGTTCTAATTTTATAACATGTAGGTAATAAATTAAGAAGCTTATCTATTTTGAATCCAGAAATTAGAAGTTATTTCTAAAAAGACTAATGATTTTTATGCTTAAAATTCAAATAAATATGGGGCTGGGGTTGTGGTTCAGAGGTAGAGTGCTCGCCTCGCATGCGTGAGGCACTGGGTTTGATCCTCAGCACCATGTAAAATAAAATAAAGATAAAAAATCAAATAAATACTAAACTTCTGGTAATTACATTTGTGGAATAGAACTAGAGATACATTTTGCTGACAAAGAGTGATTATCAAAGAGGGGTGGGGAAGAGGTCGGGATCACATGATGGAGGATTGTCTGCAAGATAATCATAACCCCCAGATTATAACATTTTCCAGCAATGTAAAGGATATTTTATTTTCCCACATCCTCTATAATGCTGCTGTTACCCAAACTTTACAATTTTATAAGTATGATAAATATGAAGTGGATCTCATTGATCTTTTAATATAGAATTTCATACATTCAGTAAACTTTATGAAATATCCTTTGATCTTGACGGCCTTATCAGTAAGTCCACTTCTCTTCCCATGTCTTTTCTATCACTTGGGCTAACCTGTGAGATTCCGTGTCACATGAGAGAAGAGGGCAGGTGCTGTCTGAAGTGGCACACCCACGAGGTAAGGCTGAAGGATGGCATGAGCTCTACCCAGGAGCTCAGCTGTGGAGCTAGAATCACTATAGTCAGTTCAGAGGAGGTAATCAGCGGATGCCAGAACCTTTCAGGAATCTGGAGATCAAATCATCGGTGACAGAGTTAAAGGATGATAGAGTGCAAAGGGGAAAGAGCAGAGGAGAAAAAGACTCACCCACTCCACCTCCTTCCTAATCCTCAGTGGCCTGGGGTCACCTGAATGAGAATACTTAATAGCCAACAAAGACAATTAATGACTTTTCTTCATGTTTGATTTGCTCTTTGTAACCACAGTGACCCCTACTCACGTTCCTGAGTTCCATCTACTAAACCTTTACTGTAGTAATAGCTGTCAAGTAAGCACTTCATCTGCTGTTTCCTTCAATCATCCAAACTGTCCTGTGGGAGGTGAGCTGATGTAATTTTCCCTTTATTGCACGAGAAGAAACTGAGATTAGGGAGGCAAAAGAGCCTGCCCAAAGCCAGGTCGGTAACAAACGATGGAGTTGCTCTTCCAATCCTGACTCCAGACAGGCACCCCTGGCCACTGGGTGATCCAGACCCGTCCCTATTGGCAGTGGTCTCATAGGAGGGTGGTGGGCATTAGGAAGACAGGGCACATTGAAAGTTTTTCTCTAGTACTTTGTGGTCAGAATAGCTTATGGGACTTGAGCCAAAAGAAATTCTACATTTTATCAGGTATCCCTACCATGATTTCCTGGGATGGCAATAGTCAGTCTAGACAGAGGCAAGCAAGGGACTCAACCCTTCAGGAATATGGAAGATTCCATCATCATGTGAAAGAATTAAGGGATGATAGAATGTAGTTATTAATCACGTGGGCTCTGGAGCCCTGACTTCTATTATTTCTTATGACCTTAGGCAAATTACTCAGGATCCATAAAAAAGTAGACAATTATAGATACTATATAGATTTGTGCTGTTATAATGCTCTGCAGATTTATAGATTAAATGAGGTGCTATATGTGATACCGTATAGTCAGCTTTTTGTCTCTGTGACTAAAATACCTGGCAAGAACAACTTAGAGGAGGAAAAGCTTATATTGGCTCATGGCTCCAGAAGCCTCAGTCCTGGGGCAGCTGACTGCCTTGCTCTGGAGAGGCGGAACATCATGGTGGAAGGGCATGGTGGAGCAAAGCTGCTCAGCTCAAGGCATCTGGGAAGGAGAGGGAGAGAGAGAGGGAGAGAGAGAGGGAGAGCGAGAGCGAGAGAGAAGGAAGAGCCAGGGGAGCAAGATCTAATCCCCAAGGGCACACCCTGCAGAGACCTCCTTCCTCCAGTCATGCCCACGTATTTACAGTCATCACCCAATGCAGGAGTCCCTTCCAATTATTAACCCACAGATTAGGCTGCAGTTCTGACAATTTAACCATTTCCCCTCCTGCGTTAACACAAGAGGTTCTAGGGGACATCTTTTATCCATACCATAACACTGTACAGAAAGCCTTTGTGCAGCCCCAGGTAAACAGTAAGTGCTGGATAATGAGCCACTAGGAGGGAGTTGTGGCAATATGCAATGAATGGGGGTGGTGGTGCCTAATAAAATTGCTGCTGATTTTTGTAATATGGAATTACAGTGAGGGAAGTTTAAGACAAGTAACCAATGGATTTTTTTCTTTTTTTTAAAAGATTGGCAGAATGTCATTTCAAATGCACACCCACACCTGGGCACACAGTTCAGATACCTGATCTGTGTGGCTTACTCTGAGAGAGGCACACGAGGCAGTTCCTTCGATTTCATTGCTCCAAGGAGACCCATTTCCATAGGCCTCTCCTGTTGGGTTCAGGAAAGCGTTGCAAGCAAGATCAGCGCCTCCTTGGCTGTCTTGAAGGTTTGATTTTGTAGTGACATGTTCTAACGTCTCTCAGCAGAAATTTTTAGAAAGTAACGAGTAGAAGGAAACCAGGGCTCAATAGGATAAAGCCTTACAACTTTACCCTGGGTGAAGAAGGATGTGATTCCTGAACGTGGGAAGAGAAGAGACGCTTTGTAACAACGATGTGTAAGAGGACTCCTCCGGCCCGCTCTCCCTGGGCACGCTGGCTGGTTCACCCCTCACTTGCTGGGTTGGATCAGCCCTGAGCTCCTCCCACTAACCTTCCCGAGGTGGGCTTTCTGTCAGGAGGAGCATCCTTCAGTTTGGGGGTCCCCTTTTTCCCGGGATCTAACCATTGAGCTAAGCTAACCGACAGAATTGACTGGCTGTGTCGTGTCATGTGCCGACCTGAGATTCTGTATGTGTGGGGTATTTTTATAAAAGAGCAGTTTCTTCATTCCCCCCTAAAAATTAAACTCGTGCATCAGAGGGATGCACAGCAGCAGAGGCAACTCTGAGAGAAGAGGGCCAGGTAGAGAAGAGCGCTATCAAGAGGAGATGGCTGCTTTTATCCTGTCTGCCTGAGCGGAGCGCTCTCATGAGCCATTACGCAGAGAGTGCAGGTGAGACCTGGTGTTCAGATGAGAGATGAGCAGGGAGGCGGCCACCCCAAAGGTCAAATGCTCATTGTCCTTGTGTCTCAGAGAGCCTGAAATGGACTGCAAAGCTCCCTCGTGTTCCTCCCTTTCTATCAAATTGCTTTTCTACAAGCGCCATCAGCCCGGAGCTCTTCCTCTCCAGGAAGGGCCCGGATTAGAGTGGGCAGGGAGGCTGCAGGTACCCTTGGAAATGGCAGTTTCTGTTAGTCTCTTGCCTCTGAAGAGTAAGGCTTAGAGGGAGGGGAAAAGCCCTCCACACTGTCCTGTATGAGGGGAAAGAGTTAGACCACCTTTTTTTTTTCAAGAATAAATGTATAAGAATTTTACCACTTTCTTTACTGCTTTTCTCTCTTGTTATATAGAGGAGAAAATGGCCAACTCAGAGCTTCTGTCTGCACCGAATTTTATTACAAGAATTCAACCTCATCCTACACATTCCTGTATCCTCCATGTCTTCCCTAAACTGGTCTTCTTGAGCATTTGCTGCATTCAAACCTTCCCCCCAATTCTCTCTTTTCCTTAGCAAAGATGATTCAAAACCAAGGTGAATTTCTCTCTTCCCTCCCAACTTCTCGTGGGGGCCACATTTGCAGATACTAGCTTATCTTGTTTTCACTCCAGTCCTGTTACTGAACATTCAGTCCAGCTTCTCCATGGACCAGAGCCCTGCCCTCCCCTGCCCTGCCCTCCCCTCCCCTCCCCTTCCTTTTTTTTTCTTCAGTACTGGGGATTGAACCCAGGGCTTCACTCATGCTAGGCAAGTGGAGCGATTCCCTCTTTAAAGAGCAGAGACAACATGCTGTCATTTGTGTAGTCTATCACCTCTAAAAGGCTGTGAGGCTTATTATGGTCCCGTTTTAATTGTAACTTAAGAGACAGGAAAAAATTGCTTTACCAAATGGCTCTGAGAAGAGCTGTTGCTGTCAAACTGAATTTCATTCTCTTGGGGGGAACCCACAGATGATTTAAGTAAACGTGAAAGCAGTTTAGTCTTTTTAGACCAATTCCCAGGGCAGTTCTGGGCTCTCAGATATTTCCCAGAAGTTATTGCCATTAAATCTAAGGAACCAAGGACATTAGTATCAATGGGAAAGACTCAGAGGCCTCTGTCAGGTCTGTTTTGGGGTGAGTTCTACAAGATGGGAAGCATTACTGAATAGGCAAAAAACACTTTGCTGGAGATTAAGGAACCTGGACTTTATCTCTTGGTGAAGGCACAAAAGCTGTTCATTGTAGCCATTTAATGAATGAAGGGAAATCATAGAAATCTAGCTCCTCTAGAATTGCTACACAAGGTGGCTCATGAGGTGAGGCTAGGCCTTGGTATTCCTCATCCCACCTTCAGAACATCTTTGCTTTGATCTCAACAGTCCTTTGATCTCACCCAGATATCCACTCCTCAGACTTAGAATCATCCACATTGCACATTGAAGCTCTTTTACCAAACAACTCTTCTTGGGATGATGTATCGCTCAGCTTTTGCTGTGTAACAAATCACACAAGAATAGAATGACTTAAAACAACAACCACTTATTTATCTTATAATTCTGTTGGCTGGAGGTTTGGTTTGGTTTTAGCTAATAGACTTTAGTCTTTGTTGAATTTATTCATCTTCAATCAACTGCCAGGCAGTCTTGCAACTAGTTAGGTAGGATGGCCTAAGTAGAGATAACTTATCTCTTTTCCATATGAGCTATCATCAAACTCAGGTAAGCTTTTTCCACATGGCCTAAGCAAGAATCTGAAGGCATAGAAGCTGCAAGGCTTCTTAAAGTTTAGTTTATACTGCCACATTCTATTGATCAAGGCAAGGCCTCAAACCAGTCCTGATTGGGGGAGGGGAACAGAGAAATAAACACCACAGGACAGAATGAAGTGCTTCCTTTGTCTCCAATTACCAATGCAGTGCTCAGTACAAGTGCTTTAGGGGCTGTGTTCCTATGGACGTTGTCTTTAGTTCTTAGACTCTGCTAATATCATTACTATTGCCAGGTTTTACATCATCCTTAAACTGATATTGTGAACTATTGCTAAGGGTAACACACCCAAATCATCATCATCTAAATATATAAGTTTTGCTTTATCTGTGGGAATTCTTATTAACTTCAAATAACTATTGGTTATTTCTATATTCACTTGATTTGTACTTACTATGCATGTGGATTTCATCCAAGGAGGAGACTAACTCTTTTACTGGGAGGTTTGAGCGAGTGAAGTCTGGCTTGCACACTCTTCTTTTCTGAAACAGCCGGATTGAGAGGCCGCTTAGTGCTTGTGAGAGGCTGATTGTCCTAAGTCAGGATTTCTTACAGAGAATACATTAAAAATCTCTTTCTCTGGACATCACATTCAACTGAGTTCAATGCAAATGTCAAGACAAATCTAAGAGATTTTTTTTTGAATTACTTGCTCTTTTGGACTGTCCCCATCTGCTTTCTTTCCTTACATGAATAATTGAGAATTGACTGCATAATACATGCATGGTGGCTTATTTATAGTTTTTGATAGAGGCCCTTGCATGCTTCATTGTGCTTTATGAAACTCTAATCTATTCAGATTATAAATCTTCTCTTCTCGTTTTTGGAGGCAGCTTACTACAGGACTCAAAATGCAGTAAATATTAAAATGGTAATGCCTTAAAAGTATACCATCAGGCCTAAGAGTTAATCTTCTAATAATAAGGCCCTCCTCTGAGGCAGCCTCTGCCTAGGCACTTTTGATATGTGAATACATAAGTAAATAATTCTCACTGTAACCCTTCAAGGTGGATTTGGTGATCCTTATTTCACATGAGGAAAGTAAGGATCTTAGCAGTTAAGCAACTTACTCAGAAGAGCACAGAATCTATGGCACTAAACTAGAAGGAAGTCAAGGTCAGCCTGATTCCAGAGCCAGTTCTTTTTCTACAGTAGGATTCTTAATATGATAATCACTTCTGACTGCTAAGTCACTGCTACCACCATTTTATAGGAATGTACTTACTTCTTCCTGGAAGAACTGATTCTCCTATGTCCCCATCTTCATGATATTGTGACATGGCTACACTTACGGAAGTCATCCTGTAAGCACTTGATTTGTACCTACTATGCATGTGGACTTTGAAATGGCCAACATTGCACAAACCCAGGGGAAGGGTGTTGGCAGAGTGGGGGCCATGAGGTGGGTGGGGAGATTCAGAAAGGGTTTCTCTGTCAGTTTTGAAATGACGCAGTCTGAAAATTACATGTTTTAAACCTGAACTCCAAATAGTAAGAATGCATACGCATTGTAAGGGTTGCTCAGTGTCAGTGAGTGTCTTTTAAACTCTCAGGCATAGAGTGGTGGCGAGATTCTGGCCTCTTCTCTCTTAACTCAGAATTGAGTCTCGATGGTTTTGCAAGTCCTTGGTGATTTTTCACAAGTGAAGGCACCAGGGTGGACTCTAGCTTCCTCTTCCTTACATTTCTCCTTATAATCATTGCAAGTTGGAGTCAGTCGTATCACAGTTGCTCAAGCAAGTCGGATTGTTAGCTCCAGGCAGGCTGTCCCCCCTTCCTTTGCATGCTGATGCTTCGAGGACTGCTTTGCCTCAGGGAAGGACACTTAGCTCTATTGATTTGGTTCTAAGTGAAAACCACAAGGTTGCTTCAAAGCTGTCTGGATCCAGAATAGCATTTCCCAAGGCTGTTCTAGAGCAGGATTTCTCAAGTCTGGGCGGCTCTTGGAAATGAACAGGATATTCTAGCTAAGGAAGGCTCAGAGAAGTTCTGCACTTACTACACCTGCTTCAGTGTTTCATTGTGGGAGTTTTGGACCTATTTGAGTTGTGTATTATATATTTGAATGAAGATGTCCAGGTAGCAAATGGATCTCTGAGCCTGGCATCCAGGGGAGAGATACAGGCCAGAGAAACATGAAAGGGAACCATTAGCATATAAATATTTTCTAGTGCACGGGGGACTCTCCCTACTGTAAACAGAAAGAAGAGGAGGGCCCCACCTGGAGCTTGGAAGAGCTGTAGGGAACAATCCCAAGGCGTAATCGAATCCCGCAAACACAGAGAGCTTTAAAGAACACACATGAAGGGGATAGATTAATTATGGCTTGAAAACTTAAAAGTTAACCTAGATAATATTAACTTATATAAAACCTCACAAAATACTCAGTGCTTTTAAATTTACTTTTGAACTTAATCATTTCAAAACAGTGACAGCTTTGCTGGAAATAACATTTTGGATTAAAGGATTTCTCTGCTCCTAACATATCCTCTTTTTAACAGTCCATAAGTGGAATAGACAGACCTCTCTTCTTCACAAGTTCTGCTGTTTGTGCTCTCGGTGGAACTGCCAGAATTGGGGGTCTGGATAGGTTGCTTTGGCTTGAGAGGTTGGAGGAAAGAAAGGAAAAACAAAAGAACTGAACAAGGGGACACATTCATAGTCACACAGACTAATGCAGAAGAAGAAGCAGGGAAACACAAGGATTAATATACAAATCATTGAAGGAAATAGTGTGAAAGTGCATTAATTGGATCCATGTTTCATAAGGAACAATTAAAGTATCCAGGGTACAGCCAGGAATGGTGGTGCAGGCCTGTAATCCCAGTGACTCTGGAGGCTGAGGCAGGAGGATCGCAAGTTCAAGGCCACCTTCAGCAATTTAGTGAAAACCTGCTGAGAGCCACGCGAGTCTGTATGGCCCCTGGCATTTTGCCAACAGTATTGATTGACAGGCGAGGCATTACTATCCGCCTCTGCCGCTACTTTTGAGTTCTCGCACTATTTTGGAGTTCTTGTGGGGATTTCCAGGGATTCCCGAGAGTTCCCATTGGTTGGGGAAGTGCAGGAGGAGGGATTTCCGGGAGAGATATTTCCGGCTGTGGGTTCCTGGTCGAGCCGCCTGGCGCCTGGCGTTTGGGAGGATTCCCCGGGAGCTGTGTGAAGTGTTTTCCTGCAGTTCAAAAGTAAAGTTTGTTCCTGCTTCAGTGGCTCGTGATTTGTGCCCAGCCAGACTGCGGCAAAAACCTGTCTCAAAAAATAAAATAACAAATAAAGAATAAAAAAATTATCATGAGTACTGTGAAGTTATGTCTTTTCCCTGACTTATAAAGAATGTAACTTTTCAAAGATGGTCTTATATAATGTTGAAAAATATCTCATCAAAAGATATGAGTAGGAGTTTAGTTCTCTTTTCTATTTTTCAGATTTTTAAAAATATCAATTCCATTAGATTTTTAGACTTTTATCCTGTCTGGACTTCTCCATCAAATTAAAAAAAAATCCTTAGACTAATTTACTCTGAATATATAATTCATTCATTCATTTGTTGATGGATGAATAATTTATTCATTTAACAATTGCTTCATGGGTAGATACTATATCCTGGGCACTGTTCTAGCTCTGTCTTTATGGAGGTTATATTCAAGATGGAAGGGGATCGAAGGAGTAAGAAAACAAATAAATTATGATGAGTCCTATGCAGTGATGTCTTTTATCTGACTTATAAGACTGATTTTTTAAAGATGGTTAAAGATGTTGAAAGAAAAACCTCATCAAAATATATGAGTAGATGTGTCCAAAGGTGGTAAGTACTGTTGGAAAAAAAAAATTAAAGCAGGAAAGGGGAGGGGTGCAGGTGAGGTTGAATTTTAAATATGCTCATCAGAGTAAGCATTGCTGATGTTTGAGCAAATTTCAGGAGGAAGTAAAGATGAGAAGTGTATAGTTATCTATCTGGGGGAATGCCTTCTATGATCTTTGCTAGAGTATTGGGAAGAAGAAAAATTTCAGCTCAAAGAAATAAAATATTAGTAACGGCATTTCAGAGGATGATTAGGATAGGAGAGATAATTTTGATGCAAAGACCTTTTTGGAATCCTGTGGATCATGCCATGCAGTTGCTTCCCACATTGCTGGTGAGAAAGGCCAATACAGAAGGGGATTTTTGAGTAATGACTTACAAAGATGAGGACTCTGCCCTTTAGCAGGTGACAACCAGTGGAGGGATCTGTTATAAGAATTATAAGAAGTCAAAAGCTCCCAGGAACACCATAGAATGCCAAAAAACTTTTTTTTTTTTTGTACCGGGGATTGAACTCCAGGCAATATCCACTGAGCCACATCCCCAGCCCTGTTTTGTATTTTATTTAGGGACATTTTATTAGAGACATTTATTTATTTAATATCTTTCTAAAATGTAAAAAGCAACTCACTGAGTTGCTTAGTGCCTCACTTTTGCTGAGGCTGGCTTTGAAATCCTCGGGTGTCAGCTTCCTGAGCTGCTGGAATTACAGGTATGCATCTCCAGTGCCAGGAGACATTTGAACATCAGAAAGAAGAGGGAGGGAGAGAGAGACAGAGAGTCCAGTTTTCTAACTCTTAACTTGGTTTCCATCAGCAATACCTCTTTAGGCTTAGAATTTGTGCTGGATGTAGATGGGCTTTATTTGGTTCTCTGTTGGTCTAATAATGACCCTATGACCCCATAAATTAATCTTAATAATGCATATTAAAAGTATGACTATGAGGGTCTGTTTGGGTTGGCTGGAAAAGTGAGAGAAAGTTAGCGCTGGCTTCAGATATTTTTGATGTGATATCCTTAATTCCAAATCTCCAACATTTTCCTCATCAACTCTGGGTAATTGCTGTCTGTGACACCAAGGTGAAGTATTTAGAGATGACCAATTTCTTTGTCATCTGTAGTGCTTGTATCTTTCATGATCTGTCAACACTGATTCTCTGAATACCCCTATTAGTGTTCCAGAGCTCCATACCTTTTGCTTGAATGACTAATCTTCAACTAGATGCCCCAGTTGGGGTCACCACATATGCTGTTCAGATTGTCATTTACTCAAAAGCACCTAACTAAGAGAGTCAGTGAAAGCTAAACTCCACTCTGTGGTTTGCTCACCAAGCCATGTACCCCTGTCATGGAGTGTATCCATCTGGAAAAAGAGATGTCCTTTTTTAATTTACCTAGAAGCAATGGATGCTAGTTGATTAGTGTTCTCCTGTGGCTGCACTCTCCCCAACAGGCTCCTTTTCTCATTCATGCAATAGAAACTTAAGGATAAAAGTGGCCCTGTTCCAGTTTTCAATGACATATCTTCAAAGAAAATGTTTCTCCTTCTATCTTGCTGCATGCATGAACAGACCCACTCTTGTGGCTATATGCATCTGCAAGTCTAGATGAACATACATTTTTCTTGTCTGTACTTAAGGAGAACTCATTGTGTTCCTTGAATTCTGTTTTATTAAAGTTGAAGGTTTCAATTATACCGGAAACAAGCCAAGAATATTGTCCACTTAATCACTTCAGAATGAGTGACTATCACTGGGTGAATATTTGCAACCATCACTGGTTTGTATATTTCCTCTTTTAATGCTTGACTAAATATTAGGATTGTAGTGATAAACAAGGCCTCGCCAGATCATCCTAGCTTTAGGAAATGCATTACCTAAATCATTGTAATAGGGTTGACCCCTTGATCTTGGTCAGAGGCATGATTTGGAGTGAGAAATGGTTTGGAGTGAAGGCCATGCTCTTAGAGGTACACATGAGGCAGGTTTCTGACAGAATCTGCTGGATCTGCTCTCTCAGAGGGTAAGGAGGCTGCCTTTTGTGTGGGCTGGGGATTGTGTTCACCTCATTGTTTTGGGGTTAAGAGCAAGAATTTTGGAGCCAGATTTAGAAGATTCAAATTTGAATTCTACCTCTGCCCTGCATATGACCTTGACCAATTCCATGAGCTACTGTGTAATTCAGTTTTTTTTCATTCCTATCTTCTTTATCATCATCATCAGCATTATTATCACCTAATTCTCATTCCTGACCCTTCAGTGGCTTTCCCTTACACCTGGACACTATGCTCCTTCTGTGTGCAGTTCTTTTCCTTGCTGTATTACTCTGCCTGCCAAGTTATTCCCAAACGCCAGATTGGGCTTTCCTTGGTGTCTGGGTTCATCCTGAGTAGACATCCTGAATTTCACCTGGATACAGGCTGTTTCAATTCAGTTGGATCCAAAGTTAACAGATGGTACTGCCTACAGGAGGAGAGAGTTGGGGTTTAATGTGTTCAGAGAAATAAACCCATAGATTGGAAAAAAAAAGTTCCTCCTAGTAGTCTTTGAGAACTTACCTGGATTAGAGTTTAAAGAAATGTAGAGGCATTATATTTACAAAAAAGGATAACTATTATTTTTGAACATATACTCTGCACTAAGCTCAAGGCTGGATTTTCAAAATAGGGATCTCTTAGCCATCTTGCTAGTAGATACTCTTATGAGGAAACTGCGACTCGCATAAAGACAGATTTATAAGGAACAGTGCTAGCTTATGCTCTTTCTCTGACACAGTTTTCTTCCACATATTGGTTTGATAATTTTTCTTGACCTCTGGGTGCCCTATACCTGTGTAGAAAGCATAACTCAGTCTTAGAAGGTAAAGTCAGCTTTTTTTCACTTAGCAAATTTAATTATTTCCTTATGTGAATAATACATATTCAACATATAAAATGTTGAAACAATAGATAAGTTGCCCAAGGTCATCCTGATTGATAAATGGGAGAGTCAAGCTCAGCCTTCCCTAGAACCTATGCTCTCAACCCCTGTTTTGTATGAAACCCCTATGCTGATCTCCTTTGGCTGAATCACCCATGGGGTCAGATTCATTATTATTTAACACACTGGCACATCTCAGTTCAGAGCATTTGTTTGCTTTGCCCAGATCCATCTGTCTTTAACATAGGTTAACAGTATGGAACTTCTCTTGGCCAAATAGGCTGCCAATTTTGGGGATAGTCACATCCTCATGATAGAAAATGTAACGGGATAAGCCAATGATGCAAATGGAATCAATTGTCCAGATATGAAAAACTGGCTTTTAAAAGAAAGTCTAGTGATCTGTAAAGCCATGTCCAGCTTTACTCAATGAAGTCATATTATATGAATGTACATATTATTTGCCTATTGTTTTGACTGGGGAAGGTCCCAGGTCACCTCCTCCTCTATAGGTAGTTCCCTAAAGTCTACTCCTGCTGATGGGAATTATTTTCTGTTTTTGCGACATGCTTTACTATGATGCTGGATAAATATATCATTGTATTTAATTTCCTTGGCAAATAGTGGTTTACTTCTCTTTTATGTTAAAATTAAATGCAATGGAAGGCCTATAAAGTGATAGAAAAATATGAATCAGGGCTTCAAAACCTTCATTTATGCTATTAAAGATTAGACTAGCTGATAACCAAAGACTTTTCCATCTCTCAAGATTCTTGAAAACCCTCCATCAGTCAAAAACAGTGGCAAGAATGTCAGGACTTGGGATCATATTTAAAAATGTTTTCAGGGGTAAAATTGGATACATTTCAGGAAATGTTGCTAATTGATTATCTCCCACTTTCAGGAAGTAGAGTTTTATGAACTTCATCAATTGATGATGATAAGATAATAATCATTACAAATGATTATTTTACAAAGTAAAATCAGAAAGGAAGCTGATTTTTAGCAAAGGCATCAAGATCATCAAAATATCCTGATGTTAGGTGTCGGAGCTTGTTTCTCATACCCAAGATGGAACAGAGTGGAATAAAATTCCCACCACAACACATTCAGTGAAGATTAAGAAATCTCCAGTTATAGTTTGATTGTGGCTTATGAGAATAATATTACATTCATTTTCTCTAATATACGAGCCTGAATAGAAGTAAAATTATGGTACAGTTCCTCTGGGAGTCATGGTATAGTAGGAAACACACTAGGGGTAGAAGCAGAGAGACTTCCTCTGATCCTTGGTTACCCCTCTTACTGATGTGTGACCTTAGTCATTCTACTTAATTTATTTGAGCCTATATTTGCTCATCTATAAAACGGAACTGATAAAATGTTCTTCAGAGGTTTATTGTAAAGATTAAATTTTAATGCATGTATAATGCCTCGTGCTCAATGAATCTACGTCCACAGACTCTTATGCAAAAATTGGAAATCAAAAAAAATTGTAGAAGTTGCTTCCTTGAAATTGTCTTAGTGACAGAAACTGCACTGTCTTATTGGATTTAATTTGGCAGAGAAATTTTATCTGATCCTTTGAAGCTATTTATAGTCTTCGTTTCTGTCAATGTGAATATTAGTAGGTTTGGGGGCATAAATACAAATGTGTTTGATTATTTGTGATGTCTTGATCTTTCTAGGGGTGTTACTTAATGTACAATTTAATAACTTTCTAAAATGTAAAAAAAAAAAATCTTGAGTTCCGGAATAGATGTGTCCCTGAGAATATCTGATAAGGGAATTTAGTCCTATATTCCTTTCCTCCTCTCAGAGTGAATAAATATGAAAATATTTTTTTATCAGCTTATTCTACTAAATGTTGTAGGTAGTCATTTTAAAAAATAATCTTTAAGATTTTTCCTTTATTGTTTTTGAAGAGATATTTTTTAATTTTATGAACTAGGGTTTGGTATCATAACCTGAGAATTAGAGTTCTTTTTTTTTTAATTTTTTATTGTTGGTTGTTCAAAACATTACAAATTTCTTGATATATCATATTTCACACTTTGATTCAAGTGGGTTATGAACTCCCATTTTTACCCCATATACAGATTGCAGAATCACATCAGTTACACATCCATTGATTTACATATTGCCATGCTAGTGTCTGTTGTGTTCTGCTGCGAGAATTAGAGTTCTTGACAAAGACCCGATGATCCAGAACCCAGTGAGTTTTCAGGTAAGGTAAAAACATGCCAAACACTAGTTTAGTTTGACTGAGTCCTACATCAGCCATAGTAGTTGTTACTACACATCTGTTAAGATTTGTTGAAATCTCAATAAATATGCACAAATCTTCTGATAATTTGACAGTAGATAGAGGAAGGAAATTTAGTAGGTTCTCTGCTTCTATGAATATTCTTGAACTAAATATTTTTCTGAGAAAGTACAGTTTTTTCAGGGCTTTATTTAACAAGCCTGAATCAACTTTTTTTTTTTTTAACATGACAGAACAGCATTTGTTATTTAAAAAGTCAAATCACTATCAGGGAAATTATAAATAAAAAACTCCAATGAGGTTTGCTGCCAACCTTAAAATGGCTGTTATGGAAAAAACAACAAATTAACAAATACTGGTGAGAATGTAGAGAAAAAGAAACCCTTTTACACTGTTGGTGGAAATGCAAATTAGTGCAGCCACTGTGGAAACCAGTCTGAAGATTCCTTCAAAAACCAAAATCGCTGCTGGGTGCGATGGATGGTGCATGCCTGTAATCCCAGAGGCTCAGGAGGCTGAGGCAGGAGAATGGCAAGTTCAAAGGCAGCCTCAGTAATGGTGAGGCCCTAAACAACTCAGTGAGACCCTGTCTCTAAATAAAATACAAAATAGGGCTGATGATGTGGCTCAGTGGTCGAGTGCCCCTCAGTTCAACCCCTGGTACCCCACCCCCAATAAACAAACCAAAACTGCAGAAAGATCAGTAGAACAGAGGGAAGGGAACAGGGGGAGAGAGGAGGGGAGGAAAAGGGGAAGTACTGAGGACTGAATTAGACCAAATTATATTCCATGCTTGTATATTATGTCAAGTGAATCTTAATGTCATCTATAAAAAAGAATTAATTAAAAGAAAAGAACTATCATGTGATCCAGCTATCTTACTGCTGGGTATATATCTAAAGAAAATGAAGTCAGCATCACAAAGAGACACTTGAATAACCACGTTTACTGTGGCACTTTTCATGATAGCTAAGATATGGAATCAGCCTGAGGGTCCATCAGCATAGGAATGGATAAAGGAACTATGGTATATACAGACATATCATACCATTCGTCCCTAAAGAAAAATGTAATCCCATCATTTGCACCAAAATATGTGGAATAAAGAACATCATGTTCAGTGAAATCAGCAGACATGAAAGACACATGTGGAAACTCAAAAAGAAAAATAAATAAACAAGTTGCCTTGAAAGTAGCAG
The DNA here is from genome assembly GCF_001458135.2 of Marmota marmota marmota. Classification (NCBI taxonomy): domain Eukaryota; kingdom Metazoa; phylum Chordata; class Mammalia; order Rodentia; family Sciuridae; genus Marmota; species Marmota marmota. Next base: position 52,463,642 of record NW_026000174.1, on the reverse strand, counting down.
AGGGATTACTAGGGATGGGGAGAGGTGCTTGACGGCACGAGGAAGGGTCGGTGGATGTGACCAAAGTCAAGATGTAAGCATATGTGGAACCATCACGGTAAATCCCACTAATCTGCATAATACAAATAAAAAATAAATAAACATTAGTATTCTTACAGGTTCAGCACTGAGTTCACGCACTTCCTATGGAGGCTTACGCAAGTTGCAAATGTGTACATACAGCCAAAGGTGACAGCCAGGTCCTATCCGCGGTAGTGAGGCAGCCTGGGTCGGCTGCCAAGAGTGGAAGCCACTTGCTGAACTGTAACAAAACCAAATGATCAGTTGCCTGAAATGCCTGCAGTTTAAAACGAATTCCAGGTTTAACTGAGCCCACGTGAAATAGATCATGCTGTATAGAATGTTTTTGTAGTTTAAGACTTGCAAGAGGCACTTTCAGTGGTACTCCATACACATGGTGAAACAGACCAGTGTAATTCACAAGCCACTAAAGAGAAATTATTTTGTAGGCTACATAGGAACTGGGTAAAAACTAAGGTAATTTATTTAATTATCCTTTGGAGAGCTCTCTATATTATTTTTATGAATGCAATAGAAACATTGAAAAGCCGAAGAAAAATCGCAAATTAACTTACACGAAAGTCGGCTTATTAATTTTCCTTTCATGCAGGAATGTATTTTATAGTGTTTAGAACAATCTAATTTCAGAAGCAGCAAAAGTGTCTTAATTCACAAAAGGAAGCAAACAGAAAAGGGATCTGAGAAAACATTCTAGATCTTGGAAAGATGAGGGTTTTGGCAGATGAAGATGCCTTGATTTTGTTCTCAGACCACTTTCAGCAACATTCTCTTCCAAGGAAAGAAAATGAATTTAGTTCAAGTCACTAGGTGGGTCGCAGGTAAAACTGGGAAGCAGGTGAATGTGCTTCAACACTCACCTTTCCCTACCTGGGGAGCACTTTCACGGGCCTCCATCGCCGTCCCTCTCCTTTGTCAAACCCTCCCACCAAGGCATGATCAAATTTGAATTGTTTTCTTCAAATATGGAGTGAAAGATCTTTTTGTGTTTAAAACGATTATAGACATGACAGAGTGGGAGGTTTGCCAGGCAAGATAATCATCTCCATAGACTCACCTCATGGACTTGCTAAGAACACGTCAGTTATATCATAGAACTTTCCGAGCCCATCTTCTGTGGAGAATTTAGTAATAGCTGGAAACTTGCATTTTTTTCTTGCCTTTCCACAATCAGTTTTTTCACAATGAGTCAGAGGCACCTTTTAAGAGTACAAATTATATGATGTTCTTTTTCGTTTTTAAAACTGCTCGATGGATTTCCTTTATCCTCAGTAAGATGACCCAGGGTGGTAACATGGCCCGGGGAGAATAGGGGCTCTGTGTACTTCTCCCTGCCTCTCTGTGGTGCAGACATTTATGTATTTATTTTCTTTCTTTGATTTTCCTTTGTAGGAAACATCGAGGTATGATTATGTTCAAATGTAGAAATGGGCATCACGTTTTAATACAGTAGCATCTGCACCTGTTCATGGCTGCTTGCAATACAGTTCACCTTTATTCTCCTGGCTAATTCTTTCATTTACTTGATTTCTTTTTAATCCACATGCCATAAATGAACATGTTTTGGGGGTAGAGTGCAATATTTCAAAATGATATTTCATGGTGTGATGATCCAGTCAGGGTGATTAACATTTCCCATCTTCTTATCATGTCTTCATGTTGGTCTGTTTCAGTTCTTTGAAAACTGCAGATTGGTGGAGACTGTGTGTTATTGACTGCCATATTCCTAGTGCTCGGCACAGTGCCATTATTAAGTATTTCTTAAATGACTGAATGAAGAAAGAACGAGTGAAATGTTGCCGTTCTAGTAGTCTTTATAACTCATTTCCCGTATTATCACTCCACAAATATTTGATGAATACTTACCTTGTGTTAGGCCTTGTGCTAGGTGATGGTAAAAATAGTTATACTGTGTTACATCTGCGCTGTGGAGCATGAAGGGTGTGCTCCCAGAGTATGTTACAGTTTTAGATTTGGAGACCTAGATATCTAGAAATGGGAGAGAGTACAGCCATAAAACTGCCTTCCTGCTGCTTATAGACTAGACAGAAGACAAACTCCAGGGAGGCAGACATGTTTTGAAAACAGAAGTGAAACATAATGTTTCTTTCCAAGAGGAAGAAATTAATGTCAGTCACTAATTATGTTTGAAGAATGAAATGTGAAGAGACCCATATGTGTTTAACAGCATGATGTTCATAAGGGAAGACACCTGAGGCCCACCAACTCATTTCCTGTCCCTTGGCCCTTTCATCCTGGGCATGACTGGAATGAGGTCATGAAATGTTCCCAAAGGCTGTTCCAGGTCTGGAGGCATTAGATGCCTAACTGTCACTTTATAAAGTGCTAAAGTGTTCAAAACCTCTTTGGCAAACAATGTCTGAATTACCATTTTTTTAAAAAGAGGAATTTGGATTTAGTAAAGAGAAGAAATATTAGAAAGAAAATGAGTTAGAAATGATCCACTTCTACAAAGGGGGTAATCATTGAAGAGCAATTTGATATTTCATTTGGGTTAGGGGAAGCTCTGAATCTGTTGTATGACTTGATCCAAATTGGATTTGAGGGAAAATTTCATTACCTTTTTTTTTTTTTAAATAGCATGTACATGCAAGAGATGTTTATTTACAGGGCATATATATTTGTTCTTTGATTTTTTTTTGGTTCTTTATTTTTATTTTAAATGGTAATTCAAGTGTTACTATCAGAATATACAGTTGTTTTCTGTGAATAATGGTATTAAATTTCCAGAGGGTTGGTGTCCTGGTCCATTTTCTGTTTCTATAACAGGAATCCTCAGATGGAATAATTTAGAAACAACAGAAGTTTATTTGATTCATGGCTCTGAAGCCTGAGGAGTCCAAGAACATAGCTCTGGCATATGGAGAGAGCCCTCATGCTGCATCATGGCAGAAGGTATCCAACAGCAAGACCAAGCTGGGTGTCTCTTCCTCTTCTTATGAAGTCACTAATCTGGATCATCAGAAGGGTCTCACTCTAGGATTCATCTAACTCTAATTAGCTCTCAAAGTCACCATTTGGAAATACCATCAACCCGTGAATTTGAGTATGAAGTTTCCAAACTAAAACTTTTGTGAGACATACTGAAACTATAGCAGTTGGTCATTCATATTGATACTGTGTCAGCCAGGCTTCAAAATTGGAAGCCGAATTTTGAAATTTCTGGGAAGAGAAGTGGGATTCTAAGGCATGTCTGTGTCTTAGCTAGCCTCCAGGAAAAGATATATTGCCTAAAATAACTTTACAAGAAACCATCTATTGTGTCGAATCCCTGGAGTGTATGCAGCAGTATCTCTTCAATGAGTCCTTCAGTGAGTTTTCCAAAAACAAACCCAATTCCTCATCTGTGTCAAGGGCTGTAATTTTCTACACCTTTTAGTCAATCTCAGATAATTTCAAATTACAGTTGCAGTCTTTGAAATCATTCTCTCAGTTGAACTATCTTCTGTTCAAATATTGTACTATTGCTCCACTCAACACATCAACAAACATCATCAGTCATGGAAATTATAGGTATGAAAAGCCTCTTAGATTCTGTCTTGTTCCTTTTTTGTTTTTATTTTATTTTTTTAGAGTGAAGATGTCTCTCATCATCTATAGTTAAGTGCAAGCTTCAAGGTAGCAATATTTTCCTTGGATCAAGTACACTCATTTCCTAGAAAATTTGTCGGAAACTTGCTCCATGTTAACTGAGTTTCTAAACAGAGAAGTTTATTTGAAAACTTCTGCATAATATATCACCATTCTTTGAAATCCACAATGTGTATGAACAGGTTAGATTTTCTGGGAAGAGCTTGAATAAAAAACAAGTTTTTTTTCTTTGACCTAGGATTCTTTTTTTTTAATATTTATTTTTTAGTTTTTTTTAGGTGGACACAATATCTTTATTTTATTTTTATGTGGTGCTGAGAATCGAACCCAGTGCCTCATGCATGCTAGGCGAGCATGCTACCACTTGAGCCACATCCCCAGACCCTGACCTAGGATTCTTGAACTGATTTGACTTCTAAACACTTTCAGTAGAATACTGTTGAGTACATCTTCTCTCAACATGCATAAGTTGGTTTGAGATTTGCTCCTGGGGATGAGGATGTATGCCAGCCCATAATGTCTGTTACCCATGGTTAACCGCTATGCTTGCGTTGGCTGTTCCGATAGCTTGGGTAGACATTCTGTTCTTTCTGCAATGCTTTAGGTGTAACTTTCTATTCCACTGAGAATGACTTTCTGAGACAGAGAGAACATTTTCTTTGAAAAAAAATATCAGAGTAGTTCTCTCTCTCTCTCTCTCTCTCTCTCTCTCTCTCTCTTGTTTTTACTAGATCCCAAACAGTTATCTCCAGTTTTGGGAAACTTGGAACTTTGATTCTAAATTTTGTTTGCATGCTGGTTAGGGATGTGGGATGTGAAAGTAGTGGTATCATGCCCTATAAAGTCCACTTTCTCAAAGAACAGTAAAAGCTCAGGGCAGGGTGATCCAGTGAGGACCACCCAGTGGTCTGGTCATAGTGGAGCTGGATGTCCATTAGCATGTGAGCACCAGAGAAACTCTTTAAAATAGGTTTGGGTATATTCTTATGAATATGCAGATTGGCTTAACAATAGGTCAAATGCTTTTGTAAAACACTCCGTGAATTCATGTCACGCAGGACTCTGTTATGTTCATGTCTGTCTTCATGGGTATTCCTGGGCAACATCCACCACTGTCTGTCTTGGTAATATACTCCTGGTTTACCCTGACTTTGTTCCCAACACCCCTTGCTCAGGCCTCATGATCATTCCAGGGTTATTTCTCTAATTTCATGAAGAATCTAGAGTTAGCATTAGTTTTTCTAAGAGCCTCCACTTCAGATTTAAAGTACCCCCTGAAAATAATCTTTGTTTGCACAGATGAATCTCATGCTGCATCTTCCTGGTTGTAGGTGCTGCTTCCTCTTCCAGAAGGAAGAGGTTGGCCCCCACCGCATGCTCCTCAAAATGCTTCTCAGAGAAACGGTTGACACCTGTGCCAGTAAAACCACTATTGAAGTTAAACAAACTAGTTTGGGTCTCTTGGAGGAAGTAGTTTTCACTGTCAGGTATGAGGAAGAATGGCTTTTCTGCAGGAAGGAGCTTAGATGGCATAAGGAAGATAAATAGCCCTGAATGAAAGGGTGAATAAAACTCTCGACAGTTTGAAATTCCTTTGGAGGAACCTGGGAGTTAAGCATTTTCTTTCTTCTCCTTTTATCTCTTGTCTGTCTCATATTTCAGTTTTATAGCCCCTCTTTGGCTGCCCATGGTGCTGAATTATGATGAGCCCCCAGACTTAGTTTAACCTTAGCTATTTCCTGACCCACACTTTCTTTAAGGTAGAAAATGACTCAGATTACTTCTTTCTCTGCAGTCATGACGATTATTAAATCTTTTGCAATAGTTACATCTAATTTCTTGTTATGCTTCCCTCTCACACAATGCGCAATGTGTCTGGCTGGGAGAGAACAGGCACCATCTTCGGACAACATTACATCAAAGGCTGGAGCTGAGACCCAACAAGTGTACTTATTTAATTAAGAAAGTATGCTGGGATGGTTCAGAGCACTCGTGGTTGGCCTTCTCCTCTGCAGAGATCACTCTCTGTTGGACCTGGTTTCCAATTCTGGCTCTATAATGTACTGACTATGTTGTCTGAAAGAAATTACTCACACTTACTTTCTCTTTCTTTTGAGAGAACAACAATTCCCATATTGCTATTTTTTTTCTTTTGGCAATGGGGATTGAACCCAGGAGTGCTTTGCCACTGAGCAACATCCCCAGTACTTTATATTTTTAAATTTTGAGATATGGTTTTGCTAAGTTGCAATTCTCCTGCCTCAGCCTCCTGAGCCACTGAGATTGCAGGGTTATTCTGAGGATAATGTGTGCTTATAGAAGAGCCATGCAGGTGTGGTAGTGTATGCCTGTATTCCCAGATATTCAGGCTGAGGCAGGAGGATCACAAGTTCAAGGGCAGGGCAACTTAGTGAAGCCCTATGCAAAAATAAAATTTTAAAAGGGCAGGGCTGTATGTAGATCACTGGTAGAGTGCTTGCCTAGCATGCTTGAGGCCCTGCATTCAGTCCCTAGTACTACAAAAATGAAAAAAATAAAAATCGCTAGGTACATGCTCAGTTGGTACTAGTTTACTGAATTAATACTAGTTTCCTTTCCCCCTTTGAAAATCAATGGAGGCTATCTTAATCCCCCAGAGAGATATTGGTAACAGTTGGTGATAGACTTAGGCATCTATATATTTTTTAAAAAATTGTATTTGTTTTTCTGACATCATTTCAAATGACAGAAGCTCTAAGATTTGGGCTTTCTAAAGAAATACTAGCAGAGGAAAACATTTTGTTTGAACAAAAGCCCTAGACTGTCTAGGTTAAGAGACCAAGTATTGAGTCATTTAAATAACAAGCTAAATGACATTCATGTCGTTTTAACAATGTGAGTCTATTTGAGACTGAAATGGTCTTTCTGGTTGTTGGTGCCAGGGTTGATGGAGATGGTGGTAAGAAACAGCCTTTCCAGTGACTGAGAGTTGAGATGGGGCTTGAACCTTGAACTGGGCCTGGTTATGACATTTAGATCCAATTTCTGTCTCTACCAAATAATCTAGTTTCTGGATGAGCTCAAGTTGGTAATAGGAATGTCAGTGAGGCAAACAAGTCAAAGGCTGAGTTTCACAGACTTGGACAGAGGTGTGTGTGTGTGTGTGTTGGGGGTGATGTGAGAAGATGCTGTGTCCTGCCTCTGACATTCAGAGGTTATAGTGTGGCCAGGAGCCATAGGTTAAGGGCTCCGGCATTGGAATAGACATAACGGTCTTCAAATCCCAAATCTACCATTAATTTTGACAGACACACTTCTAGGTTAGATTGAAGGATAAAAATATTTATTATCTCACACGTCAAGAAGCACTGGGGCAAATAGGCTGTAAGCTGAGTATGTCAGGGCTCTGGGTTCGCCTCTCTTGTGATCCTCTTGGCTCTGTCCATTTTAGGTGTTGGCTTAATATTGAAGTTGGTAGAAAGATGGCGTCAGCAGTTCTAGGTACCACATCCAGCATAAAATCTCCCTCCAGAGGAAGAAGAAGAACTAGTTTCTTTTTTGTGCATTTTCTGTGAGAGTGATCACAGTTTTTTCCAAAGGCAAATTTCCCCTCACTTTGTGTTGACCAGAATAAACTCGTATGCCCATTTCTAAGCAAATCATGACAAGGGAACAAGAACACTGTGACTATTTTTTAACTGAAAAAGACATACTCTGGAATGTGGGGAAAAGGTTCACACTTAATATTTTGAGCAGGGTGGATACTTGAACAAAATCAATGCTCTGTTAAGATGAAAGAAAGGATAGCGCATCCACAGTATATACTGAAACTTGCTACTTCTTTAATACAAATATTTTCATTAATGCATTATAGCTATACAAGATATTGGGGTTCATTTTTATATAATCACACATGCATGACATACATTTTGCTCCACTTCAGTACTTGCTCTCCCCTCCTCTCTCTCCGTTTACCTTCCTCTACACCACTGGTCTTCCTTCTACTTATTTTTAGCTCTTTTGAGCTTCAAATTTTCCCATCTGTAGAATGTGAAATCTTATTTAGAAAGGACTGAATGAAATAATAAAGGAAAACCACTCCACACAATACCGATTACACAGTAAGCATTTAATAAAATAAAATATCTGGCAATTATCATGGCACATTTATTGACTGTAAGACTGATTCAAAGCTCTTCCTTCTGTGGCTGTGTTTCTGAGAAGCTTTTTGAACTTGTCTTTATTTATTTATTTTTTTTATGACAATAAAAAAAGAAAGAAATTCTTTGTTTTAATTATGCTGAACTCACAAATTTTAAAACTGAGGTAAATAGGTTATATGTTTTTTACCTACTCATAGATTCCTGAAGTACGTATACAAACTGGAAAAAGTGTGTTTGATCTTGAGATTTATGCATGTACTCTCTCTTTTTTTTTAAAATTTTTTATTGTTGGTTGTTCAAAACATTACAAATTTCTTGATATATCATATTTCACACTTTGATTCAAGTGGGTTATGAACTCCCATTTTTACCCCATATACAGATTGCAGAATTACATCAGTTACACATCCATTGATTTACATATTGCCATACTAGTGTCTGTTGTGTTCTGCTGCCTTTCCTATCCTCTACTATCCCCCCTCCCCTCCCCTCC
>NW_026000174.1:52418972-52450361 GCF_001458135.2 Marmota marmota marmota | reverse complement strand
CACCCAGCAGACACATGTTTCTGTCGCCGCTGGTATTGATGAAGTTCTCTCCTCCGCCGCTTTCTGATGACATCAGATCTCTGCCATGTTGGTATCCTATGTGAATGGCAGCATTTCGTTCCCCTTGCCGGGTAACCAAAGCAACGGGTGATTCCTGACCAGTCCTCAGCAGGACCCGGACCGAGAAGCAGTTTCCGTGGGCTCCTTAGCCCTGGGCCAGGGCAGTTCCGGGAGCCGGAACTCGGCTGCTCCATGCTCGGTGTATGCTCTGATAAGAGCAGGCTCCAGGCAGCAGTTTCCGCGGGCTCCTTCGCCCTGGGCCAGGGCCGCTCCGGGAGCCGGAACTCGGCTGCTCCGTGCTCGGTGTATGCTCTGCTAAGAGCAGGCTCCAAGAAGCACTCAGGCACTGAGCCTGAGTAATCTGTCCGCAAGCCACAGGCGAATGGCAGCCTGAAATTACCTGTTCTATGGCTGAATGAGCTGCGGTCAGTCAAAAACAGGGATGGTGACATCAGCTCTCCAATATGGTGGCCGCTGGCCTCCTCTGTGGTCTGACCGGTGTGGAGAACCGAAATGGACTGCTTCCTTCCCCCGTCTCGAACCCAGAATTTAGCACTGAGTACGGCGCTTGCACGGCTGGCAGAAACTGCAGCGCTGTATCCCTGCGCCGCTATCTCCTCGTTTCCCAGCGCGCGCTGCAGACTCTAGCCGCGGGGCGATTTGCTGAATAAGCAGTGTTACCCTCCGTGCAACAAATCTCTCTTGTTTGAGTCCCCGTAGCCAATCCTCGTGCGATGGAAATCCTTCCTCCAGGTTCCGGAGCACCCCACTATTGCTGGAAATTCCTAACAAGATAGCCTTTAGCCGTCCTGACTCGTCATACTCCCACACAGTGACGCGGCACACGGGGGGCAATGCACTCCCCTCGCCGCCATCTTCTTCCTCCTATCTGAACTTGTCTTGACTTGCAAAGAAACCAGAATAATCTTGAGATTCCAGGTAAGTATTTTAATGGTTCTGTCAGGGTAAGGAGGAGGCTTAAGTCCAGATAATAATGTTATCAAGGAGAAAATTTGGTCTAATTCTTTTAGAGGTAGTATCCATTAAGAAGTGAGAAAGGGCTGTGAATGACAAACCCAAAGCCAACATCATATTTACAGGGGAAAAACTGAAAGCATTTCCTTTAATATCTGGGATAAGACAAGAATGTCCAGTTTTACCACTTCTATTCAAAATGGTACTAGATATTCTAGTCAGAGCAATTAGGCAAGAGAAGGAAATAAAGGGATAAAAGTAGGAAAGGAATAAATCAAATCGTCATTGAATGCAGATGAATGTTTCTATATTTAGGTGACCCACCAAAAGACTGCTAGAGCTAATAAATAAATTCAGCAGAGTAGCTGGTTACAAAAATCAACATACAGAAATCAATAGTTTTCCTATACACCAATAATGAATCTGCTGAGAAAGAAATTAGGAAAACTAATCGCAATAGCCTTAAAAAAATTCACAATAACCTCAAAATAAAAACAAAACAGAAATCAACCAACCTAGGAATAAATCTAACCAAGGAGGTGAAAGACCTCTATAATGAAACTACAAAACATTGAAGAAAGAAATTGAAGAAGACCATAGATCATGGAAAGACCTTCCATGTTCATGGATAGGCAGAATTAATATTGTTAAAATGGCCCTACTACCAAAATTTATATACAGATTCAATTCAATCCCCATCAAAACACCCAATTACATTCTTAACAGAATTAGAAAAAACAGTTCTAAAATTCATTTGGCAAAATAAAAGACCCAGAATAGTCTAATTCTAAGCCAAAACATCAATACTGGAAGCATCACAATACAATTTCAAATTACACTACAGAGTTATAGTAACAAAAACTGCATGGCACTGGCATTAAAAACAGACACATAGTCCACTGGTACAGAACAGAAGACACAGAGACAATTCACACATTCACCCATCTGATTCTTGTCAAGCTTACAAAAAAAATACATTGGAGAAAAAACAGCCTTTTAAACAAATGGGGCTGAGAAAACTGGTTATCCATATGTAGAAGAATGGGACTAGACTCTTATCTTTCACCTTGCACAAAAGTCAACTGAAATGGATCTAAAATTTAAGAATTAGATCAGAACCTGTGCAACTCTTAGAAAAAATGTAAACAGTCTAACACATAGGCACAGGCAATGATTTCCTCAGTCAAGCCCCTAAAGCTCAGTAAATAACACCAAGAATTAATAAATGGGACAGCATCAAGTTAAAAATCCTCTGCACAACAAAGGAAACAAGAATGTGAAGAGAGAACCACCCACATAATGGGAGAAAAATCTTTCTTAGCTAGTCTTCTAACAGAGAATTAATATTCAGAATATGTAAAATCTCAAAAAAACTTAGCATAACCTCTCCAATGCCCCAATGAATAAATGGGAAAATGAACTAAATAGATACTTCTCTTTCTTTTTCTTTTCTTTCTTTCTTTTTTCTTTTTGGCACCAGGGATTGAACTCAGGGGCACTCGACCACTAAGCCACATCCTCAGCTGTATTTTATATTTTATTTAGAGACAGGATTTCACTGAGTTGCTTAGCAACTTGAGTTACTGAGGCTGGTTTTGAACATGGGCCACTGTGCCCAGCAATAGATACTTTTCAAAAAAAGAAACACAAATGGCTGACAAATATATGATAAATGTTCAACATTAGCAGATAGGGAAATGAAAATAAAAACGGCAGTGAGATTTCATCTCACTCCTGTCAGAATGAAAGCCACTATCGGGAATACAATAAAATGCTGAAGAGGATGGGAAGAAAAAGAAACACTTTTATGCTATTGGTGGGATTGTAAATTAGTACAATCACTATGGAAATCAGTATGGAGGTTACTCAAAAGGTTAGGCCTGGAACCACCATGTAACCCAGCTAAACCACTCTTTAGTATTTATTCTAAAGAACTAGTCATCATACTATGTACTATGCATGCACAGTGATACGTGCATATCCATGGTTATAGCAGCACAATTTGCAATAGCCAAACTATGGAACCAGCCCAGGTGTCAATCAACAGATGAGTGGATAAAGAAAATGTGGTGTATATATACGCAACAGAGTTTTCTTCAGTCATAAAGAAAAATGAAATTATAGCATTTGCAGGAAAATGGATGGAACTTGAGAACATCATATTAAGCGAAATAAGCCAAACTTGGAAAATCAAGGGTGTATGTTTTCTCTCATATGTGGAAGCCAGAGAGGAGAAAGCAAAAGGAGAGTGGGTGGGGGAATCTCATGACGATCAAAGGGAGATCCGTGGCACAGAGGAAAGGGACCAGTAGGAGACGTCACACTGCACCACTCCTTGGGGTGCCTTCTCACAAGTCAATGTGCGTGGAGTCCCCCCTACTGTGCAGCTAGTGCAGCTCTGTAGGATGGCCCTCGATGCCAGTGAATTCTAGAACAGATACAAACTTTGCACAGATGGTAGCACTGAGGTCGGGACTCTTGGTTTATTCTTATCAACCTAGCTCTCTTGTGCTTTATTAAATTCTATCATGAAGTGGGCAGAATGTAGATTCTTCCCTGCTTCATAAAAGGCAGAATAACTTACTTGTTACCATTTAATTCAGAACAATTTTTATCATCACATAATGGAGGCTATGATGTTTTAAAATGAACTCCTTCTTGGAAGACTTGGAGATTCTTATAATCCTGAAGTTAATTGTTATTCTTTTCTTCAATAAGTAGGGCAAACAATTGCTTAACAGTTTGGCAGAATGTAGCATAGTGAGGTTTCTGAGACCAAACATTCCAGCATAAGACTGCCTGATTCAAATAGAAGTTACTTTACTATGTGCAACTTCTACTGTCCACGTATCACTTTCTTCCAAAAGTAAAATAGGAATAATTACACAGCTGCCTTCAGGGGGTGTTTGGAAGAATAATTGAGTTAGTAGATAAAAAGATCTTAGAATAGGGTTCTGGGCAAAAGGAATCACCCAGTAAGAGTTAATTGTGATCATCATTAATACACCTTCCTCTTTTGGGATTCTGGTACTTTTGGATATTTGATCCAATTTCTATTTTAATACCAGAATGGCTTCTTATATTCAACTGCATGCTTTTTTTTTCTAGTGATAATTTCATGTCTGTTTTCTCCTTCCTCCTCGCAGTAACCTGTCAGCTAGGTGAAACAGAAATAATTATCTGCACCTCTATTATAGTAATTAGTTAACTCTACAGCACTTGTCTGCCACACCTACCAGATGGAAAACTCCCATGAGTATGGTGTGCAAGTCAGGAACAGAATTAGCCGAGGGTAATAGATATCTAAGTAACAGGAGCTTAAATCATCATGATGTGTGTATTATGTGGTAAAAAGTTCTGAGGTAACAGTCAGTGGCTCAACGATAGTATTAAAGACCTGTGGTTTTTCCATCACCATGAATGGCTTGATGATCTTCTTTGTGTTTGTGACCTCGTGGTTACAAGACAGCTGCCACAGTTCTAGGCACTGTGGCCCTAGCAACCTGCTGCAGGGAAGGGTCTCCCGCGTGTGGGAAAAGGATCTCCTTTTATTATTGAAAAAAATTTTGTTCCCGAAATCTATTAGATGTTTCCTTATGCCTCATCACCCAGAATTGAGCCACATAGTTATATCTAGTTGCAAGGGAGGCTGGAAAAGAGAATATATGGCAAAGGGGACAGGAATGGTCATGGCTGACTCAGAACAATCCAGAGTTGTCTCTTAGAGCTGGGCATTACAGTCTGAACAAAACAGGAACATAAGTTTATGGAAGATATTAGGGATATGGTCTCTCTCATGTTGTGTGTGTGTGTGTGTGTGTGTGTGTAAATAAATCTAGAAAAATCACGAAGGCAGAAGGCACAATGTCTACAGATGGAAATGGAAACTAATACTTACTACAGGCAGGGATTGTGCCTGACTCACTTAAAAAATATCTGAGCCTGACACAAAGAATCTACAAATATTAGTAAATGAAACTCTTTGAAAGATGAATGGAGGCTCAGAAGGCAGAAAATATGTGGATTTTTCTAAGACCACATGGCTAGTTAGGAAAGTGTATAGAACTGAAGTTCACCTGTGCTAACTTTTGGCTTAGAGTTCATCCTATTAGGAAAGCCATGTTCTGTTTTTTTCCCCTTATTTCTTATGTAAAAGTTTATGCAACATATTTTCTTTTTATTTTTTAGGGGAGAGGTATTTGATGGAATGGGTCTATTTACACAAGATAGGTGTTTCTCTTTGGATTTAGTTAAGGGACCGCACATTTAATGTTTTCTCCTGTAAGTAAACCTTACCTCTTTGAATGATGTAAACCATGACCCTCTTTGAATGATGTACCATTGTGGGGTAGGATAGCTGGCATGACATAGACTACAATTCAAAGCCTGGCTTGAATTAACCTATGTACTAGGTTTATTAAATAGGAAGTACATATACCTTGGAACTTCATGAATGAATACTGAGACCCACTGCATGTCAGGCCCAGTGCTAATGATTTAAAATGTAATTCAGATATTATTTTCATTTTTCAGGTAAGAAAACTGAGGTTTATAGAAGTTGCCACTTGCTTGGGGTCATAGAACAATAAAGTGGTTGTGCTGGGGTTCAAATTTGGCAAAGTCAGACTTCAAAACATGTACTTTCCAGCCAGGTTTGGTGGTACATTCCTGTAATCCCAGCAGCTTGGGAGACTGAGGCAGGAGGATCATGAGTTCAAAGCCAACCTCAGCAACTCAGCAAGGTCCTAAGCAACTCATTGAGACCTTGTCTATAAATAAAATACAATAGGGCTGGGGATGTGGCTCAGTGGTTGAGTGCCCCTGAGTTCAATCCCTGGTGCCCCACTTAACAAACAAACAAACAAAAACATATGCTTTCCATGTTAAGTCACACTCCTATCCTGTATTCCTCAGTACAATGATCAGACTTTAATGAGCGCTTACTGTGTTCTAAGAAATCCTGAAGGATACAAAATGTAATGTTTTGCTTCTAGGTCATTTGGGAATTAGCATTTTAATATTTTGCATGAGAAAGGGTTTTATGTGATTTATAGACTGGCAAGTTTTATGTTAACAACTCTTCCTTATCATTATCCTTATGTCAAAATTCAGGTTGACTTTCTTGGAACTTCAATGTAAGCCTTTAAAAATCTTTGTATGGTATTTTGAATTTTTCCATATTAACATAAAGAAGTAAAACATACATTATGAGTTGTTTAAAGATTCCAGCAGCTATTATACATAATAATGTGCACTGAAGTTAATTCTGAAGCGTATCTATAGCTCATTTTATTTTATGCCACTGTACCTTGTTTATAGTATAGTGTATTTATGGGTTAGAATACCTTTAAATATTCTGGTCCTATGTAGCTGTTTATTCCTTTCCTGATAAAATTTTAAAATGACATTTAATGTTTTAAGAAACATTATACTTGAGGTGCAAAGCTGTTTTATTATTTTTGTTACAAGTTAACTTTTCTCATAATCATTAATATCGTACTGACTAGTAGTTTGAGCAAAATGTGAAGTTAAATTTAAAAAATTTATAGATTTTTATCTAACACCATAATAGCAATATCAAGGGACTACTGAGTATCTAACATATAATAATTAGTTTGTTATGATTACAGTGGGATACCTCTCCATATATTGTAGTATTTCTCTTAGGAGCTAACTCTCCGTAGGTCTCTTCTGAGTTGGAAAGTTTTTATGAAGAAGACATTAATTGCCTTTGTCCTGGTCTGTCTTTTCAAAGATGCTTATATTGTACTGTGAAGAACCTGGGAAGACAGATATGGTGTCTCCCTCTGGATCCAAGGGCACATGTACTTATAGCCCTGGGAGACAGAGACAGTGTCCGGAACAACCAATAATACACTGTGACTTCCCACTACAAAGACTTAAGTTCAATAAGCTCAGTGTTACTCTCCTGTGATACAGTCCTCTTTATTGCCCTTGGGAATTGTGTTTGAGGAACTGGTACAGTTTGTGTCTGTGTGTGCGCGCACGCATGCTGTGAATTGAACCCGGGGTGGTTTACCACTAAGCTATATCCCCAGACATTTTTATTTATTTATTTTTTTGTTTTGAGACAGGGTGTCACTAAGTCACTTAGGATCTTGCTTAGTTGCTGAGGCTGGCTTCAAACTCGTGATCTTCCTGCCTTAGCTTCCCAAGTCATTAGGATTACAGGCTGCACCACCACACTCAGCGAAACTGGTATAAATGTTGTTGTTGACTACTTCTATTAACATGAATGATAAAAGTCCTTTTTTTTGGTATTTTAATTTCTTTTTTTTATTGGTTGTTCAAAACATTACAAAGCTCATGACACATCATCTTTCATACATTTGACTCAAGTGGGTTATGAACTCCCATTTTTATCCCAAATATAAATTGCAGAATCACATCGGTTACACATTCACATTTTTACAAAATGGCATATTAGTGACTGTTGTATTCTGCTACCTTTCCTATCCCCTACTATCCCCCCTCCTCTCCCCTCCCATCTTCCCTCTCTACCTCATCTGCTGTTGTTCAATTCTCTCCCTTGTTTCCCCCCCTTCCCCTCACAACCTCTTATATGTAATTTTGTGTAACATTGAGGGTCTCCTACCATTTCCATATGATTTCCCTTCTCTCTCCCTTTCTCTCCCCCCACTCGTCTCTGTTTAATGTTAATCTTTTCCTCATGCTCTTCCTCCCTGTTCTGTTCTTAGTTGCTCTCTTTATATCAAGGAAGACATTTGGCATTTGTTTTTTAAGGATTGGCTAGCTTCACTTAGCATAATCTGCTCTAATGCCATCCATTTCCCTGCAAATTCCATGATTTTGTCATTTTTTAGTGCTGCGTAATACTCCATTGTGTATAAATGCCACATTTTTTTTATCCATTCATCTATTGAAGGGCATCTAGGTTGGTTCCACAGTCTAGCAATTGTGAATTGTGCTGCTATGAACATCGATGTAGCAGTATCCCTGTAGTACGCTCTTTTAAGGTCTTCAGGGAAAAGTCCAAGAAGGGCAATAGCTGGGTCAAATGGTGGTTCCATTCCCAGCTTTCCCAGGAATCTCCATACTGCTTTCCAAATTGGCCGCACCAATTTGCAGTCCCACCAGCAATGTACAAGTGTACCCTTTTCCCCACATCCTCGCCAGCACTTGTTGTTGTTTGACTTCATAATGGCTGCCAATCTTACTGGAGTGAGATGGTATCTTAGGGTGGTTTTGATTTGCATTTCTCTGACTGCTAGAGATGGTGAGCATTTTTTCATGTACTTGTTGATTGATTGTATGTCCTCCTCTGAGAAGTGTCTGTTCAGGTCCTTGGCCCATTTGTTGATTGGGTTATTTGTTATCTTATTGTTTAATTTTTTGAGTTCTTTGTATACTCTGGATATTAGGGCTCTATCTGAAGTGTGAGGAGTAAAAATTTGTTCCCAGGATGTAGGCTCCCTATTTACCTCTCTTATTGTTTCTCTTGCTGAGAAAAAACTTTTTAGTTTGAGTAAGTCCCATTTGTTGATTCTAGTTATTAACTTTTGTGCTATGGGTGTCCTATTGAGGAATTTGGAGCCCGACCCCACAGTATGTAGATCGTAGCCAACTTTTTCTTCTATCAGACGGCGTGTCTCTGATTTGATATCAAGCTCCTTGATCCATTTTGAATTAACTTTTGTGCATGGCGAGAGAAAGGGATTCAGTTTCATTTTGTTGCATATGGATTTCCAGTTTTCCCAGCACCATTTGTTGAAGATGCTATCCTTCCTCCATTGCATGCTTTTAGCCCCTTTATCAAATATAAGATAGTTGTAATTTTGTGGATTGGTCTCTGTGTCCTCTATTCTGTACCATTGGTCCACCCGATAAAAGTCCTTTGTTGCTGACCCAGAACTTCATGTCCTCCGTCAGCAAACAAGAAATGGTAACAGTCTGCTTGCTTACTTAACATAGGAAGGCATCTCAGACACATTATAGCTTCTGACAAACCCTAAACTAAACTCTTTTGGATTGCCTACCTATATGAGCAATTTTAAGATAAGCTGTTATTTTTTTTTAAGAGGATTTAAACTTCAGAACATTTCAGAGTCTAATGTGGCAAGGAGCCACCAACAAATGATACATTTTTATGATAGTTACTTAAGGTTTTAAAAATAAAATAATACAGACATTAGAAATAAAGTCAAATTCTACTCAGTTGTTAGAGCTCTTCTACTTTTCTTTCTTTTCTTTCCTTAAGGCAATCACTACCTTGATATTGGTGTCAAAATCACCATCAGAATTTGTTTCACAGCATATGGTTTTCCAACAATCTTTGCTCTCTCAACATTACTTTTAGATGTACTCTTTTTGATAAATAACGATCCATTACTTATCATCCATTTGTTAATTTTCTTTGCTCCATTGCGTGCAAGTAGCACATTTTATTCATCTAGACATTACTGATTTGACAGGCTGTTTCCAGTAACTTGATATGACTAGCAATGCTGTGATGGACATCTTTGTGCCTTGGCTCAGTGTGGACAAGTTTCTCCAGAATGGCTAATAGAATGTGGCGGGATTGGAAGTGTGCCAGTCAGAGCCCAAGGAAGCGAGGCAAGCTCTATTTTTATTCTTTGGAGGAAGCCAGCTCCTATGTAAAAGATCCAACTACTCGGAGACTGCCATGCTGTGAGGAAGTACAAGCTAGCCATGTGGAGAGGCTGGGTGGGTGTGGGGAGAGAGGGAGAGCCAGGGAGAGAACCCCCTGCTGTTCCAGTCTCACTTGCAGAAGTGCCAGACACTTGAGTGAAGAAGCCATCTTGGACATCCCAGCCACAGCAAATGTCACTGGAGCATGACAAGCTGTCCCTGCTGGGTCCTGCCAAAACTGCAGAATCAAAAGCAAAGGAATGATGATTGTTTTGAGGCACTAAGCTTAGATAATTGAAAACTCATTTTCTTGTATTTCTTTTTGTATTAGTTACAAAGTATTATCTATATAGTGTGAATACCAAATACTAGTGTTTTACTGAGGAATTTCAAGTCATCAAGATATAAACCCAAATGATTTTACTTCATCCCATTAACTGTTACGGATTGTGCTACATTGAAAGCTCTTTTCCCATGCGGATAGGATCTTAGCATATGGACTATTTTCTGGCCACACTCTTCTTTCTTAGAATGGAGTTGCTACATTTTCTGAGATGCACACTTGTGTATTTTAAAACCTAAATCTCTTATTTGACTGAAAAATCCTCTAGATCTCTTTTCTGAATAGGTGAGACTTGCATCTCTAGGAGTGTGGAGTGATAGCATTGTCTCATGTCACATACCACAGGATGTTGGAGCAGGAGGGAATGAGGTAAGGTGTTGAAGCTTAGTTCTTGTCTTTGGTTAACTCTGAATGGTGTTTAGGGTTGATTTTTATTGGCTCCATGGGGCAGATAATGGCTCCCACAGGTTCAGCTGATGATAGCCTTGTCTCAAGTAGCTTCTGAAGGCATTGGGTGTGCCTTCCATTGACCCTCAGTTGGCAGCTTCACTGAGCATTTCTTGGGTATGCATGCTTCTTCGCCTCATGATCTAACCATCACCGGCAGGACTGTAGCCCTAAGTCCTTTTAGACACCTGAATTCAAAGTGGGGTGGGAGAATCTTGGACTTCTCTTTTCCTCACTGTCGCCATGATAACTGTCACTTCTGGTCCTTTCTTCCCCCCTCCCCAACAACGCAAAGCGGGTCATTGGCAAGCAAAAGGCAGCCTATTAGAGGTTTAGGGGGAATGGTGACACCAGTTCTGTTGATAATGCACCTGTCAGCAAGCTCTGAAGGGAATGATTAGCCCAAGCAGCTGGGAGTTTCTCATCTTGAAGGTGCAGTTTTTGGACCTGTTTTTTCTTGGCCAGACTGTGGCTTTCCTAAAAGCATCCTATCTTATAATGAATTCTTTTTCTTAAAAGCATCGTAACTTATAGTGAAGTCTTTTTCTTAAAAGAATCTTATCTTATAATGAATTATTTGTCTGTTATATATGTTCTAAAGATCTATTAGCAATCTGTTGATGGGCTTTGATCGTGTTGTGAGCTTGGTTTTTCAGAAGTTTTAGTTTTGATGTAATCAAGTTTATGTTACCTAAGATCACATTCTTCCTACTTTAAAATCATAAAGACATTCTCCTATATTTTTTTCCCTAAGAGCTACAAAATTATACTTTGTGAAATTTGAGTCTTTCACATATTCTGGAACTTATAAAAATTTACATATGATCTGGTAAAAGGTATACAGTTTATTTTTATAGAAAGCCAAAGAATGAATCGTCTATCCTTTCCCTAGGAATCAGAAATACCAGTTGTGCCTTATATAAAGTTTCCATATGGACACAGCTCTATTTCTGGCATCTTTATTCTGTTACATCAAGATATATAAAGTTGTAGAAATTAAGACAGTATAGTTTTGCTATATTGTTTCTCTTTGAAGCAAAATGATACTATCTGAATTACTATGGATTTATAAATCTTACTATCTAGTAAGGCAAGTCCCCTTCCTCCCTTCGTTCTCCCAGAATTATCTTGTTTTTCTTGGTCCTTTACTCGTGTGTATGAATTTTAGAATTGGCCTATCAGTTCTGTGAAAAATTATGATGGAATTTTGATTAGCAATGCCTTGAATTCATAGATGAATTTGGCTTTGAACTAACTTTTTAATGTTAAGAAATGAAAAAGGGAGTGTAAATTCATGAGTGTTTCCATTTAGTGTGAAACTTATATGTCTTTTTTACTTTGCAACATTTTTATGTAAAGTTATCTGTTATTATGGCCATCATCATATTAGTTTCTCTCAATAAATATTTGGGGGAATTGATGAATGGGCTCTGTAGATATTTGTACCAGACATTCTGGAACTTAGAATTTGTTTTGGGAACTCAACTCCATTAGACATGAACTTTCCATTACAAAAATATTCACATTTACTGTGAGACTGTAATATCCCCCCCCCCAAAAAAAATCCACTTAATTTGCAATTATTAGAACTGTGATAAGCCAATGTTTTGCATTTTGTGTGGTTCTTTCTTAGCAAGCATTGAATTATTTCCACTTTTTGTTATTGTTGTTGAGAGTGATAAAATGAGTTATGTTTCCATATTTGAAATGCTTGGATTTGTATTCATTTACAAAAAATTCACTCTCAAGAAAATCAAAAGCAAATATATATTTTTAAAAAATTTTATTTTGTTCTTTGTTGATATTCTGCACTTGAAAACAAATTTGTTCATGTATATTCTAAAGCTTTTTGGAAATGTCACCTTTTGGCTTCCGTGTCATTTATTCATCTTTTTGTTTATCAAACATACTGGACCCTATACTAGGTTTTTGAGTCACAGAGAAGAACAATTAAATTGATTTCCCAGATTTTTCTCTTGAGGAATTCTGCTTTGTCCTTTTGTATCTTCTTTTTGTTGTGGAGGGATGTCTTAAGTTGTATTTTTCCTACTAGTTGAATTCCTTTTCATCTTTTTACATATGCCACTCATGACCCCTTCTCTGAGGTCACTTTCTTTACATTCTCAGCCATTATCAATCCCCTGTTCCGATGCATTCCCTGAACACTCGATCCATGGATCTTGTATCAGGGCTGCCTGATTTCCTGGAGCTGCCATTATAAAGCAGCACGCAATGAGTGGTTCAGGAAACTTATTCTCATGGTTCTGGAGACTAGCAGCCACAGTCAGGGTGTTGGCAGGGCCATGCTCCCTCTGAAGGTGCCAGGGAAGGACAGGTTCCAGCTCTCTTTCCTGGCTCCTTGTAGTCCTTGGCTTATGGTGGGTGGTGGAGCCCCAACCTGTACTTGACATTTCTTTCATAAGGATAAGACTCCCCTGGATTAGGGGCCCACTATGCTATAGTACAGCTTCATCATAATTAATTATGTCTGCAATGCCCTACTTCCAAATAAGATCACATTCTGAAGCACTGTGAGTTGGAATTTCAACATATGAATTTTGGGGTGACACAGTTCAACCCATAATGCACCCTATCAAAATACTTTAGACATCTTATATCTATTATTACTCTGCTTACATATCACTCTCCAATAATCCCTATCACTATTTTCTTCAGGGAATATCTTTTTAATCATTAAAAAATATCTGAGTGCCTAGCACATTGCCTGGTACAGAAAAAAGCAAGATGTTAATTGAAGGGCTGTTGTGCTGGAGACTTTGATATCCCATGCTCTGGGATTTTCATACTCCTTTTATTTTTAGTGACATCTAATATCCACTCCAAATTCTAGATATTTGATTGTCCCCAAATAAAAAATGTCGTTTATTATTTTGACAGGTGGCTAATAGGGCTTTAATTTAAGTCAGTGGGAATGGGCAAAAGAGAAATAAAACTAGGAATGTCTTTGTTGATGATGCCATTGGGCAATCTGACCAAGGAAATCAGTCTTTAAAAATTCCTCAAGGAGTTCTCATTTAATTTAGAGACTGAAGAGAACATATTTAACTGCAATAGCTTCCGTATTCTGTTACCTGCTTTAATTTGAATTTAGAAGTGATGGAACACAGGAGGTCATTTAGATACACGAGTACACATTCTAATTTTGCAAATTCCTGTTGAGGTCTGCAGCTTGAACATAAGGTCAGTGTAACCTTTAGATATGGGGTCGTAGCATGCATTCGTCTTTCCTTTATGGTTCCCCATCACTGGAATGCTTTCTTCCAATGTTTGGGGATGCTTCCCTGCCTACCCCCACTTTGAGTCTTGTTATCAGACTGAGCTGCTTTCTGCTGCCAAAGCTGAAAGTGCCCAGTCCTCACTTTCCCAGCCTCCCTTGCAGTTTAGGACTCTCGAGAATCTCTGGCTGCAGCATGGCAGGAAGTTCAGATGCAGCAGTGATAACAGTGGTAGGCAGTGTTTGGTGCTAGCTATGCTTGTGCTCAATGCTGTGTTTGCTGGCAGCACCAAGGTGTCTTCCACTGACAATTGTGTGGCATATTCTCTATGTTGCTCTTGGCTGCGTCACTTCAGCAGGGCTGCCATATTGTAAAGCATCACACACATGACTGGCCTTGACCCTGGTTGTCTGTTGTCTTGGAGAATCTGAGGTACCATTCATTATTCTTTAAATAAATTCCTTTCCCTCCCCTAATCAGATACTAATTGCTCCTTCAACTCTTAACTAAGAATCTTGACAAACAGATATGTTCAGTGTTGAAACTTATCCATTTATGATGAATTTTAGAGTGTGAACCAAAATAAATTACTCAGAAATAAGTATGTCATGAAGACTTCTCATACTTGGGCTTCTATGCAGGCTTTGATTTTTACTGGTTCTATGATTTTCTAAGTCCCATTTACATTCAATAAATATTTCTTAAGGGCTTCTGATATTGGTTTCCTATAACTGCTGCTGTTACCATAAGGCTGGTAGCTTAAAACAATTTCAAATGTTTTCTCTTAAAGTTCTGGAGGTCAGAAATTCAGAATCCGTTTAGCTGGGCCAATACCACGGTGTTGGTGGGGCTGGCACCCTGGGCCCAGTCCTCACCTTGTGCAGGGTATGGAAGCTGCCTCCAAGCCTTGGTCATGACTCCTTCTTTTCATCCCTCCAGCTCCTGTTATTCTTGTCACGTTGCCTTTTCTGTTGTCAAATTTCCCTCTACCTCCTTCTCATAGGACATTTGTGATTGCATTTAAGGCCTCGAATAATCCAGGATAATCATCCCCATCTCAAGATCCTCAACATAATCACATATTAAAAGTTCCTTTTGTCATATACAGTATCATTCAAGGGTTCCAGGGATTAGGAACTGAATTTTCTTGGGCATCACTATGCAGACTACCATACTCTGACATGTGCAATGCATTGGAAATTCAAAGGGAAGGAGTAAATATATCCTCTGTCATTACAGAGCTAATGGGATACACACTTTTGAACAAAAATTACACAATTATATACAGACATGTGCATAGTCTAGTGGGATAAATACATTTAAATTACACTGCAAGTTCAGTTATGTCAGTTTCTCAAAGGAACATATAAGATTGTTGCCAGCACAGGCAGGGTCCCCAGGGAGGTCCCAGTTCCAGATTCTTGGTGTCCCAAACAAAGAATTGAGTGAGATGCGAGAGGTGGGCAGGCATAGCAAAGGATTACTGAGAGCAAAAGTCCCCCCTCTAGGGGAGGAGAGGGGGCTGAGTTGTAAAGTAGCTCAAGGCCCTGTCTACACTGTGGAGCTTGCTTTCACTGGGCTATTTCTTTTCATTCATCAGTTTCTTTTCCCCCTGAAAAATGCTCAGAGGGGAGCAAACCATGATGCTAATGGTGTGTTAACTAGCAACAAGTTAATTTAGGTCACTCCCGTGGGCTGCTGCCTCTACCTAAGATCAGGTACTTTCCCTTCAGGGTCTTGAATTCCCCTAGCCGTTGTCAGGCTTTCTCCCTTTAGCCACAGATGGTCAGTTTCCCGCACAGGAAAGGTGTCAGGAAGGGTTTGAGGTGCAGCTGAGGGTCCTAGGGGGTGATGGCCTCTCTTCTGCCTTTTCTATCCCTTCCCCATACCCCTGTCTCCTACCTGACAAAATGGCCTGAATCAATGACAGACTGAACTGGCAGGAGGTCATGGAAAATTTTACTTAAAAAAAAAAAAAGGCAATAAAAATACATTGTACAGGGGCTGGGGTTGTAGCTCAGTGGTAGAGCACTGGCCTTGCATGCCTGAGGCACTGGGTTCGATCCTCAGCACCACATAAAAATAAATAAATAAAGATATTGTGTCCATCTATAACTAAATTTTAAAGTACATTGTACCGGCACTGTGCTCGTTGAGCGATATGTATTCATTCATTCAATTCTCAAAACTATTGTAAGAAGTAGGTACTTTCACTGTCTTGAGATGAAAAAAATTGAAGTGTGCAGATTCTGTAAGCAACCTGCTCAGTGGTCTATGGCTTCTAGTTGGCAAAGGATGAAATACTGAAAATAGTCCTTGATTGAACAAAAATTACACAATTATATACAGACATGTGCATAGTCTAGTGGGATAAATACATTTAAATTACACTGCAAGTTCAGTTATGTCAATTACTCAAAGGAACATATAAGATTGTTGCCAGAGAGGGTTTTGATGGTTTTATAGGCTTACATTATTGTGTTAAGTGCATTCTGATTTTCACTGAAGAAATTTCTTCTCCCTCATTGTACCCAAATTCTCGGCTCTCTCGTAGCCAGGAGTGGGCCTGTGTTCTAACCCAGGACTGACTGTCTTTGGGTGAACAAGCAAAACAAAGAAAGCCAAAATGGTTGAACAAATAGAAGATAGTCCACCTTCTGGAAGACTCTGTCCATCACATCTTGTGATCTCAGTTCCTTGGCTTCTGTTCTTGCCAATTATTTTATTAGGTAATTGTGGTTTTAGTTTTTGATTATGTGAGCTACTTCCTACCTTTCTGATAAATTCATTTTTCTGATTATGTTTCTGTTTCTATTACTTACAACCCGAACACCCTAAAAATAAGGAGGCATTAGTTGGCTAGGGATAAGAGGAGGCAAGCAATTCCAAGGCAAAGGGAAAATTATGGGTCTCAGGTGATATGCAGTTTATATTTTGAGTGGCTTCCAGAAAGCCATGTGGCTGGAGTTAAAGAGTGAGGGGAAAGGTGACAGAAGATGATATTCAAAAGACTGGCAGAGGCCAGACACACATACTTCTACCCTGTGAGGATCTGGGACTTTACCCTAAGATCAATATTTTGTTATCTTTGCTATTTTTTTTTAAAGTAAGACATTTGAAATGAATGCATTTCATAACAGGACTCAGTGGGGGTACAAGCAGAAAACAACTTTATTTCATAACATTTTCTGTTAAGCTTGTTGTATTTTGGGTCATCTTTTCAGACATCCTAGGTGAGATCTGGGCTAGATAGCATTATTCTTCTGGTCCCTATGATGTATGAGTGGATTGTCTCTTTTCTTGTGGGTTATGAAATATCTAGTTTAGTCTACTAGCAAAACTCCACCTGTTAGGCCAACTAAAACATTCTCTCTTAGGTCTGGGGTGTAACTCACTAGTAGAGTGCTTGCCAGACATACTGGAGGCCTTGGTTTTGATCCACAGCTACACACGCACACACGCGCTTGCGCGCGCGCACACACACACACACACACACACATGCACACACAACTTGTCTCCGCCTCTTAGCTCAAGCCTGAGGCAGTCTTTGAACTTCCACTGGGGAGGGAAAGAGTACAGTCATTTTCTTCTCATTGCTTTTCTTCTCTTCCTTGACCATGAATGCACCATACTCCAGGGTGGGAAGCAGGGGGAGGGGTGAATCTATCTCTTTCTTGGAAGTTTTCTACAGTTTCCTTATTGCCAACAGTGCCTCTCTGAATGGGCATTGATGATGATACCCTTGCCACCAGCCCTAACTTCTTTCAGTTCATGTTTACCCTCCTTCTTCTGGGCTCAGCTTCCATCTTAAGTGGTCATTTTGGATGAAACCCATTTTTGTGTGTCTGTGTGTATGTGTGATACTGGGGATTTAACCCAGGGATACTTGACCACTGAGTCACATCCCCAGCCCCTTTTTATTTATTTATTTTTTGTGGGACAGGATCTTGCTAAGTTGTTTATGAACTCTCTAAGTTGCTGAGGTTGGCTCTTCCTGCCTCAGCTTCCTGAGCCACTGGGTTACAGGTGTGTGCCACCATACCTGGTGGGATGCAACTGTTTTCAGGAAGTTCAGGGCTAGATGTGGCAGCAGACAGTCTGCAGGTGGAGGCAGGCTTCCCAAAGTCTCAACAAATTTCAAGAGTGCAGCCATTTCCCAAACAGCCTCGACTCTTCATTCTGCCATTAAACTAGCTATAAACTCTTGCTTGTAGATTTTTTTTTCAGGCAGCAGTTTTTTGTTCTCCTGAATTCCACTGGTTAATGACCAAATTTTCCAAATATTTTTCCTAAAGTCTCTGGACATGGAAATTCCCCAGAACCCACCAAATATTTCCTAATTGATCTTCAAATGGCTGATCAATCCTGTTGAGCTTGATTAATTTTGGATTATTGTCTTCACAAACCTATCACTTTGCTTTACAGTGTAGATGTAACGGGTATCTATTATTTTTAACTCTAGGGCTTTAGTCCAAACTGACACAATAATAAAAGTGTCATTTTAATATTCTTTTGCAAAGCAATATGATCAGATATCCACTATTTTGCATAATCTTAATGAATACATTTTCAATCACATTACTTCCTCAGCCCTCATATAAAATGAAATACTTAACATTCCTATATTAGAAATCAGAGTATTTTAAGAATTTGAGTTCCTTTGCCTTAGACAGTTTTAAACTGCTCAAATAATTCCTTCTTCAATAATCTACAGGAAGCTCTTTATCTTCTTTTGGTTAAAACAAAAACAAAAACAAAAACCTAAACCAGCTGTCAAATGCTTGAATGTGGACCAAACATTTAAATATTCAGTGGAAATTTGGATGTATTGTATAAAGCACTCAGTGAAGTGGAAAGCCCTCTGACCACTTTCAAAATAATCCAAGCAAACAGCAATTAGGGGTATATTCTACTTCTTTCCATTTGTTCACAGCTCACCAGGACATAATGTGATCTCCCATGCACATTGGGAAGGAAATGGACAGCACTTAGATTGTTCCTTACTTTGATATGTGACTGTCAGGGTTGTGAATAATGTGCCTGCAAAAGAAAATTGCCTCCCAGTGTACCTGAAGATGGAATTTTAAAAAATGTTTCTCCCTCCTTCCTTTTCTCTTTCCATTTACTCAGCATTACGTGACTCTGCTGTTAAGTACCTGCATAGAGGAAGGAATTTTTAGGGTGCCCCCAGAGGGATGAGTCTGACCAAGAGAAAGTGGGCAACGTAGTGAAGAAGTGTTTCCGACATTTGTTTAGTATATATTTATTAAGTAACTCTTGGGCACAAAGATCATAAAGCATGGTGAC
Source organism: Marmota marmota marmota (assembly GCF_001458135.2). Taxonomy (NCBI): domain Eukaryota; kingdom Metazoa; phylum Chordata; class Mammalia; order Rodentia; family Sciuridae; genus Marmota; species Marmota marmota. The sequence continues at coordinate 52,431,362 of NW_026000174.1, read as the reverse complement.
TGCCTGCTAGAGGCTTTTAATCTGGTTGTGGGGATAGGATATACATGCACAATAAGTTACATGTAAGGTTTGTGATATTGAAAGCAGAGCCATTTCATACTGTGAGCCTGCAACCTGTAAAGCTGCAAACAAGAAAGCGGTAGAAGCTACAGAGAGACAGGTCTGGGCTAAATGTAAGTTTCTAGCAGAACCAGGATGGCTTGGACTGCCTAGTACAGGGATGAGTTTCTTGTGTGCAGTGTTAAAGCCAATCTGTATGAGCACTTATCAGTTGTGTTTGTAGAGGCCAGCATCATACCCAATGAGTGGTTACCCTTAGATGACTTTACAATACAGCAGTGCCCCTCATTTGCAGGGGATGCATTCCAAGACCCAAGTGGATGCCTGACAGTACCCATAAAATTGAACCCTATATATAATTTCTCCCTAAATATACATACCTGTAATAAGGTTTATTTTATAAATTAGGTAGAGTAATTGATTAACAACAATAGCTAAAAGTAAGATGAACAATTCTAAGAATATGCTGTAATAAAAATTATAATGTTTATGGCTCTCTCTCTCTTAGAATCTTCTATTCATACTTCTGCTTATGATGATGTGAAATGATGCAATGCTTATGTAATGAGATGAAGTGAGGTGAATGACACAGACATTGTGACAAAGAAGTAGGTTAATCGATAAGTGTCACTTAAACATAAGATCTACAATATTAAAACAGTCCCCCCCACTGAGATGGTTACTAAGTAACTAATGAGAAGGTAGCATATACAGTATGGATACACAGGACAAAGGGATGATTTACGTTCTCAGTAGAATGGAGTAGGATAGAGCAAGATTTCATCACACTACTTGAAGTAGGTGTCCAGTTTAAAACTTATGAATAGCTTATTTCTGGAATTTTCCATTTAACATTTTCAGACCATGGTTGAGCATGGGTAACAAGCTGTAGCAAGTAACAGCATGGAAAAAGGGAAGCTAATTATTTATATGACTTTGCAGTTCCTTGATTCTGTGAGTCTTGAGGACAGTGAGCATGCATGGGTTCTCAGAGTATGGCCAGAAAAGGATCTAATAAGGGGGTGTGTAGAGAAAGAGAGAGGGAGAGTCACAAAGAAATAGAGTGTGTGTGCATGAGAGAGATATATTGACTAAACATGAGGAATTGACTGACATGATTGTGGAGAGTGAGGAGTCCCACTATCTGCCCTGGGCAAGCTGAAGATAGTGATGTAATTTCAGTTTGAGGACCAGAGGAGCCTATGACGTCACTCCTAGTCCAAGGGTATTCTGATGTCCCAGCTCAAGCGGTCAGGCAGGAAGCAAAAGGGTGAATCTTCTTCCTCTCCCTTTTTGTTGTACTCATGGCCTCAGTGGATTGAATGACACCCACCCACACTAGGGAGGGCAATCTATTTTAACTGAATCCACTAATTCAAAGACTAATCTCATTTAGAAGTACCCTCGCAGACACATTCAGAGGTAATGTTTAATCCGTGTACACCATGTCATAGTCAAGTGGACACATGAAATAATCATCAAAATTACATGAGAGTTTAAAGAACAATATCTTAAGGAGTGGTTCTTCACTGACTAATAATTTGGAAAAGTTGGCTCGTAAAATCAAGCTTGAGAACTGGGCTGTGGATTTTGTCCAGTTCACCCCAACAAAGTTTGCTGAGCGTCTACTGTGTTGTAGGTATCAGACACGACGAGGACAGAGGTGAAAATACATCCTGAAACGTTTCCTGATAAAGATTTGCACTTAGTTTTCCCCAAGTTTTATGATCACTTTAATAGTAGCTACATTTACTGAGCACCTTCTAAGTGCTAAATATAATGTCCATCTGTTTCCGGTTCTAACGAGAGTCTTTCAAGTTAGCTAATTTATTATCTCTGTTTTTCAAGGAGGAGTCTGAAGCCCAGGAAAAAGCAGGTGTACTGTCCAACTATTAGTAGGTAGCTAATTGGGAATTCAAACAGTAGCTAAGTTAACCTAATAGGTAACATGTTCTAGGTGCTTCACCAGATGCAGGATACAGAGTACCTTATGGAGTTTTCTAACCACTGGAGAAGAGGGTACTATTGTTATCTTATTTTATAGTCAAGAAAGCAGAAGCATGGAAATTTAAACGAATTTCCCAGAGTCGCACAGTCAGGTGGTGTAGAACCAGGGTTCAGGCTGGTCTGCTTTGTTCCAAAGCTGATACACATATATTTTTGTGTATCAGAGATTGAACACAGGGACACTCAGCCACTGAGCCATATCCCCAGCCCTATTTTGTGTTTTATTTAGAGACAGGGTCTCACTGAGTTGCTTAGTGCCTTGCTTTTGCTGAGGCTGGCTTTCAACATGCAATCCTCCTGCCTCAGCTTCCTGAGCCTCTGGGATTTTCGGCGTGTGCCACCGCGCTCAGCACCAAAGCTGATATATTTTTTAACCACTACGGCACCCTCCCTCTCCCTTGTGTTGTGTAGTTCACAGCTTTACTCTGGCTCTGAGTTCCATATTTGACGAGTTTCTCCTGAACCTCTTTCTTCCTTTATCAAAAAGTCGAGTGCACAACATAATCATTTTGAGCACCTTCTTGAAAGGCAAGGAGTGAGCTGGGCCGGGGGTGGGGGGAGGTGGGAGGAGAGATTCCCATTAGAATTCTGAATTTCAACATACACCATGGCACCAGGGAGGTAAAAATGCCATGCTAATTAGGCAATTACTGAAACTCATGATTAAAACATGAGATTGCCTTTCGAAGAGAATCCCTGGAATAAATGGTATTCTTCACTATGTCTTGGAGCCTGGTTGGTGTGACTTTTAAAATTTTCCTCTTCTTCCACTTAGAGAGGTGAAGGGAAAGCAGAGACTTCTCATCCGTTATAAATTTGATTTAGGATCGTAATTCATCATATCCCCTCTTCTTTTCAATCCTGGATCATTGGAGAAATATCTTCAATATTCAGGGATTGTAACTGCAGATGTTTTGCTTGGATGGACAGAATGCCTTTCTTCTGCTCCCCTAACACACACACCTGTAGAAGCTGGATGTTGGGATCTACCTTTGGAAAGGCTGAGTCTGCAGCCAGCTGAACAGAGAAGGTAATCAGGTTAGTTACAGGGAGCTCAGCAGAAGAGGGCAATGCTGGCCTCCTTTCAATAAAGATACATAGTGCCTCTTACATTTCATCCGCTAGGTGGGTCATGCCTGTTTCTGCGAGGAGAAGCCAATGATGAAGCTGCAGAGGGCGACAGTGTCTATCAAATACATCCAAGAGGGGTTTTATTGGCCAAGAAAAATCATAGGTGGAGGAGCATATGGTGTTCCCTGCCCTCTCTGATGTTGCCCTTGGAGTCCACTGCCCTATCTGGATTTGACAGAGGGAGAATTAGAATTGGGGAGTCAGAGAAGGTGATGTTTTCAAAGTCACACTTTTTTATCATGTAGATTTTTATTTCAACCACATGAAACAACTGAAATTTAACTATTCTGATACCTCCGAACAGTAGTTTCATATGGTGTTTTACAAAAGACCAGACTTCATTTTTTTTAATAAATTTTTATTTATTTTTATTTTTTATTATTTCTTACATACATGACAATAGTGGAGTGCATTACATTCATAATTTTTTTGCATTACAATTCTCAAAGTCACACTTTTATGACAAACCCGGGCCTAGACTCTAGCTGGTGAAAGGGAGTTTAGAACTCAGGGAGTCGGACTCTTCATGTTGTAATAGGTCAAGAGCATCGTGGACAGTGTGTGACTTGTCCCCCATCAAACTGCTGGGACTGGAAACAGGTCTTCTGATTCCCTCTGGAGCCGTTCTCTGGTGCCTTACCAACCTGGAGACTCCTGCGCTGTTGGCCTGTGAACATGGTCTACCGGTGTCCAGCTCTGCTCTTGAGCCTCTTTCCCCAGTTATGAAAGGGGAGCAGAACACCTGCCCCTCATCCCTCTCCTGATAACCAAACAAGGCCAGGACTGTGCAGATGATTCGTGATTGTAACACGTTCTTCACGTGTTGGAATTTTTTTTTTTAGGGTTGTCATTCTCATTGCTGACCTCTCCGATGGGTCCCATATGAACTGGTTGGCACATGGGTGGCTTAGATGGAAACCAAGCTACTGGACAAATAAGCCTTTAGTACAGTGGATTTCAATTCTGCTTGCACATTAAAATTACTTGGAGAGTTAAAAAAAAAAATTCTGATGCCTGAACATGTCCCCCAGATGGATTAAATTAGAATTTCTGAGGGAGGGGCTCTGTCATCAATTTATTTTTATTTTTATTTATTTATTTATTTATTTATTGAGTACCAGGGATTGATCTCAGGGGCAGTCCCCCAGTCCTGTTTTGTATTTTGTTTAGAGACAGGGTCTCATTGAGTTGTTTAGCGACTCGCCATTGCTGAGCCTGATTTTGAACTCTTGATCCTCCTGCCTCAGCCTCCTGGACTGCTGGGATTAGAGGCATGTGCTGTCATGCCTGGCTTTCATTTATTTATTTTGAGAGGTGATCATACTATGTAGCCCAGGCTGGTCTTGAACTAATGGACTCAGGTGATACTCCTGCCTCAGCCTCCGAAGTACCCAGGACTACATATGTACACCATTGTGCTCTGGCCCCAGATGTCCTCATGTGCAGGAAGGTTGAGACCCACAGCCCTGGTGATCTCCCAGTCCTGTTTGTTTTGCAGCCGTGGTTTTCTCCTGGAATGTGCAGATGATAGGAGATGTGGACTGTGCATCTGTTAAAATTGGACACCCAAATCTAAGCCTCAGTGGAGCCCCTTCTGGAAACCCCTTCACCTTCCGGTGACAATTCTTTACCTGTGGAGAGATTTTGTGCTGTCTTGATGCCATTTGACTTTTAATAAAAACCCTGCAAGGCCAATGAACGTTAGCTCCATTTTACAAAGTGGGAAAATTGGTTCCTACCTGACCAATTTTTCCAAGCTTTCTCTGCTGCTCTTTAGAAGAGGGGTTCACACTGAGTGAGCTAGAAGATGATCGCATTTTCCCAGCTGTGACTACGGCACTTCAGCATCTGGGAATTCATGGGGAAATCCATTTTGATTAGGGAAATCTAATCTTAAGCTTGGTGAATACCAGACCAGACCTGTGGTCATTGATTGTGCAGGTTAGTCACTAGCCAAGCCTAAGAAGTGCTGGTTGCAGTACAGTTTATGTGAGCAACATCCCAAGCACTTGGGCAATGTGCTGGCAAGGTGGCTGTGTGAGGTGACTTCACACACTCCATGAAGGCTCTATTTCAATCAGTGCCTTCTCCTAATAAGACCAAAGCGATGCTGGAACAACCCTCAGATACTGCCCTTTCATGATAGGTCAAGTGTTGAAATAACATAAAATCAGTGGGTGATCTATTAGCACCCAGTGACAACAGTAATCTTCTTTAGGCTTTCTTATTTAAAATACACAGACTCTTGGGAAGAAGAAGCTATTGCAGACTCTTGTGCTGATTTTCTCTTACAGATTAAGGACTGACTCTTCACACCATCTCCTGCAATATAGATGTTAGTATTTTTCCCAATTTACAGATGAGCAAACCGAGGCATAAGAGACACTTTCTTCACCCAAACTAACCAGCAATTAAGAGATTGAACTGATTTATTTATTTATTTAGCAGATCTAAGACTTTCTCCACTGTCCACTACTGCTGGGAGTAAGGTTTTATTTTTATTCTCTTGCACTGACCGTATGCCTTTCAGAAATGTGTGCATCAAAATAAACATTTGTTGGAGAAGGCCCCGATGCTCCAGACCTGTCAGCATTCGGTGGTATCCTTTGGGGGTAATTTTTCCAGTTCAGTTGCACCTTCATTTGAATCATTTATGCTCTAAATAAGAAACTTTACATGATGGACAAGTTTTATTTCCCCCCTTTTTTCATTTGTCTGGATGCTGAAGAAATGGTATATTCGAAAGTATGTTAATTGCATTGAAAAACTCAGATATAGAGACATGGCTAGGCTATGTCTTTTGATTTCTTATTAAATTGACTTTATGCAATTGACTTCTTATTAAAAACAACAAAACAAAACATTGCCTTTGATTAAAGAAAATAAGTTTTGTTCATAGAATATGTTTTGTAGGGTAGTGGCAACAGTATGGATTTTGGAGTCAAAGAAGCCTGAGTTTCCATACAGACTTTTCCTTGTTGGCATCCTTGTGTTTTGAAGTAAATAACCTGGCATCTGAGCCTGAGTTTCCTCATCTGTGAAATGGGGGCAGCGAGACTTACTTTGCAAAATAGTAAATCTAAAGTGGAGAGCACACAGAAATCCCTCAAAAATGCTAAATTGATCTGCATTCTTTTTGCATAATAATCTGTAGGTAATAGAATGAATTGTCTGAGAGGGAGGAGAGGTACCTTCATCTAGATTGCAGAAAAGCAAAGCCTGGGCAGAAGGGCTATAGAAATGCTCCTTCCTTTCCTCATTCACTAATTCAATCCCACAGAGTGAACTTTCTGAAGCACAAAACTGATAACTGGGTTTTCTGCCTAAAACTCAGCAGAGGCTTCCATAACCTAAAATGAACCCCAAATTCCTTAGCCTGGCACTGGAGCCCATGCCCCTTTCTGGTCTTATCTTCCCCCCTCCTCTCTCTCCATGTGGGCTCCCCTGAATGAAGTCATTCCTTGAATCCAAGCTGCAATTTCATGCATCTGTGCTCTGCTTGCCTGCAAGCTCCTTCCCAGACTCCCGTTCTTCCTCTGGTTTGCCTCCCTCTTCACACAACCCTTTACTGCCTCCTTGGTCTTGTTCTGTACTGAGCCCTTCAATCTGTTAGACTCCCAAAAGGCAGTGCCAAAGCCTTCTTTATCTTTGTCCTCTGTTGCCTGGTACAGTGCCTGGTAAATAGTAGCTTCTGAGAGATGTTAACTGACAGCTACCATGTAATGTGGTAAGTTTTTTATCCCCCACTAGATGTATGCACAGAGATGTCTTAGTCTATTTTCTGCTGATGTAACAAAATACCATGGGCTGGGTAAACAAGAAATTTATTTGGATGATGGTTCTGGAGGCTGAGAAGTCAAAGATCGTGGGGCAATGTCTGATGAGGACCATCTTGCTAGGCCATCACATGGCAGAGAACATCACGAGAGAAAGAGAGAGAGAGAGAGAGAGAGAGAGAGAGAGAGAGAACTTATAACAAACCCTTTCTTGTATTAACTAACCCACTCACTCCAGAGATGGCCACATAAATCCATTTGTGAGGACACAGCCCTTTTGGCCCAACTACAGGTCCTGCCTACTAATACCATCATCATGGCAATCAAATTTCCACATGCGTTTTGAAGGGGACATTCAAGCCACAGCAGAGGGGCTCTGGGAGTTCAGGAAAGAAAAACTGCCAGTTTCTGCACAAACCAACTCCATGATCTGTGAAAATGACTCGATATCTAGGAGCTTCGGTTTTCTTCTCTGTAAAATGACGAAACAGTTAGAGCCGTTGGCAGGTTCAATGTCAATCTTTGATGTCTGTAAAACACTTACAATGGCGCCTGGCATGAAGAAAATACTCAAAAGTCTGTTGGAGGGTGTAGTTTTTATTATCTTTATTTAAAAAAAATACTTATATATTTATCGTTACTAGGACAAAAAAGCATTTCATAGACATTAGCCTCATTTGAGCTCCACGATGACTTTATGGTATTTTTATTCTTCTTTTTTACAAATGAGGCAACAGCGGTTAAGAGAACTGATTGGAAGTGAAGGTCATAGGTGATAGGTCATCAGACCTCAAGTTGGGTGTACCACCTCCCAATTCACCCTAAGCTTCCTCCTGGGTCTGTGTATCCCTCAATGATCAACCACAGCTTCCTTGACATTTCCATCCCTGGATGATGGCTTTCTTTCCTAAAGACTCCTGCTAAAATATCTGTCAAGAGAGTTACCTACCCAGGCAGTATCAGGTAGCAACATATCAGCTAGCCTCTCCTCTCACAGAGCAACATGGCCATCAGTTCTTGTTGTAGTGAGGGAGATAAAAAGAGAAGACCCATGCACCCTGGGTTCCTACCCCTCAAAGGCAGAGCTGAGTGTGGTCCGCAGTAGGTGCAGGGGGGAGGGGCTTCCTGGCCTTACCTGTGAAATCAGGACGATGGTGTCTACTTTGCAGAGTTATTGTGAGCATAAAACAAGGTGACAATAACGGCCGAAACTTATGAAGAAGATACTTCTACTTGCATTAATTCAATTCTTGCCACAGCAGTGTGAGAGAGTTGCTGATATTATCCCATTTTACAGAGAAGACTGAGGCCCAGACAAGTTGTCCTTCAGCTAGCAGGTGCAGGGTCCAACCTCTGTGCTCTGAGATAGCTTGTGGAAAACCTCTGGTCAGAGAGGGGTGCTCCAGGAACCTTTTTCTCAAGGCACAAGCATATATAATTTTACAGCCTTTTTCTGAAAAGGTATTGAAAACAGCCCAAATGTCAAACCTATCTCTGCCCATGAGACTCGCTATAGTGGGTGCTCAGAAGTGGGGTACCTTCTCTTCTAGATTATTGGGACGAAAGACCAGGAAACAGGCCAAATGGGACCTTGGCAGATGAGAGGTGGGAGGGCTGCATGCTCACCTCTTCCTGGCCAACCTCTTTCTCAGAACAGGTGGATTCCCTTCAAGGGCTATGCCAAAGAGTGGACTGAAATTTCTCTTCCAGGCAGTGCCTCTTGGCTGCCTGAAAGCTTCCTTGAGCTTTGCTGTCTTCCTGGAGCATAATTTGTAGCCAGCCTGTGAGTGGAGCTAACGCTTCATGAGAGCAGCCAGACCAGCAGGCCTGCTGGGGAATTCCTGCCTGAATGGCTCCCCTCCGTGTGTGTCCAGCTCCTTCCTCACCTCAGACAGTCCCACAAGGAGCTTATCTCAGCTGCTGGAGCAGAGGGTCACACTTCCAGACAGGTCTCTCTGTTCCACCTCCCCACCCCTCCCTCCCCTCCTCCTCCCCCATCTTGTTCTCGCTCTCACAGTCCTGGCCTCTGCCATTTCCCCAGGCCAAATCCATGCAGTGATAGCTTTGGTTTTTTTTTTTTTTTTTGCTTTTTTAAACTAAACTCCCTAGCCTGGAGAGGATGCAGCTGTAGAGGACTTTTCTATTATTCTTTGATACAAAGAATGAGCACACACAGGTATTTTAACTCCTTAAGCCAAGCAGTTTGTTTATACCAAGGGTTGCCTCTAAGCCAGGCAGGCAGGAGGTGAGCTGGGGGACCACAGGGACTGCTGGGGCCTGAGGCATACAGAAGTGCACAGGTGCTTTCTCCCAAGGGCAGCAGCTACACAGATGCAGTCAGGGCCGCCTGGTGGGAGCGCAAGTGGAGAGTGGCCGGATGATCCTGGGATATTTAAGAGAAAGTGTAGGGCTGGTTTTGTGTGAAATTCCAATTTTTAGAGCACTTTCTGGGACAAACCCCAAAGCAATACCTCTATGTGCTTGTTCAGTGTGCAGGGGGAAGGGCGATAAAAATGAATAGAATTCTCCAAATCCTTTGTATGTTTTTCTCAGTGCATTATAGTCATACAGATTGGGGTTTGTTTTGACATAATCATACAAACATGAGATATAATTTATACCCATTCAGCCCCCCGTAGTTCCCCTTTCCCTCCCCTCTTCCTTCTCCCTGTTCTCTTTCCTGTACCATATTAGTCTTCCTTCTATTTGTTTACGTTTTTTTTTAAATTAGTGATTTATATATCTACATAAAGGTGGAGTTCACTATGGTATATTCACATATGTACATAGCATAACTTGGTCAATTTCATTTCACCCTTCCTCTCCTTTTCCATCCCTCTTCCCTCCCCCTCAGTCACCTTCCTCTACTCCTCTGATCTCTCTTCCATTTTCATGGGATCCCCCTCCCCCTTTTCCCTTTAGTTTGCTTTAGTTTCTGCATTTGAGAGAAAACCCTTGACTGTCTGAGTCTGGCTTATTTCACTTAACATGATGCCCTCTGGTTCCATCCATTTACCAACAAATGCCATAATTTCATTCTCCTTTATGGATCAGTAAAGCTCTATTGTGTGTATACGCCACAGTTTTATTTATCCATAAATTAATCTATAGGCCCTCTTCAGAGCAGCATTAAGCACCTCCCCAGAGGCCCCACCTCCAACAGTGTTGCACTGGGACAAAGTTTCTAGCACATGAATTTTGGGGGACATATTCAGAGCATACCTGTAAGGTAAAGAAACTTTAAAAAAGCAAGCGATTCTCAAATGCAAGATAAATACCTCCTGTTGGAAAGGGCCTGAAATTTGAAGCTGAATGGCTCTGGTTTAAATCCTACCTGAATTACTCATTGGATATGATACATTGGATAAGTCACTGGGCCTCTCTCAACTTTGTTTTCCCCTCATCTTTAAGATGGAACTAGTAACAGTTTATAGGCTTTGAAGACAGTGGTTAGGATTCATACTTGTAAAACACCTAGCACAGTACCTGCCAAACAATGGAGATTAATAAATGCTACTCTTGGGCTGGGATTGTGGCTCAGCGGTAGAGCGCTCGCCTCACACGTGCGGGACCCTGGGTTCGATCCTCAGCACCACATAAAAAAGTGAAATGAAGATATAGTGTCCAACTACAAGTAAAAAAAAAATAAATAAATATTTTTAAAAATAAATAAAAAAATAAATAAATGCCGATGTTCTGATGATTGTACTTACAACAGGCCAACTCTGTGTATCAGCTCTGATTTCTGGTCTATTCTCCCAAGGAGACTGAAGGAATAAAATGGTCAGCTGCAGGAAGCAAGGATTATCAGAAAGAGTTCTTATGGAGCTTCATTACGAGCAGAGATTATGTGGAAAGAATGGATCGGATTTTAAATTCCTCCAGTAACTGGCCTCCTACACTTACTTTTAAAATCACATGCTTTTAGCCACTATACTGTGTTACCTCTGGTGCCCAATTGTTCCTGCTTTTTAAAAAATAATTGTCTACTTTGAAATAGTTTAAGACTCACAAGAAGTTTCAAAGTCAGTATAGAAAGTTTGTGTACTTTTCACCTGGCTCCCCCCAATAATACCTTGTATAGTTCTGATTTTCTCCCTCCTCCTCCTTCTTTTTCTTTTTCATACAACACTGTAGATACCCTGCTGTTGTTCCCTGTCTTCTCACTTAAAATTAATAATCTATATACTTGTTTGTCATAAATTAATGGTAAACATATATTTTAATGTTTTGATTTTCTGTATGCTAATTAAAACAATTTTCTTACTATGGCACTGGGAAGATTATTCCAATTTTATCGGTCGTTTCCACTACTTTGTCACCATAGAATTGCTGGTGAGCATCTTTGGATATAAGCCTATTTCCATATTCAGCATTATTTCACTAGGTTAGATCACTGAAGGTGGAATTGTTGGTTCAGAGGGTCTGAATGGGGGAAAGGCTTTTGGTACCTGTATGTGTGGGCAGTTGTTGATGGAGAGCTACCAGGATGAACAGGAGGAGCAGGTGCTCCAGAAACAGAGGCTGGACTTTGAACAGAAAAAACTTTGATGTTGCTGCAAGTGACTGCAGCTGAAGCTCAGCTGGAGCCAGAGCATCAGGTCCCCACTGAGACCCAGGCATGTGTGGCAGCCCTCAGCTCCTGGCTGAGAAGCCCTGGGCCACAGGGGCTTTGCTGTTCCTGACAGGGCTGCCTGCTCAGTACTGCTGAGGCTTGCCGATAATCCACTGTGCCCAAACGCTGGGCACTTTTTTATTTCCTGTTTCAGGTCATTTCACTGAAATCGGAGTAAATGATTGATCACTTTAAAGCAAGGAACAAATGGACTTGCTGGGCAATCAGACCTCCTTCCAGCCAGTGCGCATTTGTGCACCCAGTGGTGGATACAATGTCATCAGCATGTGATGGTTGGTATTTTCTGTGTTGTGACAGGCAGAACAATCCCAGTGGTTTGTAAGGGCTGCAGTTAAAGGCCGAACAGGAGCACTTTCAGAGTAGGGACTGGATGTCCCCTTATCAAGGACTAAGAGTTTTCATGCAAACAGAGAGGACACAGAGTCCAAGTGCTAAGGTAGAAGGAGAGTATGAACTTAATTGATGGCTGATTTCCCTAGCACAGGGAGACCCTGGCACAACTGGAAATGATAGCAATCTCCTGTCCATGAATAGTGATCAACTGCAATTTTCCATCAGCACTACCATAGTGGTTGAATACCTACTATGTGCTGAGCACAGTAATAGATGTTTCACACACATTAATCCATTTTATTCTCAATCAGTATTTCTCTGTGTTTTGGAAATGAGGCACCTAAGAATAACAGAGGGTGCCAGGGTTTGAATTCAGGTCTACTATGCTCTTGTCCTATTGCCTAAAGTTGGCTATTGCCTAAGAGAGGATGCAATATATATATATAT
>NW_026000174.1:52387712-52418947 GCF_001458135.2 Marmota marmota marmota | reverse complement strand
TTTTTTTTTCCTTGCTTTTGCTGGCTTTGAACTCCTACCTCAGCCCCTTAAGCTGATAGGATTACAGGTGTGTGCCACTATGCCCTGCAATTGATTTTTTTTTAATTAACATGTTATCCATCAACAGATGTTGCTTACCAAAGCCATGTTCTTCTCTTCTTCTTGAGCCCACTGCTAAACTACATTTCCCAGCCTTCCTTGCAGCTAGACGTGTTCCTGGGAGCAGAAGTGATGCAAATCACTCCAAGTATTCTTCTTGGACCTCCTAGTAGTGGTGGGTTTCCTGGGTGATAGAAACCACATGTGAAAAGTGGCAGAGTCTCTGTCCATACTTTGTGGAGCAGGGACTTTGCTAGTATTTTTCTCCACTTGGTCTTAAGGTCTGTCTCTGGAGAGCAGCTATGACCTCTAGCCCTGTCCTTATGGGGTCAGGGGAGGTGGTTGTGGGTTACAGTCTACCTTGCATGGGATACTTTGTTAACCTGGGAGATAGCCTAATGTCTGTATGTCTGACCTCTGACCAGGTGTCCATCTCAAAGAAAACCTGTTTGTACTGGCAGATTCTCTTGTGGCTCTTGTCTCTCCTGTGTCTTATTTTTCCGTACTGAGATAGCTGCTCAGTACCCCTGACCAGGGAAAGTAAGTTCAGATGTGTCAGTCAGGTGGGACACAGAGGAGGCAACACACCAAAACATACTAAACAACAGAAGTGGTTTTATTACTCACAGATTCTAGAGAGAACTGGGTGCTTCAAAGGGCCAATGGCAAGGGGGAGCTCTCCAGAACAAGGTGGACAGATGCATTCCTTAGGCTAATAGGCGGGGGCACTTTACACCATCTCAAGATGGAAGAAAGACCATGTCTTTCCTTTGTTCCCACTTGTCCTCTGGTGTTCAGATGGCATGCTCATGCAGGGAATGGAAGTCAAGAGAAGAGTGAGGACCCTGTGGGTCTGAGCCTTTATAAAGGTCAGAGTATGACTCAAGCAGGTTTCCCAGGGGGAGTTGTATATAGAAGCAGGTTTATAACAACCAGGTACAAATTCCATGGAATCCTACTGTGCCTGAGAGGTGGTCACTGTGGCACAACTGCAAAGTCCATGAGAGGTATGAGTTAGTGGGGAAAGCCAAGCAGGCTGTATGTAGCTGTCACTAGGTGGTCACTAGAGGAAGTTGAATGAGGACGATATCTGGACATCTTGTGGAACTAGGAGGAGGTGAGAATGGTGCCTAAGCCCTCTTCCTGGTATGAAAAAACTAGAGATATTTAAAATGAATGCTGAGGGCCACATAAGATGAAGATGGAAGAATTCCCCGGAAATATGCACCCTTCCCTCATTCTTGCTCTGCAGCCTCTTCACCTGTCCAGACAATGTTGAAAACCACAAAAACTTCCTTTGGATTTAGCCACCATCTATTTCGGGATCTACTTTTTTCTCTAGAGTTTAGGTCACCCAAATAATACAGAATGCCGATTCTTTTCTTTAAAAAATTCAAGAGGGTCCAGCAGAGATGTTCCAATTATAAATTGAAAGAAGGTCATAGGGGTTTGTAGATGGAAGCAAGTATCTTATTCAGGTCTGCATATGTGACAAAAGGTAGGTCCCCTCTCTTGGGTGCTTCTGATAGAGGTTCCAGGATACTACAGCACGATGAACTCAAAGTTGCAGAGTGAGTGGAAGAAGCTCTTGACCCTGAGTTCATGGTTAATCTTTCCTTTTCCCATGTAAGAAACTTTTCCTAGAAATAACAGTTGGATTTGTGTTCCCCTTTAGGGAATCAACTTTATTTGGTGATGACTGGAACGAGGTTATATTAGGTCATGATAACTGCAGGATTCTATTGATCTTGGGGCTAAAGGATCCCAGGACTTAGTCCGTTGCTGTGTGTTTGAAAAACTTTCTTGGGGTTCAAATGGAGTCAGGAGGGAATTTGATGCCTCTGAGAATCTTCTTTTTGCCTTGGTGTCTGGTAGCCTAATGAGCCTACCTAGGAGGGGATGGTTTTAATGAGCTCATGGGTTGCCATCTTAGGGCTGGGTCTGGTGCAGACTTTCCTGTGAAGCATTTTCCTGCAGCCAGGTGCCTGGCTGGAATGCTTTCTGCATACCCTAGTAGAAGGGCTAATAGTCAGGGCGCTTGACTCCATCTCAAGATGAAAGAAAGACGACTTCTTTCCTTTGTTCCTGCTTGTCCTCTGGTGTTCAGATGGTGCTGGTGGTTGTGAAGGGTGATGTAGTAAGGGGAGGACCAGGGCCATGAAATGCTAAACACATGTGAACATATTTGCAGTCGTTTTTTTGAGAAGCAAATGATAACTAAGTGATCTCAGTTTTCAGTGTCTATAAGATGCTAACTTTTTCCAGAAAATTGCTCAAATGTCATCATCGCTTGTAGAAATTTTCTGAAAGCCTGCGTCTTCCTCATCCCTCAAGGCAGTTGACTGTGTCCGCTTGTGTGCCTGCATCACACTTAGTAAGTATGTTTATTGTAACACATATCAGATTAGTTAATTATTCAGTTAATGTATTGACTTGCCAAAAGTTTGCTGAACACCTGCTCTGTTTTAGAAACTCAGAGGACCTCAGGGATCTGTTACTGAATTAGACTCAGTGACCACAGGCGGATGGTGGAGACAAAAGTGAATCAATGGCTGTAGGACAGTGTGATGGGGTGGGCTGGGGGTGAGCAGGGAAAGTATTTAAATGACACTGTAGGTGGGACCTGAGAAAGCCTCCTGGAAGTCATGGTCCTCCCTACTCCATGACTCCAGGGACGGTAGAAGTGAGTCCATAAAGATGGGGAGAGGGACAGACAGAGGGGTGCTATTTGAAGCAGGAGGAGATTGGAAAAGACAGAGGTGGGAAAAATCCAGACAACTTTCCAAAACTATTAAGTCATTTTGGGTGAGATGAATTTTGGGGGAGGGTAGGCAACATTTTTAGTTATTGAATCTTTCTTTTTTGTTGTTTCTTGAATTCTGGGATTATGCTTTGTACATCTCCATATCTTTGGTTCCCACCAAGGGTCCCAATAAATTTTTGTTGAATGGATGAGTGTTGGCTAAGGTCATGTCACTGACCTCCACTGGTCTCTACTCTCGGGGTTGCTGGTCTGATGTTCAGCCCTGTAGGTCCTCAAGACAAGATGGACAGCATGGATTCCTATGAAACAGCTGAAAGCTTCTTTGCAAACAGAAAGAAAAGGATCACTAAATATTTAATGCTTAAATGTTAAATATTATTATAAAAGTAATTTAATATAAATGGCTTTCAGCAAATCCTTATTCATATTTCATGATTGCAACCAACGGGTGTCTGATTTCTAATGTTTGTGAGCAATTAATTTTAATGGTTACACACTTTCAACTTTTCTGTTTTTCTCTCTGGAAGACTCCAGGGTCCGTCAGGA
Source organism: Marmota marmota marmota (assembly GCF_001458135.2). Lineage (NCBI taxonomy): Eukaryota > Metazoa > Chordata > Mammalia > Rodentia > Sciuridae > Marmota > Marmota marmota. The sequence continues at coordinate 52,415,538 of NW_026000174.1, read as the reverse complement.
AAAGTGAAGAGGTAGGCATCCGAAGTCATTGTGGACAGGAATAGACACAGACTCCTGAGTTGAGGTCTCCAAATGACAAGTGAATAGCATTCATTCGGGAGTTGCTAAGTGGTACGTAAACAGTGGTGCTGTAAATCTCTGGCGCACACTATTGACCTAGTGACATGGTGCCTTTAATTCCCACAGAATGGCTCCACAGAACGAGGTGCTCCTTATTCCGAAAGTCCTTGTGTTCCCTTATGGCAACAACAATTGTGATAATGACTCTCAGCTGTTGAGCACCTCCCATGTGCCAGTCCCAAGGAGACACTCCTATTCTATTAAACATGGAACACTGGTATTTCATTCTCCGTTTTTCAGATAAAGAAAGTGAGGCTCAAACAAGGAAGTTGCTCAAGCTCCTGTGGGGTTTGGTGGTTCTTGCTTCTGGATGGTGACTTATCTATCAACAGTGATTTCATCAAGTCTTCCCCTGTCACCCCTGGAGAACAGGGAAGGGATCAAGGTACTCGGTGGTGGGTGGTACAGGTTTGTTGAATGAGCAAATGAATGGGGACAAGAATCGGCACTATGAAATCATTATTATTACATGAAGCACTTTCCATTTCAACAAGATTTGTTTTTTTAGAGAAAATCCTTCTGGGGTTGAAGAGGTGGTTTATTTTTCTTTCATGTAAAAACGATCAAACTTCTGCAGTTCTTGGTACTTTATAAGGGATTTGGAGTCCAAAAGGGAGCCCAGTATCTTCCTCTTTCCTGGCCTTAAGGTTTCGTAGGAGTCCAAATATGGGGGTGGGGCAAGGGATGCTGATTGCTTCTTGATTTTTTTTTTTTCCATGTTCACCTCTGACCTAGGCTCACTCTCCTATTCGTGCTGCAGGGTCACCTTTTGGTAATATGGAAGCCCCAACTTTGTGGGGCATGGAGGACTGTAGAATCACTCTGATCTTTCACATCTGCTCTGTGTGCTATGGAAAAATACTCTCCGCTGAGGTATTGCACATCTACATTTTTTTTTGCCTTGAATAAATATATCATAAATTGAGGCATGACATATGCAAATTTATGCAAAGATAGTTAATATTCCTAAATGACTCGCTAGGGTCACCCAGACAATTCATTCTTTGCAGTTTTCCACCGAGTGCCTCTGTCGCCTGATAAGAGAGCTTAATAAGGCCAATGTGGCTCTTGTAGGGGGTTTGGCTGAATGCCACATTCCCAGATTATGTGTCATACCAGTGGGAGGTTGTACCATTCAGCTCCATGGGCACTGACATCCTCTTACTTTGTTTCAAGTTCTGTGCTAGATGCTGGGGCCCTTGGTCAAGACCCAAAAGGACCCTTGGTGGATGGCTATGGAGATAGAGACCAAAACAGAGAGCAGGGAGATACAATGCTTTTGAGAATTAATGACTGTTTTCAGAGGAAGTATTGGGAAGGGGAGGGTTAGTGTGGGCAAAATACTGTTTACAAAGGGACCTGGATTCAGAAAGGTTAAATAATTCTCCCAAAGTCACACAGCAATCAAAGTGCAGAACTGGGATTGAAACCTTATTTTCTCTAAGAGATGATATTACAGCTGCTTAGTGATAAAGAACACATAGGCCTGGGTATAAACTTGACCTGTCTTATTAGCTGTGTGATCTTGGTCATATAATATAACGTCTCTCAGCTAGAGTTTTTTCAGCCTGTCTTGACGCTGTTACTTTTGAAGTTAGGATTAAGTGAAGTACTGATCACCTGGCCTGGCAAATGGTGGGCATCAACTAAACAGTAGCTGTTAGAATCTGCTGGGGTGTATTCACTTGTCAAAACCTATCATAAGAGTGAAAATTGGGAGCAAGAGTTCCCACAGGATCCTAAGTAACGGACAAGGCAGCTGGGCTAGAGCCTGTCATTCTAAAATGTGGCTTCCTATTAGCATCACTTGGACAGACTCAAAAGCATGATGATCTCTAAACTCTGTATCCAAAGATTATTACCTCTGAAACTGAAAAAGGAAAGCTACTGGTGATTCCGTCTGTCCAACTCAGTTGAGAACCATTGGGTGGTCCTAGGAGGCAGGTAGTGAAGTAATGGCCTGGGTCCTGTGTTTCTCAATGTGACTAGATTCCCAGCCACTGAGTCGCCACTGACTGTCTTACAGTGGCCGCTGAACAGTAATGTTGATCACTCTGGGGTGTGGACAATGGGGTCAGGGTACTAACTAACCCAGCATCCATACACTCTTCCCTGAGGAATATGGTCCAAGTGACCTTGCTGAGGTCAGGCCCATGGTTGATGTGTAGTGCCAAGAGATGAAAAATTCAATAATAGGCCAGAAAGTTCCAGCGGTCCTAGGTATGGCACCATCAGTGCATGTATATAAACCTGGGGCTCCCTGGGCTTCTTCTCGCCTGCCCAACCAGGGCTAAATTCTCAGCAGGTCTCAGCCATTATATTCCAACATGCTTCTTTGTCCGAATCTATATAATTCATGTTTTGTTACTGTAACAAAGCACACAAACTTGCAAATTATTTATTTAAAAATTTTATAACACTGTATATTATAATGAGATGAATTTATCTGTTTTTCTTCTTTTCAACCAGCCAGGGAAAGGGAGCCATTATTATCTGTTGCTCAGATAGCTGCACGGGCCCCTTTCTGCTGTTTCACGTTGGTTCTTGTCCCCTCCTTTCATTCTCCATCAGAAGCCAGAGTCATGTTTTTCACATGTAGATCCGATTGCATCGTTCTCCTGATTAACTCTGCTGATGCCTCTCATTGGGCTAAAAATGAAATATAAATCCCCATCCTGGTCCTTAAGGCCTTGCATGAAATAAACTCTTCTCTCCACTGACATCTTTCTCTCCCCTGGACCACGGTGCTTGAGCTCTTCCCACCTCAGGGAGTTTGCATTCTCTGTTTGCTCTGTCTAGAATTCCTTTACCTGTGTCTTCACAGCCTGGCTTTGGAATGTTACCTCCACTCACCACCTGAACTGAGGTTACCTCCCCTGAGGCCCTGCCCCAGTCACTGTCAATCACGTCACCCATTGCCTCCCTTTGTAGCAACAATCATCATCCTTAATGACTAAATCTTACTTGTTATTTGAATGTCAATGTCCAGAAGCTGTTCTCACTCATACAATGGAGCTGCCATTGGCAGGGACCTTGCTTGACTTATTTTCCACTTGTACCACAGTACATACACGGTAAGTAAGCATTCAATACATGTTTGCTGAAAGAATGAATAGTTAGATAATTCTGTTGCTCATACATTCTGAAATACTTTCTGGAGAGGGAAATAAAGGTAGAGTGGAAAGATGACCAGCTTGCTTTGAATTGCATAACCTCTGAGTAAGCCTGTGGAAATAGTCATTTATGCATTTTGAGTATTTGCACTGTCCAGACACTTTTTTTAGCACTGGAAATGCAGCTATAATCAAGGCATTAAGTTCTCAGCTCTTATGAAGCTTATAGAAAATATTAACAAATAATGAGATTATTTCAGCGAGTGCCAAGTTCCATGAAGAACTACTCATGACAGAATGATGCGGTTATGAATGATCTAATGATGGGGAGGATGATCAAGGAAGACTTCAATGTGGAAGGGGCATTTACAGAGGGAGGGTGCTTCTGGAAAGAGTGAAAGACCTATAAAGACAGTTGTATGAAAGTTAATTTTTTAATTGTAATTATTAATGCAGATTAACTGTACAAATTAAGGAGTTGTTGCAACCTTTCCATACATGCACATATTGTATGCTGACCATGTCTACCCACCATTCATCTCCCTCCCTCCCACTCCCCCTGGCTCCCTTCCTAGTCTCTAATAGTCAGTTTCTCTTCTACTTTCATGGAATGTTTTATTTTTAATTTTTTGAAAAGTTTTGACATATGAAAGAAAACATGCAATTCTTACTTTCTGTATCTGGCTTATTTCACTTAACATGATGTCCTCTAGTTCCATGCAGTTTCCTACAGATGACAGGATTTCATTCTTATTTATAGCTAAGCAATACTCCATTGAATATATATACCATATTTTATTTACCATTCATCTGTTTTTAGGCACTCTTAGACTGGTTCCACATCTTAGTTATTGTGAATGGCACTTCAGTAAACCTGGGTATGCAGGTGTCTCTTTTTCGTTCTGGCTTTAATTCCTTTGGATGTATACTCAGGAGAGGGATAGCTGGATTACATAGCAGATTTTAGCTTTTTGAGGAAGCTTTATACTGTTTTCCAGAGTACCTATAGTAATTGGCATTCCCATCAACAGCATATAAGAGTTCCTTCTTTTCCACATCCTCACCAACATTTGTTATTTTTATTTTTTCTTTGTGATAGCCATTATAATTGGGGTAAGATAGAATCTCATTGTTATTTTGGTTTACATTTCCCTTATGGCTAAAGATATCAACCTTTTCCATATGTTTATTGGCCATTTATTTATTCTTTTAAGAAGTGTCTAGTTGGATCATTTGCCTGTTTTTTTAATTGAATTGCTTGCTTTATTGTTGATTTTTTTGAGTTCTTTATATGTTCTGGATATTAATTCTCTGTCCGATGAACACTTGGCAAAAATTTTTCTCCCATTATACAGGTTGTCTCTTCAATCTGTTGATTGTTTCCTTTGCTGTCTAGAAGTTTCTAATTTGATGTAATCAATTCTTGCTTTTGTTTCCTGTGCTTTTAGAGTTGTGATTCAGAAATTGTTGCCTGTGCCACGTTGAAATGTCTTTCCCTGTGTTTTTCTCTAGTAGTTTCAGAGCTTCATGTCTTACATTGATGTCTTTGATCAATTTTGGGTTGATTTTTGAACAGGATGAGAACTATGGGTCTAGTTTCAGTCTTCTACATGTAAATATTCACTTTTCTTAGCATCATTGTTTGAAGAGGCAGTTTCTTCTCTGATGTATATAGTTTTGATAGCTTTATCAAGAATCATTCGGCTTGGGGTGGGGGATCCAAGATGGCGGGCCAGAGGGAAGCAGCATTTTGTGTTGCTCCATGACCTGGGACTTAAGTACTAAGAATACTGCTTCTCTGTGAGTGATAGAGGACACCCTCACAGCTGCTCCCGTGCAGGAAGCATGGCCATGTGCCTGTGCAGGGCTCCAGGCCCCAGCGTCAGAGTAGGTCTGTCAACTACTTGCCCACACAGGACTACTGGGTACTGGAGTGGGACCACCGGCATCAGCACCTGCGCAGAACTTTCAACCACCCACTCGAGCAGAAATCCCGGACACCACTCTTACACAGGGCATCCTGCTGCTACCCATGCACATGAACTCCAGTCCCCACTCCCCTGTGGACCCCCATCTACTAACATGGGGCTCTCCTGGTTGCCTCCGTCTTGGGGCTCTGTAGCAACTGAGTTAGTCCCCTACACATGGTAGCCTGCCTATACCAGGGGACACCGCACAGGCTCTGAAGACAGCCTACAGCCACAACACCACACGCTACAGAGCTCATCTCTGAACATATAGCCAAACGCCATTGCCCAGCTCCCCCCACAGGACCCAACACCCCATTGCTGAAAATCAGCTGCCTTCATCTTGGGTCACTTTTATCACCATCTTTAGTGGGGGCAACTCCCAGTTTGGAACTCCAGCTGGCCAGGTACCCATAGTTTCTAACCACCCCCTCTTCCCAACAGCTGCTAATCCAGCACAGGGACTGCCCGATACAAAACAGCTCTCAGTGGCAGGTGTGCAGCCGCAAAACCTGAAAAAGAAAAGGTCCCTTATTAGGAAGTAGAAAGGGAGAGGGTGAGTGAGATACACTAACATACTAACATAGAACCAGGAACTGTGAGGTCTACAGGAGAGCTAAGGAGATAAGATCAGGTGTCCACATCACAAGAGCGGGCCCCAAAGGAGATCCTTGAGGTGCAGTCTTCCTTCAGGACCAGTGGGTGCCCTGCCCCACCTCTAGGGGCACTGCATCAAGACCAGTCTTCCCACCCTGGTAACATTCACCAACCTGAGAGCGGAGATACCAGCTAAAAACAGATAGCCACACCTATTGGATGAGAAGGGAAGCAGGAAAGATACTGATCTCCAACTGAAACAATCCTTGTTCCTTCCTTCGAGATTTTTTTTTTCTTCTTCTCCTTCTCTATTCTCCTGCCGTCGCATCCCCAACATATGTGAAACCAAGTACTTTGCATGAATTGGGATACTGAGGACTGGGGTGTCTGAATAGTATATTACGTTTTTTTTCCCTCCAATTTTTTACTATTTTAACATTTTTTATTTTTTAAAATATATATGTTTTTTATGTACTCTACTGTTTTACCACTTAGTTGTCTATCCAAAATTATTTCCTCTGTCTTCTCCTGCTACTAACCTTCTTCTTTATATTTCTCTTTCACACTTCCTAAGATATAATAACTCTACGTAATTACCACCTACCTCCTCAGCATATCAGTCTACACCTTATTCCTAGTCCTTTGTCCGTAGTTTACAGACACTGTAAACCCTTTTGTAAACCTACTGATTATATGGTAGATAATAATTGAATTCACTATTTCTGAACATTGTGACCAAACTTTAAAAGTCTTAATAGCAACTATTTGATTTAAGTTTGTATATTATTTATAATGGGATCTGTTAACATTGTCCTTCCCCTCAAAGGAGAGGAATTGTAACCCTACAGGGGCACTATAAGCCTACAGGATAAAACTGGTAATGCCTCAGAACCTCAGAGCTAGAAGGAAAGACACATGATCAACATGAGAAGACAAAGGAATAAAGTGCCCCAAACAAATCAAGATACCACATTATTAGAATCCATGGTCAGCACAGCAGAAGAAACTACAGAGGAGTTCAGGATGTACATAATTAAAATGGTGTGTGAATTAAAGGATAATATAAGAGAGCAAATACAGGCAGCAAAAGATCATTTCCATAAAGAGCCACATAAGCAAATATAGGAAGCAAAAGATTACTTCAATAAGGAGATAGAGGTTCTTAAAAACAAAACAAACAACAACAACTGGAAATCCTTGAAATGAAAGAAACAATAAATTAAATTAAAAGTTCAATTGAAAGCATCACCAACAGGTTAGACCACTTGGAAGACAGGACCTCATACAACAAAAACGAATTATATAATCTTGAAAAGAATGTAGACCACACAGTGAAGATGGTAAGAAACCATGAGCAGAACATTCAAGAAATTTGGGATAGAACAAAAAGACCAAATTTAAGAGTTATTGGGAGAGAGGATGGCATAAAGTTCCAAACCAAAGAATGAACAATCTATTCAATGGAATAATAATCATAAAATTTTCTAAACATAAAGAATAAATTGGAAAACCAAATACAAGAAGCTTACAGGACCCCAAATATACAAAATCACAACAGGTTCACACCGAGTCACATTATAATGAAAATGCCTACTATACAGAATAAGGAGAGAATTTTAAAAGCCACGAGAGAAAGGAATCTGATTACATATAGTGGGAACTAATTAGTTTATGTGAAGATTTTTCAACCCAGACCCTGAAAGGTAGAAGATCCTGGAACAATGTATATCAAGCTCTGAAAGAAAATGGATCCCACCAATAATCTTATATTCAGCAAAATTAAGCTTTATATTTGATGATGAAATTAAAACCTTGCATGATGCTCTGGACAGCAGGGACTGTGGTTTATATTGCTCTACTTCAACAACCAAAGTATTCTACATACTGTATAACATCCACACATGTTCACTGAATGCTGAATATATGAACAAATAAAATATTTTCTTGACAGCTCTTTCAATGTTCTGATAAATTTCTAAATGAATGAAATAAGGTGAAAAAGTAAAAGAAAAAAAAATAATTTCCAACAAGAAAACCTGCATTATAGAACATTCTTGACAAAATATTCCATGAAGAGAAAATGAAAAACAACAATGAAAATCATCAGAATAAGGTATTACACTAAAGGAAAAGGTAATCAAAGGAGAGGCCAACTCAAGTTAAATAACAAAATTAAGCAAAAGTGGCTGGGAATATCAATCATGTCTCAATAATAACCCTGAATGTTAATGGCCTAAACTCACTAATCAAAAGACATAGTCTAACAGATTGGATTTTAAAAAGACCCAATAACATGCTGCCTCCAAGAGACTCATCTCATAGGAAAAGACATCCAAAGATTGAAGGTGAAAGGTTGGGAAAAAATCATACCACTCACATGGACTGTGGAACCAAGCAGGTGTTTCCATTCTAATATCAAATAAAGTAGACTTTAAGCTAAGTTAACCAAAAGGGATAAAGAAGAACATTTCATTCTTCTCAAGGGAACCATACAACAACAAGACAAAACGAGTATAACTATATATGCCCCAAACAATGGAGCATCTATGTTCATCAAACAAACTCTTATCAAGTTCAAGAGTCAAATAGACCATAACACAATAATTCTGGGTGACTTTAACACACCTCTTTCACCACTGGATAGATCTTCCAAACAAAAGCTGAACAAAGAAACTATAGAACTCAACAATATAATCAATAACTTAGACTTAACTGACATATATGGAATATTTCATCCTTCAAAGAGTGAATACACTTTCTTCTCAGTAGCACATGGACCCATATCTAAAATAGACCATATGATATACCACAAAGCAACTCTTAGCAAATTAAAAAAAATAGAGATACTTCCCTGCATTCTATCATATTATAATGGAATGAAATTAGAAATCAATGATAAAATAAAAAAAGATACTCCAACACCTGGAGACTAAATAATAGGCTACTGAAAGAACATTGCGTTGCAAAAGATATCAAGGAGAAGATTAAAAAATTCTTAGAGGTAAATAAGAATACTGATACAATATATCAAAATCTCTGGGACACTCTGAAGACAGTACTAAGAGGAAATTTTATTGCATGAAGTTCATTCCTTAAAAGAAGAAAGAGTCAACAAATAAGTGACCTAACATTACATCTCAAAGCCCTAGAAAAAGAAGAACAAATAAACACCTAAAGAAGTAGAAGACAGAAAATAATTAAAATCAAGCCGAAATCAATGAAATTGACACAAAATAAATAATTGAAAAAATTGACAAAATAAAAAGTTGGTTCTTTGAAAACATAAATAAATTTGACAGACCCTTAGCTATGCTAACGAAGAGAAGGAGAGAGAAAACTCAAATCACTAACATATGTGATGAGAAAGGAAATATCACAACAGACACTACAGAAATACAGAAGATAATTAGAAATTATTTTGAATACTTTACTCCAATAAAATAGAAAATATCAAAGGCATTGACAAATTTCTACAGTCATATGATTTGCCCAAATTTAATCAGGATGATATGCACAATTTAAACAGATCAATTTCAAGCAATGAAATAGAAGATGCCATCAAAAGCCTACCAAGTAAGAAAAGCCCAGGACTGGATGAATACACAGCTGAGTTCTAGAAGACATTTAAAGTGGAACTAATACAACTCTTCAAATTATTTCATGAAATAGAAAAAGAGGGAGCACTTCCAAATTCATTCTATGAGGCCAATATCACCCTGATTCCAAAACCAGGCAAAGACACATCAAAGAAAGAAACTTTAGACCAATATCTCTAATGAACATAGATGCAAAAATTCTCAGTAAAATTCTGTCAAATCAAATACAAAAGCATATCAAAAAGATAGTGTACCATGAACAAGTGGGATTCATCCCAGGGATGCGAGGATGGTTCAACATATGGACATCAATAAATAACACATAAATAGACTTAAATAAGAAGCATATGATCATCTCAATAGATGCAGAAAAAGCATTTGACAAAATACAGAACCGCTTCATGTTCAAAACACTAGAAAAATTAGGGATAACAGGAACATATCTCAACATTGTAAAAGCTATCTATGGTAAGCCCTAGGCCAACATCATCCTAAGTGGAGAAAAATTGAAAGCATTCTCTCTAAAAACTGGAACAAGACAGGGATTCCCTCTTTCACCATTTCTATTTAACATAGTTCTTGAAACACTGGCAAGAGCAATTAGATAGATGAAAGAAATTAAAGGGATACAGATAGGAAAAGAGTTCAAAATAGCACTATTTGCCAGTATGATTCTATAGTTAGAAGACCCAAACATTCCTACCAGAAAACTTCTAGAACTAGTAAATGAATTCAGCAAAGTAGCAGGATGTAAAATCAATACATATAAATCAAAGGCATTTCTGTATATCAATGACAAATTCTCTGAAAGGGAAACAAAGAAAACTACCCCATTTACAATAGCCTCTTAACAAAACAAAACAAACAAACAAACAAACAAACAAAAACCTTGGGAATCAACCTAATGAAAGAAGTGAAAGATCTCTACAACAAAAACTACAGAATGCTAAAGAAAGAAATTAAAGAAGACCTTAGAAGATGGAATGATCTCCCTTGTTCTTGGATAGGCAGAATTAATATTGTCAAAGTGACTATACTACCAAAAGAACTATACAGATTTAAAGCAATTCCAACCAAAATCTCAATGACATTCCTCATAGAATTAGAAAAAGCAGAAATTCATCTGGAAAAATAAGAGACCCAGAATAGCTAAAGCAACCCTTAGCAAGAAGAGTGAAGCAGGTGACATCACTATACCAGACCTTAAACTACAGAGAAATAGTAACAAAAACAGCATGGTATTGGCACCAAAATAGTCTTGTAGACCAATGGTACAGAATAGAGGACACAAAGACTAACCCACATAATTAGTTATCGTCTCATATTAGACAAATGTGCCAAAAACACACATTGGAGAAAAGATAGCCTCTTCAGCAAATTATGCTGGGGAAACTGGAAATTCATATGTAACAAAATGAGATTAAAGCCCTATCTCTCACCATGCATAAAATTCAAATCAAAGTGGATCAAGGATGTAGAAATTAACCAGAGACACTGTGTCTAATAGAAGAAAAAGTAGGCCCAAAATTCCATCATGTCATATTAGGCCCCTATAGTGCAAGAATTAAAATCAAGAATCAATGAATGGGATGGATTCAAACTAAAAAGCTTCTTCTCAGCAAAAGAAACAATCTGTGAGGTGAACAGAGAGCCTTTATCTTGGGAGCAAATCTTTATCACATGAACATCAAATAGAGCACCTATCTCTAGGATATATAAAGAACACAAAAATCTAAACATCAAAAAAACAGATAACCCAATCAATAAATGGGCCAAGGAACTGAACAGACACTTCTCAGAAGATGATATACAACCAATCAACAAATATATGAAAAAAATGTTCAACATCTCTAGCAACTTGAGAAATGCAAATCAAAATTATTCTAAGATTTCATCTCACTCCAGTCAGAATGGCAGCTATTATGAAAACAAAGAACAATAAGTGTTGGTAAAGATATGGGGAAAAAGCACATTCACACGATGATGCTGGTGGGACTGCAAATTGGTGCAGCCAATATGGAAAGCAGTATGGAGATTCCTTGGAAAACTGATGATGGAACCACCATTTGACCCAGCTATCCTACTCCTCAGTCTACACCTAAAGGATTTAAAAACAGCATTCTACAGGGACACAGCCACATCAATGTTTATAGCAGCACATTTTACAATAGCTAAACTGTGGAACCAACCTAGATGCCCTTCAGTAGATGAATGGATAAAAACAAATGTGGCATATATACACAATGGAATATCATTCATCATTTTAAAAGAGAATAAAATTATGGCATCTGAAGGTAAATGGATAGAGTTAGAGAATATAATGTTCAGTAAAGTTAGCCAATTCCAAAAACCCAAATGCCAAATGTTTTCTCTGATATAAGGAGACTGATTCATAGTGGGGTTGGGATGAGGAGCATGGGAGGATTAGTCTAACTGTAGATAGGGCAAAGGGGGAGAGGGGTATGGGGTAGAAAAGATGAAGAAATGAGATGGACATTATTACCCTTAGTACATGTATGAAGACACGAATATTGTGAATATACTTTGTGTACAACCAGAGATATGAAAAATTGTGTTCTATATGTGTATATGAATTGTATATGAATTGAAGTGCATTCTGCTGTCATATATAACAAATTAGAAGAAAAAACAAAAACAAGTACACAAAAAAGAATCAATTGGCTAATTGGATAAAGATGCATGGATTATTTTTTGGGATCTGTATTCTGTTCCATTGGTCTAGGTGTCTGATTTTATACTAATGTCACACTGTTGTTATTACTATGGCTCTTTAGTATGTTTTGAAATCAGGTATTTTTAAATTGGTGCATTATAATTATACATTATTGTAGGATTTGTTGTATCATTTGCATATATATATAGACAATATAACACTACATTTGGTCAGTCTAATTCCACAGTATCTCCTATTTCCCTTCCTGCCCTCCTCCCCTGGCTCACTTCTTCCACTCTACTGGTCTTCCTTCTATTGTCCTATTCCCCCTTTTCCCTCTCTGGCTTCCACCTAGGATACAATCTTCATATGATCACATTTTGTAAAGAATATCATTGATATTGTAATGAGGATTGAATTGAATCTGCAGATCACTTTGAGTATTAAGGACATTTAAACAATATTAATTCCTTCAATTCATGAATATGAGAGGTTATTCCACCTTTTAATGTCTCCTTCAATTTCTTTCTTCATGTTTTGTAATTTTCATTGAAGCGGTTTTCCACATTCTGAATTAGTTTGATTACTATGTATTTTATTTTATTTTTATGTGTGACTATTTTTTGAATTAGATTCCTTCTTGGTTTCCTTTTCAGCATATTAATTACTGGTGCCTAGAAAAGCTACTATTTTGTGCATTTATTTTATATCCTGATACTTTACTGAATTTGTTCAGCATTTCTAGTAGTCTTTTGGTAGAGTCTTTAGGATTTTCTGTATATTGAATGGTATCATCTGCAAACAGGGATAATTTGACTTCTTATTTTTCTGTTTGTATGTCTTTTATTTCTTTCTCTTGACTAATTTCTCTAGCTAAAATTCTAGTACTATTGAATAAGAGTGGTGAGAGTGGACACCTTTGTCTTGTTCCTGATCTTAGAGGAAATGCTTTTAGTTTTCCCCCATTCAGTATGAGGTTGGCTGTAGATTGTCTTATACAGCCTTTGTTATGGTGAGGTAGGCCCTTTCTGTATCTCATTCATTCAGGGCTTTTATCATGAAGGGATGTTGAATTCTATCAAAGGCATTTTCTGCATCTCTTGAGACAATCATGTATTTTTTTTAAATCCTTGATTCTATTTATGTGGTGTAACATGTTGATTGATTACCATCCTTGCATCCCTGAAATGAAACCAACTTGATTATGATATATGACTTTTTAAATGTGCTCTTGAATTTGATTTGCAAATATTTTGTAGAAGATTCTTGCATTTTTGCCTATCAGGGGTATTGGTGTATAGTTTTTCTTTCCTTCCTTCCTCCCTCTGTTCCTCCCTCCCTTCCTTTCTTCCCTTGTCATTGTGCCCTTGTCAGGTTTTAGTACCAGGGAAATGCTGCCTTTGTTGAATGAGTTTGGAAGGATTCTTACAAAATACTATTTTATGGTATAGCTTGAGGAACATTGGTATTAGTTCTTCTTTAAAAGTTTGAAGAAAAAAAATTTTTTTTCAAAGTCACTGCTCTGGGAGATACTATTCCAGTTTTAATTAGAATCCACTTAAGTCAGTGTTTCCTGATTAGCACTATCTTGGGTAATTAACATATCTTAGACTTGGGGAGAATAACTTCATTCTATGTCTGACCTTGAGTGTTGGGTTAACAGGCTGGTAAATGGAGACAGATGGAGATCAAGCATGATCTGACTGTGATGGTTTTCCACTGGTCAGATAGGAAGTGGATTTCCAGGAGGGAGGAAAGCTTCCTGTGCCTACGCTTGCTCATCTGACCACACTCCTGATGATCATAAATGTAAGAATCTCAACAAAATGGTCTCTAGTTCTTCACGCTAGTGTTGTGGTACAGACTGCTGTTCCCATGTGCTGTGGCTTGGTTGTGTCCCCCATGTTGTTCCTCGACGTGGCAGTGTTGGAAAGTAATGTGGAAGCTTAAAGAGATCAGATCTGGTGGGATGTAATTAGGTCATTAAGGGCACCATCTTCAGAAGGAGTTCTTGTGCAACACTAGTGAGTTCTATAAAAAACAAGCTCACCTTTCCAAAACCAAAGAATGGACTGAGACAAAAGTCACAGAGAAGTGTTTAATGACAGTCTTGCAAGACAGGGTGTCTGAGTGAATAAGCACACCCAGAGCAGTTATAATCAGAATTTTCCCCTAGTGTGCAAGGTCCCTCCCCAGGTTCCTCATTGGCTGAGTACTGTGGGTATACAGTCTTGGGATGAGTGCTTTATCTTTGTTAGTTAGGAAGGCCCCTTCCCCCTCACCTACTGTTTGTCAAGGGACTGTGAATTTGTCACACTCCAGTGCTAACTGCTTATAACTCTGCACTCTGCTCTCCCCTCCAGCTGCTTACATTTCAAGTAATTTTACATTGAAGGCTAAGTGCTGTATTCTGAAAATAGACCACTGGACTTAGTATTTCTCACAGTTCTTACAATAGGGTTGTATAAAAGAGCAAGTCTAGGCCCTCTCCCCTCTCTGGTTTCTTGTCTCGCCATGTGACCAACTCCCTCTTGCATTGCTTCCCCTATAATATCATCTGCCATGATGTGATGTAGTCAGGGAAACCCTCCCCAGAGCTGGTGCCATACTGTTTGGATATCAGCTTCCAAAACTGTGAGCTAAATACATTTCTCTCTCTCCCCCCTCTGTCCCCCCCCCTTCTTAATAAGTTTCCCAAACATAGGTATTTCATTATTGTGATAGAAAACAGACTAATATGGAAAATTGGTATTCAGAATGGTGTTGTTGCTAGTAATGAATATCTGAAAATGTGGAGGTGACTTTTGAACCCAGTAATGGGCAGATATTGGAAGAGTCTGAGGCAGCTGGTTTGAAAAATCCTAGAATTATGGGAAATTCTTCTGAGGAGTTCAGAAGAAGACAATAAGTTTAGAGAAGAGCTGGAAACGGTGAGAGACTGGATAAGTGCTCATGACCAGAATGATACAAATGAAGAATATTTTGTTGGAAATTGGATTAAAATCCACCCTTGTCACCCATTGCAAGGAACTTGGATGAAATGTGGCCATGTCCTAGAGCATTATGGAAGGTTGAATTTACAAGTGATGAACTAGGATACCTGGTGAAGGAAATATGAAAACAACAAACATTTAGGCTAACATGAAATAGTGTGGCCTAGCCATTGCTTGCTAAGGAAATTAGCATAGATAAAAGAGAAGCAAGTGCTAATCATCAAGGCAAGGGAAAAAGATCCCAGGGCATCAGGGAAATCTTCAAGGCCATCCCTCCTATCATAGGTCTAGAGACTGAGACGGCAGAATTATTTTAGGGAACTTGGGGCACTTTCCATGGGCTCATAGCACATAGCCACCTCAAGATTCTGCTCCCTGTTTTCTGGAAAAGTACTCCACAGCCACTCTGGCAATGGTTCAAGTGGGTCTGAGCGTGGTTTATACCGTTACACCGAAGGGAACAAGTATCAGGCATTTATGTCCACCTCCCATTACTTCTGCATGTGTGTAGCAGGCAAGAGCTGTGATTTAGCAGCTTCCACCAAGATTTTAAAGAAAGCCTGGGAGACCAAGCAGAGGCCCACTTTAAGGGAAACCTTGATGGCAGAATAACCAGCTCATAACTATAGAGCTACCAGATGCAACATCAGCCTGGGAGAGTTGAAGTTGTGAGACTCCAAACTGAGGTAGCTGAACCATGGGCCAAACCCAGCAAAGTCACAAGGATGGGGCTGTTCAAGTTCTTGTGGGCTCAAATCCCACCTCAGTGTGTCCAGGATGCTGGACTTAGAGCTTTAAGATGTAGTACTCTTAGCAGACATGAGGCCCTGGGTTGATTAATAGCACAAAAAAGAAATAAAAAAATAATATCTGCTCTCCTGGGTTTCAGACTTTGGGCCCGCCTTGCCTCCTTCTTACCTATTCCTCCCTTTTGGAATGGGAAGGCACACCTGGTACCTGCTCCAGCACTGTGTATTGGAGTGTATAACCTGTTTGGATCTTATAGGCTCATAGCTGGAATGGGTTTGCCTTGAGTCTCAGATGAGACTTTGGTTTTTGGACTTTTGAATTGATGCTGGGATGATTTGGAACGTTGGAACTATTTGGGTGGAAAGATAGTATTTTCTATGTGAGAAGGATATGGACTTTTCAAATGTTAGTGCATTATAGTTATTCACACTAATGGGGTTCATTTTGACATATTCATAAATGCATATAACATAAGTTGCTCCATTTCAAGCCTCAGTATGTCCCCTCTTCCTCCCTTCCTCCTTCCCCTTGATCCCTTTCCTGTACTCCATCTGTTTTCTGAGAAGGATAAAAATTTCAAGAAGCCAGGGGCAGAATGTGATATTATGAATATGGTTTGTCACCTCTGAAACTCATCTTGCAGCTTAATCCCCATTAAGACATTACTGTATTATGACAGTAGAAATGTAATCCAACTGTGGCAATTAGGGGTAGGGCTTCTGGGATGTGACTAGGATTAAGTAAAATCATCAGGGTGGAGCCCCCATGATTAGTGGCTTTATATGGAGAGAGAGAGAGAGAGAGAGAGAGAGAGAGAGAGAGAGAACATATACATACAGACACACACACACACACACACACACACACACACAAGCATGCTCTCTGTCTCTTTCCATAAAATGCCCTGCACTGCTTCAAGACTCTGCCAGCAAAAAGGCCATAACCAAATGCAGCCCCTTGACCTTGGACCTCCAGAACCATGAGCCACATGAACCTCTTTTCTTCAAAGCTTGCATATTAATACTTATTTTGCAGTACTGTGTTATTAGCCATTAAGACTCATACTATTGCTGGTTTGACTCAGCCCAGGACATCTGGCCATATGTTTTGTTGCCTGTCTGCGCTG
Organism: Marmota marmota marmota; assembly: GCF_001458135.2. NCBI lineage: Eukaryota > Metazoa > Chordata > Mammalia > Rodentia > Sciuridae > Marmota > Marmota marmota. The sequence continues at coordinate 52,398,602 of NW_026000174.1, read as the reverse complement.
GGTTGCCTCATGCTTATTCACTTTTCTAGAGACTAGAGAGATTCCTGCATATCAACCCTCCTTCCCTTTATCCTCATTGGCTAAGGGAAGCTGGGTCTCCGTCCAAAGCTAAGGAGTCTCCCAATAGAAGTGACAAACTCTTTTGACACCATTCATTTTCTTCTCATCATATCTGTCTCTCCTAAGCTACAGACAGTCAACTCTGAAAAGTTACGGATGAAACACTGGATTTTTTCCAAGTCTGACAAAGTAGTGTGTGCTTCTTAATCCCTCCCACCCCAGGCTTCACATTCTCCTCGCTTTCTTCCCCTTCCCTTCCACTTCCATTTGAGTCTGCTTTGGGTCAGAGTTTCAGATCAACTTTCAATTCTCTTTTAGCAGATTTTTAATTATCCTGAAGCCATACTGAGAAGAGGCCAGTTCAGAGGCTCCAGGCAGCTTTGGTCATCTCTGCAGATCATGTAGGTATAATCTCTATGGCAACTGACCCGTGTTGGGTAGAAGCAAATAAGCTCAGAATCAAAGGTTAATTGCTGCTTCATTTCTGCTTTCTTTTTTTTCTCTCTCCTTGCAATTCCAGTATTGTGGATGGAGATTCTAATTAGGATCAAATTATCAGCAGATTGGACATCTTCTTTATAATTTTGATGGTTGAAAAATTACTCTGGCTGCTTGAAAAGGAAAGCAATAGATAGTTTTTACTGCCTTGGCCACTTCCTCCCGATGGGGGAACAGACAGCTTAGATGATCCAAGCAAATATCCTGGATCTTTTCAGTATCAAGTGCAACATGCACCTTCATTGTCACTTGATCTTGACATGAATCGTGGAACTGATAGTGCTGATCATATTGGCAATTTAGGTTGTGTGGGGTACTCTGTTGAGCTTGTAAGTACAGGACCTCATTTAATCTGTGAAGCAACGCCATAAGCAAGAGATTCTTAACCCCACTTTACAGATGAGAAAACAGCTTCTGATGTATGAACTAGCTTGCCCAAGTTCACCTAACTAGTCAATTTCAGAGATGGAGTTTGAACGCAATTCATTGGGTTCTAAAGCTCCTCATAGTAGTTAGATGCCAGGACCTGCCATCTGAGGGTCTGAGAGGATTAGGGAGACTGGTAGAGAAGGGAACTTGGCCTACCTTGTCACCTACTTCGAGTCAAACACACTAAGGGATTTGGCTAAATTCATTTCTTAAAAAGTAATTTTAATATTAGGGTATCATAGTACATATTAAATTTTACAATTTCTCTGAGTTCTTAAAATAAATCAATATAAGGTCTTGACTCGTCCTTCTCAATTGTAGTGCTCTTGTGTTTACCTCTTGTTTCTATAAAGGTTTTCTCCCTTCTTGGAATTCTCCTTACCTGTCTATGTCTAGCATTTATGCTTCTAATCTTTAAAGTCCAGTTAAAGACACTATACCTTTTTTGAAATGTAATAACTGTGGCTCACATTTTCTCTTTTCTCATGACTTCTATGATCATTCACTTCCCAAGTTATGCAGTAGTGATACACAATTTAGATTCCAATTCAGATTTCCTGGATTTGAATCTCAGCTCTGCCTTTAATATTTCAGACCTCTGGAGCCAGGTGCTTCTCTGTCCTCAGTTTCCTCATCTGTAAACTGAGGATCGCAAGAGGACCTACACTTTAGAGGATTCTGCTGAGGAGTAAGTGAGCTTCCACAAGTAAAATACAGAAGAGGTTGCAGGTCTCCTAGTAAGTACTGTACGAGTGCTGGCTGTTACGTCCTGTCTGGCTCATTTTATGTTTTATTTTGTATTATCCAGGACATAAATTTAACTCCAACAAATCTAAGCACAATAATGAAGGGAATTTATTGACCCTTTAACTGGGAAGTCCAGCCATACACCAGTCTTGGCATTTCTTGATCCAGAGAGTCAGTTGTATCATTCAGCAATACTCTTTCTCTATGATGGTTTTATCATAGGTTTCTGGTGCCTTCTTCAGAATTATGCTTACATCCTCCCACTTAGTGACTCCAGAAGTTAGGTAGCACCTTTTACCTGTAGCTTCAGAAAAAATTCTGGAACTGGCTTTAATTGGCTAAACGCAGATTGCTGAAGCAGTGGTTATAGCCAGTGGGGGGGATTCAACAACTTCATTGGCCATTACCTGAAGACAGAGTGCAGAGTTAGCCCTGTTTAAATCATATGGCCAGAGATTGTTCAAAGGGGATTGGGTCACATAGCTGCCTCAATGTCTGCCATCTCACCTTTACGTTAAGCTCATAGTGGGAGGGCCCTGTGGGACTGTCCTTTCATATGTAACATCCGGCAGAGGCTCAAAAAAAGACTTCCTGGTTGATGACATTTATTTATTTATTGTGGTTCTGGGGATTGAACCCAAGGACGCATGCATGGCAGGCTAGTGCTTTACCACTGAGCTACATCCCCAGTCATCTGTTGATGAACTCACAGTGATATCTGCCCTCAAGACTAGGAAGTGAGCTTCCAAAGTCATAGTCTGGGGACCTAGACCTAGTCAAAGCTGCCTAGGCAAGTTAGCACTTGGAGGTGGAATGAGGGATGGAAAAAAAAAAGCATGAGATGAATGGTGGTTGAAGGCGTCTTTACCTCCATATTTGTAATGTTTTCTTTCCTGACGAATGAATGTGAAGCAAATATGGAAAGATGATCATACTGGTTAAATATGGGAGATGCAAATTTGAGTATTATAACATCTTTGTCTCTTCCACGTGTTGGATAGATTTCATTACAATCAGCACAGTACCAACAACACAGCAAAAGACAAAACAACAACAACAAAACAGTAGCTACTCAGTTTTTTCTTTCTGCATCTCTTAGATACCAAAGGAGAGAAGATCAGCAACCACAGGATCTGATAGTTTTCTGACTAATCTCACTTAATTCAGAGTTGTCTCAATGGAAGGTTCAATGGCCTCTGGATAGGGATTGGAGGAAACCTATTATGAGAAACAACAATGTCAAAATTTGTGACAACCAAAGTGACTGTAGTGATAGTCATTATACCATGTGGAAGAATGTTTTTAGTGGTAACACTTAAGATGCCCAAATGATCTCATTGGATTCTCCCAGCAAACTTCTACTTGGGTGGTGTTATTTGTCCTTCATTTTAGATGAGGAAGCTGAGGCTCAGATTGGTTAAGTCACTCCTACAAGCCCACACAACTATCATTTGTGAAACCTGGGCTCACACCAGGTTTCCCTGATACCAAGGCCAAGTTCATCCACCCCAGTTCACCCTTTCTGTTTATCCAGGAATAAACAAGACATTTTGGAAGCTATAGTTCCCTTTCAAAGGAGTATTTAGAACATGGGGCTTATTTTTAGCTGCCACATATTGTTGTAGGACAGAGGAGGCTGGACACCAAGGAATTAGCAGGAAGCAGGTTTATTGGCTGCAGTCAGGTCCAGAGAGGAAAAAAGGCTTTCTCCACAGTCAATCAATCCCTCTGAACCCCGAGTTCAGAAAGTTTCAGAACTTTATACCCAGTATGTACGGAGAGGAGCTCAGAGGCTCACAATCTGCAGAAGTCTACATAAAAGTAGTTTTTTTTTTTCTATTCTTCTGGACCCCAACTCGGCCAGATTTTACAGAAATAACCCCCCAGGGACACTCTCTGTGAAAATCAGTGCCAGGGAAAGGGGGAGTTCTCCTCCCCTTTTCCCCACCAGCTGGCTTCCAAGGACCTAATTCACCATTTACTTTCACCTTTGGATTATAAAGGACTTTCCCTGGGACCTAACTACTGTCCTTTGAAATGCAAATGCGTCTGTGAAGGCCTTGAGTTAGTGTTTCTTAGTCTTAGTCAGTTGCTTAGTGGATTTCTTCTGCAAAAATACCTCTCACCCCCTATTCTTTTGCAGAAATTCTTGCTAAGAGTCTAAGAACAATTATGGTGAGGATCTCTGGAGAAGCTTAAGATTTTCTGTGGAGGAAGGGGTGGCCCTATAATATGAGATATGTGGTATGTGTCTTTATGTATATATCTGACATTTCACTTAATGTAATGCCTTCCATTTCTATCCATTTTGCTGTAAATTATAGGATATCATTACTTTATTTTTATTTTTATTTATATATGACAGCAGAATGCATTACAATTCATATTGTACATATAGAGCACAATTTTCATATCTTTGGTTGTATTCAAAGTATATTCACACCAATTCGTGTCTTCATACATGCACTTTGGAAAATAATGATCATCACATTCCACCATCATTTATAACCCCATGCCCCCTCTCTTCCCCTCCAACCCCTCTGCCCTGTCTAGAGTTCTTCTATTCCTTCCATGCTCCCTCTCCCTACCCCACTATAAATCAGCTTCCTTATATCAAAGAAAACATTTGGCATTTGTTTTTTTGGAGGATATCATTACTTTTGAAGGCTGAATAATATTTCATCATGTCTCTATCACCTATCCATCTATCTCACATTTTATTCATTCATTTATTGATGAACATATAGCTTGATTTAATATCTTAGTTATTGTGAATAGTGCAACAGCAAACATGGGCACAGAGATGTCTCTTTGTTATGTAGATTTCATTTGTTTTGTATATATACTCAGAAGTGTATATGGGTAGCTGGATCACATTGAGGTTCTATTTTAGTTTTATGAGGAACCTCCATCCTGACTTCCACAGTGACTATACTAATTTGCAATCCCATCAACAGAATATAAGAGATCCTTTTCCCCACATCCTCACCAGCATTAATCATTTTTTTTTCTGTTTTTTTGACTATAGTCATTCACCATGGGTTAGATAACTTCTTATAGTTTTGATTTGTATTTCCCTGATGATTAGTGATGTTGGGCATTTTTTTTATAACTCTGCTCACCATCTGAATTTCTTCTTTTGAGAAATGTCTCTTTGGATAATATGTCTGTTTTAAAATTATTTATTTTTTGTTGCAGAGGTTTTTTAGGTTCCTTATATATTCTGTGTATTAACTCTTTTCCAGATGAATAATTTGCAGTTTTTTCCCCCCATTCTGAAGGTTGTCTCCTCCCTCTGTTGATTGTTTCCTTTGCTGGGAAGGAGCTTCTAAAAAGTTAATCCAAATGTGAAATAGTGATTCCAGGAGGTGAAGGGGAGGGGGAGAGACTATGATGACAGGTATGAAAACAAAGTTAGAAGGAGCAGGTTCTAGTGTTCTTCAGCACAGTGGGGTGACTATGGTTCTCAATAGCAGATCATCTATTTTATGAATAACCAGAAGAGAGGTGCTCACAGGCTTCAAACATCAAGTAATGATAAGGATACAGAAACATTAATTACCTTATTTGATCATTATATATTATATACATGTATTAAAATATCCCATCGTACCTGATAAATATGTACAATTATTCCATGTTAATCAAAAATTGAAAAAGATGTTTAAGGAGGGAGTGCTTATGACCATATTTGATCATTACATACTGTATACATGTATGAAAGTACACTGTGCCCCATAGATCTATAACAACAACAACAACAATAACAACAACAACAACAATGCTGGGCTAGACTATGTTACTGGCTATTTACTTGGGAGATTCCCTCAGCCTCTTAGAACTTGAGGTGTGCATGTGTGAAATGGAAGGAAAGAACATTTACTTCATAGATTTTCCAGGGGATTAATTGGGAATGTGCATATAAAATGCTCAGCACTGTGGTTGGCAAGTAGCAAGTACTTGGTAAATGTTAATATTTTTCCTGCCATTTATGACATCGTGGATAAACCTGGAAGACATTCTGTTGGATGAAAGATGCCAGACCCAGGGGAACAAGCACTACTTGATACCATTTATGCACAGAATCTAAAACAGTCATAGAATGACAGGTTCTAGGGCCGGGGGAAAGTGAGGTGGGCAGTGTTAGTCAAAGGGCACAAAGTTTCACTTGTTCAAGATGAGTAAGTTCTAGAGAGCTACTGTCCAGCCTCGAGCCCACAGTTTACAATGCTGTATCATGTAGTTTTGTATTATATATTTAGATGTTTGCTAAAAGGTCAGACATGGTGGCATATACCTGTAGTCCCAGCTACCTGGGAGGCTGAGTTATTGAAGGATTGATCACTGGAGCCCAGGAGTTTGAGGCCAGCCTGGGCAAAATTGGAAAACACTAGCTCAAAAATTTTTCTCTAAGATAGTAGTTTTTATGTTGAGCATTCTTATCATAAATAATAATAATAATTACAACAACAACAACTATAATAAGGTAGGTGGAAACTTCTGGAGGTGATGGATATGATTATGACACAGATGGTGGTGGCCTTTTCACAGTTATGGACTTTTCTCCAAACTTCATCAAATTGTACACATTAGGGGCTGGGGCTGGGGGCTCAGTGGTAGAGTGCCTGCCTCACACATGTGAGGCACTGGGTTCGATCCTCAGCACCACATAAAAATAAATAAATAAATATATTGTATCCATCTACAGCTAAAAAAATTTTAAAAATTATACATTAAATATGTACAGCTTTCTATATGCCAATCATACCTCAGTAAAGTGGCTTTAAATAGGTAAATACTTACAAGTTAATTCCATTTTACTCTCTAATCACAATAACTTCTCTCAGCACATTAAAGAATAAATTATTATCACGATTCCAAAATTTTGCATGATTTCACAGGGCCTTCAACTAAAATGAGAAACTCCTTTTTTAAAAAAAATTATTTATTTTCTAATATAGTTAAAAATAATTAATTATTTATTAAAAATTATTTATTTGTTCTTTTTAGATATACATGACAGTAGAGTGTATTTTGACATATTACACATACATGGAGTATAACTTCCCATTCTCGTGGTTGTACAAGATGTGGAGTTACACTGGTCGTGTATTTGTATATGAACATAGGAAAGTTATCTCCAGTTTGTTCTACTGTCTTCCCTATTCCTATCCCCCTTCCCTTCCCTTCTTTGCCCTTTGTCTAATCCAAGGAACTTCTATTCTTCGACCCCCTCCTCCTTTGTTATGTGTTAGCATCCGCATAACAGAACATTCAACCTTTGTTTTTCTGGGAATGGCTTATTTCACTTAGCATGATAGTTTCCAGTTCCATCCATTTACCAACAAATGCCACATTTTTATTCTACTTTATGGCTGAGTAATATTCCATTGTGTATACATACCACAGTTTCTTTATCTATTCATTTGTTAAAGAGCACCTAGGTTGGTTCTATAGCTTAACTATTATTGAATTGCTATAAACATTGATGTGGCTGTGTCACTATAGTATGCTGATTTTAAGTCCTTTGGATACATACTGAAGAGTGGGGATAACTGGTTCAAATGATGGTTCCATTCCAAGTTTTCTGAGGAATCTCCATACTGCTTTCCAGAGTGGTTGCACCAATTTGCAGTCCCACCAGTGATGTACTAGGGTACCTTTTCCCCCATATCCTCGCCAACATTATTGTTGTTTATATTCTTGATAATTGCCATTCTGACTGGAGTGAGATGAAATATCAGTGTAGTTTTAATTTGCATTTCTCTAATTGCTAGAGATGTTGAACATTTTTTCATATATTTGTTGACTGTTCATATTTCTTCTTATGTGAAATGTCTGTTCAGTTCCTTTGCCCATTTATTGATTAGAACAATCCCTTTTTTTGATCCTTCACTTTTTAAAATTTTTTCTTTGATCTAATTAGTTATACATGACAGTAGAATGCAGTTTGACAAATCATTCATAGGTGGAGTATAATTTCTCATTCTTTTGGTTGTACATGATCCCACCAGTCATATAGTTATATATGTACAGAGGGTGATAATATCTGATTCATTCTACTTTTCTTCCTACCCCAAACCCCTCCCCCTTCACCTCCCTCTATCTAATCTAAAATAACTCTATTCTTCCCCAGCCCACCCCACTTATTGTAAATTAGCATCCTCATATCAGAGAAAACATTTGGCCTTTGGTTTTTTAAGATTGGCTTATTTCACTTAGCATGATATTATCTTGATTCTACTTTTAAGAGTCAACCACTCTCATCATTATATATATATCCACAAGACACTATTTTTTTTTAAAAATGTATATAAATAGAAATATCAGTAAGGGAAAGGGAACAAGGGAGGAAAAAATGGGAGGGTAAGGGTAAGTACTGGGGACTTAATTGGAGCAAACTATAAGCCATGCATTTATAATTATGTCGAATTAATCCTGATGTTATGTATAGCTTATGAACCAATAAAAGAAAAAAAGATCAACCACTCTGGTTCTATGAGCTAGTTATTTCCTGGGACTTGACCCATTTTTAAGATATACTTTTCATTTTGGGGTAACTGTAGATTCACATGCAGTTGTAAAAAATAATGCACAGAGATCCTGCGTACTCTGTTTGCAGTTTAACCCCATGGTAGGATTTTGTAAATATGTAGGACAACGTCAGTTACCAGACGTTGACACTGATTGAGTCAGATATCACCCTAAGAACCTATACTCACCTTTCTCATGGCTCCACCCGCTCCTTAACTTCCGGCAACCATGATTTTGTTCTCCATTTCTATCAATTTATAATTTCAAGTAGTTTATTTAAATGAACTCATACAGTGTGTAATCTTTTGAGGTGGCCTTTTCTTTCCCCCTCTCAGTCTAACTTTCTAATGATAGACAAAACATACTTTATTGGATGTTGTAATAATTCCTTCTCTTTTCCCCTTGGCTTTGTGGAAGTACAACTGACAACTAAAAAATGGCATCAATTTAAGATGTACAATGTGATGTTTTGCTGCATTGTGAAATGATTACCACAATCAGGTTAATTAACATATCCATCAGCTGAATGTGAAACATATATAACCAGAGTTTTTTTCTTTTTATTGCTGATGGTATCTGGCGGCATGGACTCCCACCTGTTCTCAGCATTTTTAACATTAATGATCAATTGTGTATTCACTTGAGGCCCTGCATTGATTTTTAAGGCCACTATCACTTCCCTTTATTCCCTCTGTCCTCTCTGCAATGCATTTAGTAATCTTCTTCAAAATGATGCCTCCCAGATGCCTTCTATGTTTGTCTCTTTGTTTTTTTTTTTATTGCTTTCACTTTTTTACCTCTACTTTTCTTTTCTTTTTTTTTTTTTTTTAGGCTTTTCTTTATGATTNCCTTCTCCTCCTCCTCCTCCTCCTCTTCCTTCTTCTTCTGGCACTGGGGATTGAATTCAGGACCTCTTGCAGGCTGGGCAAGTGCTGTGCCACCGAACCACATCCCCAGTTCCATTTGGGCTCTTATTGTCTATTTGTTTGTAATATCCTCCTAGTAAACCCCACACATAGTTCTTCTCAAGGCCAGTGGCTAAAGAAAAAAACCAATAAAAGAGCCTTGTTTGCTCTATTCAAGGTTTCAAATACTCTAAGGATAAAGGGAATACCCATTCTCACTTTTAATTGTCACCAGCTTAGTGTGTGTCTTTCACATAGAAAGATCTCAATAAATACTTTTTTATTGGAGGTAGTGTTAATTCATGAGGTATAAATTTAAATGATGCAACAGTTTGAATTTGACTCCTTATGGTCTTTTAAGTGGGACATTTTTTTTTTCTCCCAGGTTTTCCCCAGATTTCTCTTTATCTTATAACCTCTCTGAATTTCTATCCAGTCTATAGGAGAGCCAGCTGGGTATCCAGAAAGTTTACTTTGAATCTTGGATCTGTCATTTACTAGCTGCAATATATTAAGAAGGGAAGTTTTATTGTTCATAACATTGAACTGGTAAGAAATTCCCAGGTTGGTACACCAACCTGGAGATCAGTCTATGCAAAAATTTTCAGGAGCAAACTAAAATATTCCCGTGGAATGTGAGAGGTATGGGGGTGAGAGGAAGGAAGGGTAGGGTAAAAGAGATGAAATTCTTTCTCTAAGTGTGTATAGCTCAGTATTCCAAAGTGGACATTAACATTATTATTCTTCAATGCCTGGATTTTCGTACCTTTATTAAGAGGTCTTTGATGTATTTCACTTTAATTATTCAAAAAGGCTTTCCATATATTTTCCCCGTTCACAAGTAGAATCTATTCATGTAATTTGTTGCAATTAAAAATTCTTTCGCATATTCCTGTAGAGCTCCTGGGATAAAGCTTTTTCTTGGCAATCCCAGTGGAGCAAATTAATCTACGTTCTAGCAAAATTAAAGATTCAATTACATGATAACCTTTAAAAGGATAATTATGTTCTTAATGCCTCTAGCTTTGTTGTTGGAGCTGATTTCTGAACATCTCTATCCAGTTTGGCCCCCAACTGTATGCCCAAGGTCAGTGGTGTTTTCCCCTTTCTAATATGTGGTTTCATGATTTGTGATACATAGTTGTACATCACAGGAAGGTACTGGAATGCCAAGAAGCCTACAGTATTGACCATTAACCTAGATACTTCAAAATGACTGACTGAGTAAGAACATTTACGAGGAATGGTGATTAAGAAGGACAGTTGTTGAAATAATAAGCTAGAGGGTGCCCACTGGTCAACCGTTACTTCTTGAAAATAAAATTACAAGGGAAAGAAACTAATATTTCTGCAAAACCCATCATGTATCACACACTGGGAGAATTATTTAAATATATTATTTCACTCACTCTCCTCATTGGTACCATTTCACCAGTGTAGAATTGAGGCTCAGAAAAAAAATGCTGATTAAGTCGCATTTCCAGGTTGAACTCATAACAGTTGAACAAAGATATGTCACTCCAAAGCTCATGCTATTTTCAGTAGAACTTGCTGATTTCAGGTGGAGGACACAAGTTCATTAGGATACGAGGTTGGATAAATCCCACTGTTAGAGGAGCGTTCTGGAAAGAGAGTAACATGAATCTAACTCTTTTTTCCGTTCATCATCAATCAACTCCAATACATCTTCCTTTTTTTTTTTTTTTTTTTTTTTTTT
>NW_026000174.1:52386653-52387687 GCF_001458135.2 Marmota marmota marmota | reverse complement strand
TGCTTCTGCTTTTTTTTTTAGCTTTCACTTTTTTACCTCACTTTTTTTTTTTTTTTTTTTTTTTTTTTAGCTTTTCTTTGTTATTCCATCCAACAATTCAAAGGGCACTCTAAGAAAATGAAGAAAAAGAGACGTATGAATGTATCCTTCTATATAATTTCCCTCTGGTAGTGTTTTGATTGTTGGGTGCAAAAGTTCTTTTGGAGTTTTGCATCGTGTCATGGTTTAGATATGAGATGTCCCCTAAAAGCTCATGTGTGAGACAATACAAGAAGGTGTAGAGGAAAAATGATTGGAGTATGAGAGCCTGAATCTGATGAGTGAGTTAATTCCCAGATAGAGTCTAACTTGGTGGTCACTGAAGGCAGGCAGGTTGTGGCTGGAGGAGGTGGGTCCCTGGGGGACTGCTTTTGGCATATGTATTTTGTCCTTGCTGAGCAGCGCTCTGCCTTTGCTTCCTAGTGTGATGACCTGAGCCATCTTCCCTCACTGCACTCTTCTGCTATGATGTTCTGCCTCCCCTCAGGCCCCAAGGAATGGAGTTGGCCACCTGTGGACTAAGAACTCTGAAACGGTGAGCCCCCAAATAAACTTTTCCTCCTCTAAAGTTGTTCTTGACAAGTGTTTTGGTCACAGTAGTGAAAAAATTGACAAAAGCACATAAAGCATTGGAAGAATCTTAAGTGACATTGTTTAGTGAAAACACAGGGCAAAGGCTTGATGGGACTGAATTTCTCACCCAACTAGCAGAAGCTACCTCTGGGTAGGCAGAGCTGTGTTTTGGGCTATGCTGCTCAGAGAATTCTCCTGCTGCTCTCTCAAGGGTGAGAGTGTTAGTGACATCAGGAAGGGACTCTCCATTTAACTGCTTCATCCATTCAGTTTTATTAGCAATAAATTATTAGTGAATTGTGTGTGTGTGTGTGTGTTTAGGTGAGATAAGAGAGAAGTGGATTTCAATACTTAAGTAGGAAATTTTCTAAATCAGTTTGTTTCCCTCCTTTCTCCTTATCCCCTCCCCTCCCCTCCCCCTC
>NW_026000174.1:52252205-52382155 GCF_001458135.2 Marmota marmota marmota | reverse complement strand
TTTTTTTTTTTTTTTTTTTTTTTTTATACAACCAGTTGAGAATTGCAGGTTGATTAGTAGAAATGAGGCCGTGGGCTTGGCTGGAGTCACATTGGAGAGAATGGGGTAGGGCTTTCTTTGCTGGGGGCTATGTGGAAGTCTGGATGCTAGTGACAGACATCCTTGATGGGTTGTAAACAGGGATATGGGGAAGAGCTTGGCACAAAGGGATGGAGAGACTCTGGGAAGAAAAGTCTGATGGTCCACCATTGTGTGTGTGTGTGTGTGTGTGTGTGTGTGTTGGGTCACCATGGAAACTGAGATGTCAAGAAGTTGCCAAAAATAAGGGTTTAAACAGCACTGGAAGGAGAGGGATGCATCCTGCTGAGGACCACTGTATCTTTGTCCACTTGTGGACTGCTACCTGGTGTGGTTGTTTCAGCAACACCACCTGAGTCCCAGTTATCAAGAAATAGAATAGTATGTTCAAACCAGAGATAGCAAGGTCCAGTAGAGCCCATGAGCATGGCCACAAATAGAACTTCTGAAGGAGATGAGATACCAGTTGGGGCAGAAAATAAGAAGTGTACTTATAGAGACGCAACAGCAGCTTGAAAGGACTTTCTGGAGTTAAAAAAAAAAAAAAGAAAGAAAGAAAGAGAAAAACCACTTTCCCCATCCATAGATACATTAACACAAAGATGACCACTACACAGACAGAAATTACTGGTCCAGAGGAGCAAGTGGAAGAAATACCTCCCAAATTTTAAAGAAAGAAAAAAAAAAAAGAAAAGAAAAAGAAAAACAGGAAAATATAAAAGTTTTTAAAGTAAAAATCCATGAAAACTAACATGAGAGTAATAGATGCTCTATTACTGTGTGACCAACCAACAAATAAACAAACAAAATCCTGTGTGATATATGAAGAAAATGTAAAAATTATATTTTTTATATGCATCAAAACAAAGCCCTAAAAATATAACAATGAAATGTTAAAAAATGCCAGGAAAATTTGCTAAACATACAATAATATTGGAAGATCTCAGTATTTCTCTTTCAGAATTGTCTAGGTATGTTATACAAAGGCTGCTTAAGAACATATACATTTATTACCACAATCTATTTATATGAACACGTAATAAACATACATTTGTGGTATAGTTACAAAAGTTAATAATAAATTTGAAGACAAAGAAAACATTTGAAAATTAAAAAAACAGATTTTAATGTCTATCTATCTTCTTTAATTATGTTGTCTAAAAAAAAGACTTTTTTTTCAGTGCTGTGGATTAAACTAAGGCTCTCATGTATCCTAGGCAAACTATACCCCAGTACCCTTTAATCAGGATTTAATATATTGAAAACAAATAAAAGATAACAAAAAACCTTAATTACTTAAAATACTAAGGAACATAGTCTTAGATAACTATGAGATTATAAAATTAGAAACAGTTGTAGACCATTTAGAAGGCAATGCAAAATAAATAAGTCACTTAATGTTCAATTCTAAAAGAAAATATTAGTTTCTTAGTACACCCCCCCCCAAAACCAAACAAACAAACCCCCCAAACTCCCAAAACAAAGTACCAGAGACTGGGTGGATTCAGACAACAGAATTCCTCTCTCACAGTTCTGGAGGCTGTGAGTCCTATAGCAAGGTGTTGGCAGGGCCAGGTTCCCTCATCATCCTCTTAGGGAAGAGTTGGAGTCCTTCCCTTCTTCTTCCAGTTTCCTGTACCCCCAGGCATTCCTTGCTTTGTGGCAGCTTTACTTCAAATTCTGCCTTCTTCTCAGGTCATCTTTCCTAGATCTGTGTGTTTGTGTCTCTTTACTTCTTATAAAGAAGTAAAGTCATATTGGATCAGGTCCCATCCTGGTTCAGTATGACCTCATCTTAACTTGATCACATCTGCAAGACACTATTTTGCAGGTTCCATTGTTTAGGACTTAGACATATTGTTGAGAAACACAATTCAACCCATAATAGAGATAAGCAAATATACTTAGAAGAACTGTTTTAACCTTAACTAGTTTTGTTAGAAAGAAAACAATGTATTTACCTTTATATTGATAAAGAGGTCAATGAAATGAAGGACTTGGGTAAAGAAAATGATTAAAGATAAAAGTTGAGATTAAATATAAAACAAAAAGCTTAGAGGAGAATTTTAAAAACTGGTTCTTAAAAAAAAAAACAGATAGAACCTTAGTTAAACCTGATTAAGGAAAACAGAGCAGGAAAAACAACAAACTCCACCAGAATTAGAAACTGGTAAGAGAAATATAGTCACAACTATTGAGGAGTTTAAAATGATAGTATTACATTTTGAATTATGACCTAATGGATTACGGGAACATTTTGAATATCTAGAGTAGGATTTGGTAACGTAAGATATGTAGACAAATCTGGCTCAATGCATCTTTATATAAGACTCACAAGGTAAGAGTGGTTTTTACATTTTTAAAGGATTAAAAAATAATAATTAAAAAATATTTTGTGAGTTGAGAGTATAGCTCAGAGATAGAATGCTTGCCGAACATGTGCAAGGCCCTGGGTCTTATCCCTAGTGAAAAAAAAGAAAACAAAACAAAACAAAAAACAAACAAACAAAAAACTTGTGATAGGTAAAAAGTATGTAAAATTAAAAAATCAGCGACCATAAATAAAATTACATGGAAACAGTCATGTCCGCTCATTAAGGCAATGTCTATTTCTGCCTGTGCACTATGATGAGCAGTTCCAATAGATGGTATGGCAAATAAAGCCTAAAATATCTGTCTCTTTAGCAAAATATTTGCTATCCTTTAACTATAGGAAGTAGAATTTTTTTCTAGAAAAATATAACTGATTCTAGAAGAAGTAGAAAACTTGAATAGACCAACTAAAATGGAAAGTTCATCTACTTTTGAAAGATTAACCAGGATAGATTTCATGGATGATTTTTATCTAAAATTTTAAAAAACAGGTATTTAAAAATGTTATTTGGAGGAAGGGAAGATGGCGGCGAGGGGAGTGCATTACCCCCGTGTGCTGCTTCACTGTATGGGAGTATGACAAGTCAGGACGGCTAAAGGATATCTTGTTAGAAATTTCCAGCAATAGTGGGGTGCTCCGGAACCTGGAGGAAGGATTTCCATCGCATGAGGATCGGCTACGGGGACTCAAACGCGAGAAGTTTGTCGCACGGAGGGTAACACGGCTTATTCAGCAAATCGCCCCGCGGCTAGAGTCTGCAGCGCGCGCTGGGATAGAGACGCAGGGTTACAGCGCTGCAGTTTCTGCCAGCCGCGCAAGCACCGTACTCAGGGCTGAATTCTGGGTTCCAGACGGGGGAAGGAAGCGGTCCTTCTCGGTTCTACACACCGGTCAGTCCACAGAGGAGGCCAGCAGCCACCATCTTGGTAAACTGACGTCACGTCCCCTGTTTTCGACTGACCGCAACTCATTCAGCCATAGATCAGGTAATTCCAGGCTACAATTCGCCTGTGGCTTGCAAACAGATTGCTAGGGTTCTGCGCCTGGGTGCTTCTAAGAACCTGAGCCTATCGGAGCGAACGCCGAGCGCGGGGCGCCCGAGTTCCGGCTCCCGGAACCGCCCCGCGGAGGCTGCTTCATGAACCCTGCTCCTATCAGAGCATACAACAAGCACTAAGCAGCCGAACTCCGGCTCCCGGAACTGAGCCCGCGGGGACTGCTTCTTGGAGCTTACACTTATAGGAGCTTACACCGAGCACGGAGCGGCCGAGTTCCGGCTCCCGGAACTTCCCTGGACCGGGGCTAGGAGCCCGCGGAAACTGCTTCTCGGTACGGGTCCTGCTGAGGGCCGGTCAGGACTCACCCGTTGCTTTGGTTGCCCGGCAAGGGGAACGAAATGCTGCCATTCGCATAGGATACCAACATGGCAGAGATCTGATGTCAGCAGAAAGCGGCGGAGGAGAGAACTTCATCAATACCAGCGGTGACATAAGCAGTTGGTCTCCTGGTAGGGGGGGTGAGGCACAGTCACCCGAGTCTCCTCAATTTGTCGTTGAGCCAGAGGGGAGAAGCCGGGCCGCCGCCAGCGCCCGGAGCAGGCCCAGCGGCTCGCCAGCGTGGTGACCGCGTGACCCCAATTGGAGAGGGGGTGGAGCGGAGCCGCCACCCGCACCCGCAAGGTGGGCAGACCCGCGACCCAGTGGTACATGGGCGTGGTAGGAGGGGCAGGGCAGAGCCGCCGTTCGCGCTTGCAAGGTAAACAGACCTGTGACAGCCGGGCGGGTCAGGCCCAGTGGCCTGCCAGTGTGGTACACATGTCACCCCAACTGGAGTAGGGGCAGAGCAGATCCTTCTCCCACGCCCGGATCAGGCCCTGCCGGTGTGGTGGTCACGTGACCCCAATTGGAGTGGGGGCGGAGCGGAACCGCCACCCGTGCCCGCAGGGTGAGCAGACCAGTGATCAAACTGCAGATCAGACCCAGGGGTCCGCAGGCGTGGTAGGAGGGGCAGGGCAGATCCGCCGCCCGCGCCTCCAAGGTAGGCAGACCTACAACAGACCGGCGGATCAGGCCCAGGAGCCTGCCGGCGTGGTACAAACACCACCCTAATTGGAGTAGTGGCAGAGCAGAGTCGCCGCCCGTGCCAGGAACAGGCCCAGCGTCCTGCAGGCGGGGTAGTCACGACACCCCATTTGGAGTAGGGGCAGAGTAGAACCGCCGCCCGCGTCTGCAGGGTAGGCAAACCTGCAACCGACTGGCGGATCAGGCCCGGTGGCCTGCCGGCGTGGTACACTCGTCACCCCAATTGGAGTAGGGGCAGAACAGAGCCGCCGCCAGCTCCCAGAACAGGCCCAGTGACCTGCCGGCGTGGTAGCCACGACACCCCAATTGGAATAAGGAGAGAGCAGAGCCGCCGCCCGCACCTGCAGGAAAGATACGCAAGCAGTATGAAAAGACAAGGAAAGAAAGGACCACAAGCAATGCAGGTCAACGCAACTTTAGAAGAGGTAACAGCTGCAGCAGATGGAATGTCAGATAAAGAATTCAGGATATACATGCTTCAGATGATCTGGAGTATCAAGGAAGACATTAAACAGCAAAATCAGACAATGAAAGATCACTTCGACAACGAATTACGCAAACAAATCCAGGAAGCAAAGGATCAACTATACAGGGAGATAGAGGTTATAAAAAACAAACAATCAGAAATCCTAGAAATGCAGGAAGCAATAAACCAACTTAAAAACTCAATGGAGAATACTACCAGCAGAGTAGAACACTTAGAAGATAGAACATCAGACAATGAAGACAAAGTATTTCAACTGGAAAAGAACATAGACAGCTCAGCAAGACTGTTAAGAAACCATGAGCAGAACATCCAAGAAATATGGGATAACATTAAGAGACCAAACTTAAGAGTCATTGGGATACAGGAAGGTACAGAGCTCCAAACCAAAGGAATGAGCAGTCTATTCAATGAAATAATACGAGAAAACTTCCCAGACTTGAAGAATGAGACAGAATCCCAAATCCTAGAAGCCTACAGGACGCCGAATGTGCAAAATCATAAGAGATCCACACCTAGACACATTATAATGAAGATGCCCAACATACAGAATAAGGAGAGAATTTTAAAAGCTACAAGAGAAAGGAAGCAGATTACATTTAGGGGTAAGCCAATCAGGATAACAGCTGATCTTTCAACACAGACTCTGAAAGCTAGAAGATCCTGGAATAACATATTTCAAACACTGAAAGAAAATGGGTTCCAACCAAGAATTGTGTATCCAGCGAAATTAAGCTTCAGGATGGAAGATGAAATTAAAACCTTCCACGATAAACAAAAGTTTAAAGAATTCGCAGCTAGAAAACCATCTCTTCAAAACATCCTCGCCAAAGCATTACAGGAAGAGGAAATGGAAAATAACAATGAAAACCAACAGTGGGAGGTAGGACAGTAAAGGGGGGGGAAATAATCAAAGAGGAAAACAAACCATGTTTAGTAACAGAAATAAACAAATATGGCTGGAAGAACAACCCATATCTCAATAATAACCCTAAATGTTAATGGCTTAAACTCACCAATTAAGAGACACAGGCTAGTAGAATGGATCACAAAACAAGACCCAACAATATGCTGCCTACAGGAGACGCATTTGATAGGAAAAGACATACATAGGCTGAAGGTGAAAGGTTGGGAAAAATCATATCACTCATATGGACTTCGGAAACAAGCAGGAGTGTCCATACTCATATCAAATAAAATAGATTTCAAGCCAAAGTTAATCAAAAGGGATAAAGAGGGACACTACATACTGCTTAAGGGAACCATACACCAACAAGACATAACAATCATAAATATTTATGCCCCAAACAATGGTGCAGCTATGTTCGTCAAACAAACTCTTCTCAAGTTCAAGAGTCTAATAGACCACCATACCATAATCATGGGAGACTTCAACACACCTCTCTCGCCACTGGACAGATCTTCCAAACAAAAGTTGAATAAGGAAACTATAGAACTCAATAACACTATTAATAACCTAGACCTAATTGACATATATAGAGTATACCACCCAACATCAAGCAGTTACACTTTTTTCTCAGCAGCACATGGATCCTTCTCAAAAATAGATCATATATTATGTCACAGGGCAACTCTTAGACAATATAAAGGAGTAGAGATAATACCATGCATCTTATCTGATCATAATGGAATGAAACTGAAAATCAACGATAAAAGAAGGAAGGAAAAAGCATACATCACTTGGAGAATGAACAATAGGTTACTGAATGATCAATGGGTTATAGAAGACATCAAGGAGGAAATTAAAAAATTCTTAGAGATAAATGAAAACACAGACACAACATATCGGAATCTATGGGACACATTGAAAGCAGTTCTAAGAGGAAAATTCATTGCTTGGAGTTCATTCCTTAAAAAAAGAAAAAACCAACAAATAAATGATCTCATACTTCATCTCAAAATCCTTGAAAAAGAAGAGCAAAACAACAGCAAAAGAAGTAGAAGGCAAGAAATAATTAAAATCAGAGCTGAAATTAATGAAATCGAAACAAAAGAAACAATTGAAAAAATTGACAAAACTAAAAGTTGGTTCTTTGAAAAAATAAACAAAATCGACAGACCCTTAGCGATGCTAGCGAAGAGAAGAAGAGAGAGAACTCAAATTACTAGCATACGGGATGAAAAAGGCAATATCACAACAGACACTTCAGAAATACAGAAGATAATCAAAAACTATTTTGAATCCTTATACTCCAATAAATTAGAAGATAGTGAAGGCATAGATAAATTTCTTAAGTCATATGATCTGCCCAGATTGAGTCAGGAGGATATAGACAACCTAAACAGACCAATATCAATTGAGGAAATAGAAGAAACCATCAAAAGACTACCAACTAAGAAAAGCCCAGGACCGGATGGGTATACAGCAGAGTTTTACAAAACCTTTAAAGAGGAACTAATACCAATACTTTTCAAGCTACTTCAGGAAATAGAAAAAGAGGGAGAACTTCCAAATTCATTCTACGAGGCCAACATCACCCTGATACCTAAACCAGACAAAGACACTTCAAAGAAAGAAAACTACAGACCAATATCTCTAATGAACCTAGATGCAAAAATCCTCAATAAAATTCTGGCGAATCGGATACAAAAACATATCAAAAAAATTGTACACCATGATCAAGTAGGATTCATCCCTGGGATGCAAGGCTGGTTCAATATACGGAAATCAATAAATGTTATTCACCACATCAATAGACTTAAAAATAAGAACCATATGATCATCTCGATAGATGCGGAAAAAGCATTCGACAAAGTACAGCATCCCTTTATGTTCAAAACTCTAGAAAAACTAGGGATAACAGGAACATACCTCAATATTGTAAAAGCAATCTATGCTAAGCCTCAGGCTAGCATCATTCTGAATGGAGAAAAACTGAAGGCATTCCCTCTAAAATCTGGAACAAGACAGGGATGCCCTCTCTCTCCACTTCTGTTCAACATAGTTCTCGAAACACTGGCCAGAGCAATTAGACAGACGAAAGAAATTAAAGGCATCAAAATAGGAAAAGAAGAACTTAAATTATCACTATTTGCAGATGATATGATTCTATACCTAGCAGACCCAAAAGGCTCTACAAAGAAACTATTAGAGCTAATAAATGAATTCAGCAAAGTGGCAGGATATAAAATCAACACGCATAAATCAAAGGCATTCCTGTATATCAGCGACAAATCCTCTGAAATGGAAATGAGGACAACCACTCCATTCACAATATCTTCAAAAAAAATAAAATACTTGGGAATCAACCTAACAAAAGAGGTGAAAGACTTATACAATGAAAACTACAGAACCCTAAAGAGAGAAATAGAAGAAGATCTTAGAAGATGGAAAAATATACCCTGTTCATGGATAGGCAGAACTAACATCATCAAAATGGCGATATTACCAAAAGTTCTCTATAGGTTTAATGCAATGCCAATCAAAATCCCAACGGCATTTCTTGTAGAAATAGAGAAAGCAATCATGAAATTCATATGGAAAAATAAAAGACCCAGAATAGCAAAAACAATGCTAAGCAGGAAGTGTGAATCAGGCGGTATAGCGATACCAGACTTCAAACTATACTACAGAGCAATAGTAACAAAAACAGCATGGTACTGGTACCAAAACAGGCGGGTGGACCAATGGTACAGAATAGAGGACACAGAAACCAATCCACAAAACTACAACTATCTTATATTTGATAAAGGGGCTAAAAGCATGCAATGGAGGAAGGATAGCATCTTCAACAAATGGTGCTGGGAAAACTGGAAATCCATATGCAACAAAATGAAACTGAATCCCTTTCTCTCGCCATGCACAAAAGTTAATTCAAAATGGATCAAGGAGCTTGATATCAAATCAGAGACACGCCGTCTGATAGAAGAAAAAGTTGGCTACGATCTAC
Organism: Marmota marmota marmota; assembly: GCF_001458135.2. NCBI lineage: Eukaryota > Metazoa > Chordata > Mammalia > Rodentia > Sciuridae > Marmota > Marmota marmota. The sequence continues at coordinate 52,373,227 of NW_026000174.1, read as the reverse complement.
ATACTGTGGGGTCGGGCTCCAAATTCCTCAATAGGACACCCATAGCACAAAAGTTAATAACTAGAATCAACAAATGGGACTTACTCAAACTAAAAAGTTTTTTCTCAGCAAAAGAAACAATAAGAGAGGTAAATAGGGAGCCTACACCCTGGGAACAAATCTTTACTCCTCACACTTCAGATAGAGCCCTAATATCCAGAGTATACAAAGAACTCAAAAAATTAGACAATAAGAGAACAAACAACCCAATCAACAAATGGGCCAAGGACCTGAACAGACACTTCTCAGAGGAGGACATACAGTCAATCAACAAGTACATGAAAAAATGCTCACCATCTCTAGCTGTCAGAGAAATGCAAATCAAAACCACCCTAAGATACCATCTCACTCCAGTAAGATTGGCAGCCATTATGAAGTCAAACAACAACAAGTGCTGGCGAGGATGTGGGGAAAAGGGTACACTTGTACATTGCTGGTGGGACTGCAAATTGGTGCAGCCAATTTGGAAAGCAGTATGGAGATTTCTTGGAAAGCTGGGAATGGAGCCACCATTTGACCCAGCTATTCCCCTTCTTGGTCTATTCCCTAAAGACCTAAAAAGAGCATGCTACAGGGACACTGCTACATCGATGTTCATAGCAGCACAATTCACAATAGCAAGACTGTGGAACCAACCTAGATGCCCTTCAATAGACGAATGGATAAAAAAAATGTGGCATTTATACACAATGGAGTATTACTCTGCATTAAAAAATGACAAAATCATAGAATTTACAGGGAAATGGATGGCATTAGAGCAGATTATGCTAAGTGAAGCTAGCCAATCCCTAAAAAACAAATGCCAAATGTCTTCTTTGATATAAGGAGAGTAACTAAGAACAGAGTAGGGACGAAGAGCAGGAGAAGAAGATTAACATTTAACAGGGATGAGAGGTGGGAGGGAAAGGGAGAGAGAAGGGAAATTGCATGGTAATGGAAGGAGACCCTCAGGGTTATACAGTGGAGGGGGTAGAGAGAGAGGAGGGGAGGGGAGGGGAGAGGTGGGGAGGGGGGAGGGTGGAGGATGGGAAAGGCAGCGGAGCACAACAGACACTAGGATGGCAATTTGTAAATCAATGGATGTGTAACTGATGTGATTCTGCAATCTGTGTATGGGGTGAAGGTGGGAGTTCATAACCCACTTGAATCAAAGTGTCAAATATGATATGCCAAGAAATTTGTAATGTTTTGAACAACCCACAATAAAAATTAAAAAAAAAAATATTATTTGAACTATTCCAGGCCCCTGAAAACAGCAAAGTTCTATAGTACATTTTATGAATACAGTAAAATCTCAATATCCAAACCTGACAAAAGTAGTACAAAGAAGAAAACCGCATAACAATCTTACTTATAAAGAAAAATAAAAAATTCTAGATAAAATATTAGCAAATAGAATACTGACAAATCTATAACAAAGCCTCCAATTATTAAGAACAGTTTCCTCCCAGAAATGCAAAGGTTGTCCAACACATTATAGGAGAAAATTTATGTTCTTCTAGTAACACTTTTAAAAAGAATTTAATAGAAGCCTTTAAAAAATTTCTACTAAAAGTAGGAATGGATAATGTCATCCGTCATTATTATTGTTCATTTTGGTTTTGAAATAAGTGAATGTAATGAGAAAAGAATATTGAATAACTTAAATTATTGGAAAAAAAGTTGATAGACAAATGACAGCATTCAACAAACTATTGTAATGCTGATGAAAGAGGATTAATATTCTAATATATGTAGAGCTCTTAAAAATGAACAAGGGTGCTGGAGACTCAAAATTAAAAACAGAGAAAACACATGAATATTTGCATGGACTCAAGAATACAGGTCCAAATGTCCAACATACCCATGAAAATAGGGTCAAATCCAATACTAGTCAGAAAAATGCAAATTAAAATATCGATCAGGTATCACTTCTCATAGTTCAGACAATAAGAAAATTTAAAAGATAATATTTATTTTTATTTGAAATGCATATAGTCCTACATAGTATGCTGGAAATGTAAATTGTTATGGTTCCTTTCATGAGTCATGTGGCAAAATCTATTAAATTAAAAATATTTATTGCCTTTGAGCCCCAAACTCCACAGTAGGAAATCTGTCCTATCCACTAAAATTGCCACCCTACAAGCACCTATCTATAAGTTATTATTACAACATTTCAGGTGGTGAAAATCTGGAAACAAAGTGAATGCCCATTATTTGGGGGACTGACCATACTATTATTGTAGGTTTCTTTAGTGACCAATTATGGATGAAAGTTGTACTATTTCTCTTAACGTGGAAGAATTTCCATGAAGTATGAGAGCAACAAGAAATACACGTGTGTGAGAGTATGTGATTTTTATTTGATTCTATGATCATGGTGGGGGGTGTCTGATAATGTGCATTTATTTCTAAGTTTAAGGTGATTCTACTGCTGGTGGTCCAGGGAAAACACTTTGAAAAACAATCAGTGAATTAAGCTGTTCTGTGTCTTGGAACTTGCTTTTTGCCATGTATGCAAAATGAAAATTGTGAGAGGCTTGTAGTCTGCTGAGATTTGAAGGAATTCATGGATTCCATCATTTCCTTTTGCAGACAATAAGGACACAGTGGCTCCCATGCTTATTGACAGAATCAAGAGGGAAACCCAGGTCCCTTGAATTCTGGCTCAGTGGCTTTAGCACCCCACCATTTAATGCTGCCAGTATCTACTATAGTTTGGATGTTGAGCATTACCCAAAAGTCTGTGTTTTAGAGTCTTGATCCTCAGGGTGGTACTGTTGATCTTTATGAGGTGGGGCCTTGTAGAAGGTCTTTAGGTCACTGGGAAGGGTATGTCCTTGAAGGGGATGAGAGACCCCAGTACCTTACTGTCTCATTCTTCTTCCTGGATCCTGAAGTGAGCACTGTGAATTGCTACACGCTCCCCACCATTCCCATATGGCAGCTCTACCAGAGACCCAAAGCTATGGGTCCATCCAATGTTGGACTGGGACCTCCAGAACCATGAGCTGAATTACCCTCTTATAATTATCTCGGGTATTTTCATTTCATAAGCTGTGAATGAGCAGCTTCACAGCCTCATTGGAGGAGCCCATGAGATAATACTGGTGAAGGGCCCCTATTAGACTCTTACAAAAGTGAAGGTGGGGCATTCTCAATTGTTGGGTTCTAACAGTTGGTGTGGGGGGAAGTCTTTGAAGGAATTTAATAAGCAGTATCTCTTTCATGACTGTGTTCTAAGTTAAATGATAAATAACATAAAACAGATGCTGGATTTAAAAAATTTATTATTGACCAAAATAGTTTGAAGGAAGATGAAGCTCTTATCTATTGATGAAGGATTTCTAGATGTTAAACTCAGGAATCAGAATGGGAAATAGAGTTTATCCCCTTAACACTTTCACTGTCAGGCGCTGAGCTTGAATATTTGATTTCATTTAACCATTTCCACATTTCTATGAAATAGATCATGTTATAATTACCATTTTACAGCCAAGGAAACTGAGTCTCGGAAAGATCAAGCGATGTGTTTAAGGTGGAGCTTGGACCAAAACCAATGGACAACTACCTACCCTTCAATTGTGCTGGTGTTTCCTTTTGTGAGGATTCGCTGAGCATCAGGCATGGCTTACCAGAGCCTGCAGGAGTCATGTGCAATCAAAGGTTCATTACTGGGATTAAACTTTACATATGGGGGTAGCCAGAGAAGCAGCTCATGGGAGGCTGCTTTCTCTGTTGCTGGTGGTAGGTTAACAGCACTATAAGTCAGCAAGGCGGACAGTTGGAAAGAAGTGGTGCCCGTGGAGTACGGGAGAGGAACTGGAAGCCTGTCTGTCTTTGACCTCCAAGCAGCTTGAAGGTATGGCTGACCTTCAAAAAAGTTGAAGAGTGAAACCCAACCACGAACAACCAACAAGGGTGCCGGCAGATCAGTGAGTGAGCTGCTGCGATGCCTGCACCCACCTCTACACCTTCAGCAACTGTTGTTGCATCTCTTCTGCTTTGCAAGCCTCATCCAGATTTCTCTGTGATCACCTCTAGCCTAGGACCATGCAGAATAGGGAATTCTGGGAAATATCATTCTAGCTTGGCTAAATTGACACACTGTGGAAAATTGTTTTTCTTTTCTTTTTTTTTTTACCCCCACCTTTATTGAGATGTAATTGACAAATACAGATTACATAAATTTAAGATGTACCACTAATGTATACATGCATAGATTATGGAATGATTATCCCAGTCTAGTTAGTATATCCACACCTCACATAGTCATTTGTTTTTGAGGTGAGAATATTTAAGATCTATTATCATAGTATATTTCAAGTACATAATACGAGATTATTAATTTTAGTCACTGCAATGTACATTAGACCTCCAGAATTTATTCATTCTGCATAATCGGAACATTGTCCCCTTTGACCAATATGTCCCCATTTCCCCCACTACTCTGTCCCTGACAACCCTCTGCTTTTTGAGTTTTTTTTTAAAACCAGGGATTTAACCCAGGGGGGTTTAACCCCTGAGCTGCACCCCCAGCTGTACTTTATTTTGAAACAGTGTCTCTCCAAGTAGCTTAGGGCCTTGCTAAATTGCTGAGGCTGCCTTTGAACTTGCGATCCTCCTGCCTCAGCCTCCTGAGTCTCTGGGATTATAGGCATGCGCCACTGTGGCCAGCTGGAAATTTTTTTATGTACATAATTTTATCTATCTTCAAAGTGCCCTTCTAAGGCAGGAGTTCTGAGTTACAGATGAGGAAACCAAGGTTCGAGATGTTACATAACTTGTCTAAGATACAAACTTACCTAAAGTACAACCCGAGTGGTGGTGGTGGGGTTTGAGTTCAGATGCCTGAGACTTACAAACCTGTACTTTACAGTCAGGCATGCTGGTGCATGCCTATAGTCCCAGATAATCGGGAGGCTGAGGCAAGAGTATTGCTTGAGGTTCAGGAGTTTGAGACCAGCCTGGGCAACATAGCAAGACACAGTGTCAAAAAACAAGTGAGCAAGCAAACAAGCCCAAACAAACACACAACCCCCACCGCAGACCCATGCTCTTAGCCACCTCTTGACACTGTACACTGATCCTTCTCTGTGCACACCTCCATTCCTCTTTTATGGGCACTGATGTCACTGGCACCCCACAAGACTGTTAGAGGCATATTCCCCCCAAATGCTTTGATTCACTTTTTATGCTCGGTAGACCACAGCTTCCTACCCAGGGCACCTCTGTTGGATTGTAGGCCTGTGGAGTGATGGGTTCACCCTTCCCTTCATGCTGCCTGGGCAGTGGGACCCATGGGAAGGCCCCTGCCACCTCAGCAGTCTCGTTCATTTACCCCACATGAGCCAGGACTTAAAGGTGGGACGCCGTCGTCTCTGGAAAATGGCTCTCCTCACAGAGACCTACCACACAGGCCTCTGGGAGAGGAACCTAGAGGAAAACCGGGCGAACCCATGAGCATTCTGTGAGCCTGAGAGGTCCTTGCTGAAGCCAGTGGAGGAGGAAGTCTTCATTGACACTGTCAGGCTCCCAGGTGGTAGCCAGGTGTCTTGGTTTTGATTTTTGTTTTGTAAACATTTTTCTTGCCTGTCAGTTTCTCTAAATGGAATTAAACTCATCTCCGTGGCAGCTGAGACGAGAGAGCCCCAGTGAATACAGCAGAGCCGAGGAGAAAGCTCCAGTCCAAAACAGACATAAAAGGGAGAAAAGAAAAAGCTGAGCTCTTGTTACAGGGCCTGGATGGTGCTGAGCGGGGATAACACACCACAGAATGTTAAGTGGGAAATGTCCTCCCTGAGAACTCGGGTTGATAAATGCTCACACTGTCTCTAAAGCAAATTGCCCATCATATCTGTGCAAGGCTCCTTAAGAGATGGCCACCGACGTCCAGTCTTCTTAACAACTGCATTGAAGAGAAGCTCAGAAGTTTATTATGACAAAACAAAACAAAATAAAACAAATACTCTCTTAGTTTGGGTTTTCCCAGAAGCAGACCAAAATAATTTCCAGGTGACTTATTAGTGAAGGGTTCTGTTATGGTTTAGATGTGATGTCCCCCAAAAGCTCACGTGTGAGACAATGTAAGAAGGTTTGGAAGAGAAATGATTAGGTCCTAGCCTTAATCTAATCAGTAAATGGAAACCTGATGGGATTAACTGGGTCCTAATTGGAGGCGGGTGGGGTGTGGCTGGAGGACTGGCTCATTGGGGGCGGGGCTGTAGGGTATACATTTGTATCTGGAGGGTGGAGTCTCTCTCTCTGCTTCCTGATGGTTGTGTGAGCCGCTTCCTTCGGCCACCCACCCTGCCATGCTGCTCAGCTTCACTTGAAGTCCCCAAGAATGGAGCCTGCTGTCCATGGACTGAGACCACTGAAACTGTGAGCCCCCAGTAAACTTTTCCTCTCCTAAAATTGTTCTGGTCGTATGTTTTAGTCAGAGCACTGAAAAAGCTGACCGAAACGTTCTCCCTTGGAGAAACCAGCAGGGGAGTGGGAGAGTGGGCAGGGAAGAGGAAAACCCAAGTGGGGGACTGTTTTGAGTAAAGTCCCCGGGCCAGGCGGAACTCGGGGGGTAAAGACACCTCAGCATTTGTTCCACCTCCAGGAAAAAGGAGCTGGGATTCTGCACTAACTCTCACCTGGGGCCTGCTTTTAGCTGTGGGTGCCCAAGGGCGAGCCTCTGAAGGCTGCAGGTGCTAGTAGTAGCAGCAAAGCATTGCAGAGACTGGGCGTGAGCTCATTAGCGGGATTCCAAAGAACTTCAGCACAGCAGTAGCAGCAATGTCTTTTGTAGAAGGGGGGCTTGGGCAGTAGTGCCCAAGCCAACAGAGTGTGCTCTAGGGCAGCCAATCATGGAGACTGGGACTATCTGCAGGAACAGAGCCCAGTTCCCCTCACACAGCTGCCCTATCCTAGTGGGAAGTGTGCTCAGCTGATGGTGCTTGTAGACACACCTGATGCTGCCACTGGTCCAGAGTGCAGCTTGGTGTGAGTTCTGTGGGTGACTGACTCGATTTGCACCTCTGAGACTTTGATGGGCATCAAGGCTGGAGAAGCCAGTGAAACTCGTGGCTCACAGGGTAGAGCACGGAGCCGGGTCACAGTAGGAATGCTGTGCACACCGGACTGGAGGCTGTATGCTGTGGTGCTCAAGGATTCAGACTCGGGTGCAGATGGCCCGAGTTTGAATGGTGGCTCACTAGCCATGAAATGTTGTACAAGTTTCCTGCCCTCTCTGTATCTTTCTTTCCTTCTGAGTCATGTGGGGATGATACTGTAACCTTTGTCATAGCACAGACCTGACATATGGCAAGTGTTTAATCTCCATATATCTACCACAATACTTTTACATATAATAATATAGTATGATCCAATATATATCATATATCTTAAATAATTGAGTGATTGCTCAAAGTCATTCTGTAACCAGGCATTTAATTCTGGAGCATGTGGTCTCAGCCACTATGCCATACTGGTCTTGAATACAGGTGTACACTCTAAAGGATAAATGAGTGAACTTTGGGCTCAGCTGGCCCGACTCTAAATGCCAACTGTGTTATTACAATTGACTGTGTGACTCTGACAAATGGTTGAGCCTTTCTAAGATTGGGATAATATCTGCTTCATAAAATTGTTAGAATTAATTAACACATGCAAAGCACACATCAGAGCAGCTAGCACAGAGTAGGTGCTCAACAACTGTTTCATTATCTAATTCTAGCTCTATCTGCATATTCATCCCTTTGTTTTGGCTTTTTGTGTATATTGAGGAGCTGCAGGTTTGGGGAGGGGAGAAGGAGGAACAGAGAGATGAAGGAAAGATTCTGACAACTGTCACATTTCTCTCCCCTTCTCCTCTTTTGATCAAGACATTTTTCTCTGAAAACACTGTTCATCCATGCTACCATTAGGTTCTGATTGTCCTTGACTGTTGGGACGGACCTGTCCTGGGTGTTGGCCTGGTCTAGTGCAATGTTGGGGATAGGAAATGATTGATGAGTGGGAGTCAATGTCAAAACAGGTGGGCAGCAGGTACTGAGTTTAAAAAACAAAACAAAACAAAAAAAGCAACAAGAGCAAAACAAAAAAAGCAACAAGAGCAAAACAAATCCAGTTTGTATGATAGCTTTGAACCAAGAAACAGTGTTTCCTCTATAATCATACCAATTTTTACTAAAGAGAAAAGCTGATTTGTTTATAAAATGAGTTTTGTCAGAAATCTATATGTAAGAGTAGCAGTTAAGGTCTTTTCAAAAACCTAATTGTGAATGCTTTAGATTTTGGATGACAAAGGACTTAGAATAATCAGTGAAAATTTTAAGGAAAGCTCAGTAATTGTTAAAAAAAAATTAGTTTTTTTTTTATGTGTGTTACCACGGATTGAGCCCATAACTTTGTGCATAGGTAGGCACTCTGCCTACTACTGAGCTACATCCCTAGCCAAACAGTCCCTATCCCTCAACCCGCCTTGGCACTGAGGATTGAATTCCTATCTTCATGTCTGGTAGTCAGGAATTCTACCCCTGAGCTAGGTCCCCAGCGGTTGCACATAGCAGTTTAAGATGATAATAATGATAGCAATACACCAGGATCACACCAAACATTTTTAAGTTTTGCATAATTTTTGGAACATTTACATAAAAATATACATATCACACATCATTGCAAAATACTATTCGTTCATTTAACCAGAGTTATAAATCAGAGTTAAAGTGATGATTTAAAAGATTTTAAAACACATGAAATAACACAGACAACCTTAATTTTTATTTATTTATATATATATGTATATATGACAGTGGAATGCATTATAATTCTTATTACACATATATAGCACAATTTTTCATATCTCTGGTTGTATACAAAGTATATTCATACCAATTCATGTCTTTATACCTGTACTTTGGATAATAATGATCATCACATTCCACCATCATTAATAACCCCATGCCCCCTCCCTTCCCCTCCCACCCCTCTGCCCTATTTAGAGTTTGTCTAGTCCCCCATGCTCCCTCTCCCTATCCCACTATGAATCAGCCTCTTTATATCAAAGAAAATATTTGGCATTTGGTTTTTTGGGATTGCCTAACTTCACTTAGCATTATCTTCTCTAACTCCATCCATTTACCTGCAAATGCCATAATTTTATTCTCTTTTAATGCTGAGTAATATTCCATTGTGTATATATGCCACATTTTTAAAATTCATTCATCTACTGAAGGGCATCTAGGTTGGTTCCACGGTTTAGCTATTGTGAATTGTGGTACTATAAACATTGATGTGGCTGTATCCCTGTAGTATGCTGTTTTTAAGTCCTTTGGGTATAGACTGAGGAGAGGGACATCTGGGTTAAATGGTGGTTCCATTCCCAATTTTCCAAGAAATCTCCATACTGTTTTCCATATTGGCTGCACCAATTTGTAGTCCCACCAGCAATGTATGAGTGTACCTTTTTCTCCACATCCTCGCTAGCACTTATTGTTTGTCTTCATAATAGCTGCCTTTCTGACTGGAGTGAGATGAAATCTTAGAGTGGTTTTGATTTGCATTTCTCTAATTGCTAGTGATGATGAACATTTTTTCATATATTTGTTGATTGTGTATCATATTCTGAGAAGTGTCTGTTCAGTTCCTTGGCCCATTTATTAGTTGGGTTATTTGTTTTTTTGGTGCTTAGCAAAACCTTAACTCTTATAAGACTCAGTTTTCCTAAGTAATACAAATCCTAATTAAAATGGCAGAAAACAAAATAAATTATCTTGACAAAATGCTAAATCTGTGTTTCTTAGGCCAGTTTTGGTAAATTTTGCCAATAGCAAGTCAATATTTTAAGAATCTTATTGCTTTAAACATAGAGAATAAGATTATGGTTTTAGAGCAGTTGTTTTAAATTTTAAAATTATATTTTAAATTAAATCTAAAATTTTAGAAAATATTTTTTTAATGTAGCCAATTTTATCACATGCAAATTTCCTTTTATAAGATTTATCCTTCATAAACCTTCTATGACTCGTTCAAATCCTCTGAGACATGTATTAAGCTTTAGTTTTGGCCTGTATTTCATTCTTTGGAAAGTTTCATTCATTTGGAAAATTTTTGTCATTCTACTTTATGATGAAAATTTTATTTTGCCATATAAAATACTTTTCTCATACAAAATAAACCATCAACAACAAAAAAACAAACCCACAAACAACAATCAAGACCAAAAACCCTTCTCTTTTAAAGTTCCTTATCCAAAATATATTTTTGTACTTATAACCCTCTTTATACCTCTCTGTTTCCTGCTTACTGGGTTTTTTCTACCTTGAGTCCTTCCTCAAATTTACATTTTTAAACAATCCTTAAGAAAACTTTAAAATTCAGGCAAAATAATTTTTTTCAACAAAAGAATATATTTTGTTTCTTTTTTGTAGCTTTTCTCATCAAAAACACACCTTAATTTCTTTTCTATAGAATTTAGCAAGTCAAGAGTCCTTGAATTGATATTTCCCAACTGATGTTTCAATATTTTAATGTACTTAACAACGACTCTATTTTGTATCTATTATTTAATGTAACTTTGGGATTTTGACTTACATGGAAGGTTTATTTATAAACATTTACCCAACTTGTTGTCACCTACTTTATTTTAGACAATTATGCCTAGATGATTTATAAAAACTGAGGGAGTAGAAAAGTGTAGTCATTGTTTGATTTGTTTGTTAAAGAAAAACCCAGAAGTCAAATTGCAATAAATACTTGTTACAGAAAGGGATGGAAACTAACAGAAATATAACCCTGCCTAGCAGTCAAATGAATGTTAAGAATACTGAAATTACATTTAATGTGTATGTATGTTTGGATGGACCTATGTATTTAGCGGTGCTGGAGACTGAATCAAGTGCCTCGATATGCTAGGCAGGCACTCTACCACCGAACTGAATCCCCAGCCCAGACATCTATTCTGTTTTAACAATAAGTTTATAATACAGAGTAATATAATATAAATTTGCCAATTTATAAACAGTTTAATACAAGTTATTTTTATAGCAAATGGTACAAGTAAAGTTCATCTCTTCATATGGCTAAATGTTAAAGTTTATATTTGCAGTCTTTAAAAGGCTGTGAACCACATTTTTTCAGATAAAGGAGCTCCCATAGCAGCTTAATTTTTTTTTAAGGCCTCTGTTATCTGCTTTCCCCTTTTCTCAGTCTTAAAAGATTGAAAGAGTTGATTCTTAGATGTTTACATGTTAGCAAGAACTGGCTGAAATAAAAAAAATCTAAGCAAACTTAAATAAGAAAATTATCTTCATCTAAGCAAGAAAAAAGTCAATAGATTTATAGTAGGCAGAGAAAAGGAGAAATAGAAAGCTAAAAGCAGAAACAAAAACTTTGAATATTAACCCTGTAATTACAGTTTAAGAATTATCTTAAATGTGCTCACAAGAACATTTTAAGTTAGGCATGTAGACCAACAAAAAATGTTAAACCAGGTGCACACAACCAAAAGTGAATTCAGGAGAAAAAGACCACAGGATGTTACCATGAGATGGATTATTCTAAAGAATGCAGGGAAATCCCTGTCAAACAAGAATGGAGGGGCTACAGGAACCCCCTTGGAGGCCATCCCTGGGAATTCTGGGAGCAGCTTATCTTGACATGTTTGAATTAAATTTTGCCCATTCTTGCTGGCAGACGTTTACCTTGACAGACTTGAACTAAATTCCTGAAAAAAGCTGCTTCCAGAACCCAAAGGAAGCAAAAAGTACCCTTACCTAAACTGTCACTTAGAAAAATGAGGCTAGCCAAAAGAAGGCTAAGGGGAGAAGCTAAAGGGAGCCTAAAGTAGGTCTGCCTTTATCCACAATGAAGGAATCCTTCCAAAACCCCCCAAATGCAGGCAGCAGGGAGCCTCTACCACAGAGAAGGGGGCTCAACCTCCGAGGAGACTCTCCAGGGCAGAAAAGGTGAGCCATGGAGATGGAGAGCACAAAGGACCCAGGTCAGTGCCACACTTGGTTCCAAGAGTTGCCAGTTCCCTTCGAAGGTTAGATTTGCTTCAGGTCCCATCATCTGGATTTCCAGATACATAAATATAAATGAAAGAAAATGAAAGAAGAAATGATCAGAGATTCTTCAAAGGATAACAAGAGGCTAGGTATGTCTTTGGGAATAGCATTGTGATGGGAATTACAGTTATTGAAAGGGAAATATGTATGGGAGAATAAACCAGGGGCACTTTGAAAGAGATTGAAGCCAGGGCCAAGTTTAGAAGACAAAAATGCAGAGGATTACATCAGACATTTGGAAACCATAATTCTTGGTCACAATGATTAATAACAAGAGTGGCATCAGTCCAAGGTTGGGCAGACAGTGCTGGGCGGAAGTCCTTGTAGAAGTAGAAGGTTTAGGTGGCCTTTGAGCAAGCTTGTGGCTCTGGCGGAATCCTTTGTGGTAGTGACTATCAGGTGATCCTGTGGAAGAGCCCTTCCTTCCTAACCTGCCGGCTTTATTTGCTTTTTTCCCCCTTTGTTTGAGTTGACACAAGTTGACTCCATTTTGATTCTGACAACTGTCACATTTCTTCTACAGGGTCTAGGACCAAGGAAAAGGAGAGAGGAAAAGAAGTTAGCAGTGTTGAAAATGTCACTGACTGTGGATTAGTGCTTTTTGGACTTTTAGTCATTTGACTTTCCTTTTGCATTTTATTTATTTTTTAACCAGGGTCATCAAACTCTTGAGTTTGGTTTTAAAATTGGATGAATCATTCCATTGTCCTTGAGACTGCATTAGGGACAGAAAGTATTTGTCCTTATTTTGCTAGGGAGAAACAGATAAACAGAGAGGCTAAGTAATTGGTGCAAGGTCCCAAAGCCAGAAATAGTATTGATGTTGAGGATACTGGCCTTTAGACATTGCTGTATCCCCAGGCTCTTGCATGCAGTGATGAACAAAACGGTAGCTTTATGAATGTGGAAGAAATTGGGTAAAACCATGCACCAGTTGATCACCTACTGTGTACTAAGTACTATGAGAAGCATTTTACAGTAGTAGTTTGTCAAATTCTCACAAGTACCATATGAACCAACATATGAATTATATTGGTATTATAGTCTCAATTTAGGGTTAGGGTTGGAACTAAGAACCAGTAATTGAACTGAACTGGTATTCCTGATTCCAAAATTTGTATTGTTCTTCTTATGCCAGGCAGCTCCTGGCTATTTGTCTTCTGCTTTTATTTCATAAGGAACGTGAAGACCAGTGACTTCCCTTAGTTGACTCTGTCTCCAGACTGCTGCCAGCTCAGGAGTCCCAGAGCCTCTTTTGTGGCAATGGGATTCTCCCATTTCTATTTGGTGCTCTACTTCCTGCCCTCTTTCTCCTTTTCTCCCTCAAACCTTAGAACTGAAGGGAACTTAGTGATGTTTTCCAGGGATGACAAACTCTGAAAACACCTAAGTCCTTAGACAGTGGTTATTTGCTACATACGTAATGCGATTCGTGTCTGTAGGTATTTATTGACCCTTTTCTCAAACCATTATGATGTTAGATTTTTTTCTTCAACTCTGGAACCTGGCAAGCCTAGTACTGTTCTAGAACATGCCTCAGTTCAAATGACAAGGAATTCATCATCATCATCATCATCATCAACAACAACAAAATAGCAAACACAGTGGTTAATACATACTTCATTTACTCTTCAGAAAACCCAGGCAATAATTTTATTTTTCAAATTTCACAGATGAAGAGACCAGGACTCAAAGAAATTATTTAATTGTATAGAGTCACGCACGTAGTAAGAGGAGAAGCTGAGATTTGAACCCAGGCAGGCTGAGGGCAAGCCTCACCTTTAATAAATTTATCTTCTTATATCAGCCAGTGCTTGTTGGATAACAAACCATTCCAAAACCGAGACTTAAGACTGTAGTCACTTTATTTGGCTCATGATTTTATGTGCCAGCTGAGAGGTGATATCAGCTGGTTTCTACTATGCTCTCTCACATCTGATGGTGGGAAACTGGATGATGTAGGAAGGCCCCTTACATGTCTGCAGGCTGGTCATTCACCAGGGCACCCTGGTTCTCCTCTCCCAGCATCTACAGCAGGTGGTCCAGGCTTGTTCATGTCAGGATCTCAGGATCATAGGGTTCTAAACACAGCAGTTCAGGAAGCCCCAAGGCATTCTCATTCTCCAGCCTCTGCCTCATTCTTCCTCCCTGCTTACCAGTGGCCTCTTGACCAAAGCAAGTCACATGATTAACAAGGTTCATGGATGGAGGATGAGACTCCCTCTGCCAATGGTAGGAGAGGTATTTGTAACTAATTTTGCAGTCCACAAATTTATGTTCTTCAAGGTCATTTGATCTAGTGAGGAACAGAGATATGCAAATTGAAAAATGATGTGACAGTTTGAAAACTGCTTATAATTATAAAGGCTGCCTATTTCACTGACCTCCAAAGGACTCTAGGAAGCACAGAGCATGGGATTTTCATCAGGTGCATGAGATTTCCATGGGAAAGGAGCTGGCACAGGCCCTGGGGCTGCCTGAGTACTGGGCAGCTTCAGTAGGCAGCTCTCATGGCTGTGTTAACCTCACCCTCCAAACTATTTTTTTTTGGAGTAAGACTTTGCTTCACCTCTGCATCATTGCCCCAAACTCTGCCCCCAAGGACTCTGGCACAGCTAGACGACCAACAGGGCATCTGTTCCAGGAAACACAAAATTAACTTTATGGCCAGAAAGTAGCAAGCATGGCTTAATGTGGTTTCTCTCTACTTGGGGTCTTTAACAACCTCATACCTAGCACAGATTATTTTGTTACCTTTGGAGAAATGTCTTTTACATAGTTATTTCTTCATAAATTGTTTATTCCAGCTTTTAAGGGTGTGTCTTAGATGCTTCTGGAAGTGGGCAAGGGTGGATGGGCAGCTGGATTCATGGGGAGCTGCCTGGGGCTTCAGGCTATGGGCCCTGGACTGCCCTCCAGTTTGCCTCAGGTCCCCATGTCCCCAAATCACCTCCCTTCCACTGCAAATGGAGGAAGAAAGGCATAGTTAAGTGTGGACACTGAACAAGACTCGGTTCACTTCTTGGCTCAATAGTTAAGTATTTTTGTGTTTTGTTTTCCTGATCAGCACAAGGAGCATAATACTAGTAACAAGTCATAGCGTGCTTGTGAGGATTAAATGAGTTACCGTGTCTAAAGTACTTAGACCAGCACCAGGCAGTGAGGCTCAATAAATGTAGCTGTCATTATCATCAACACACACTTATTAGTATTAGTATTGTTATGATGATTCCAACACCTAGTAGCATGCCAGCATTATCTCAGAGAACTTATGAAGAATATAGATCTTAGTGTCATACTCCTGGAGATTAATTCCAGAATGCCCGGAAATCCATACATTTCATCAAGGGTCATTTTAAAGCTGCAAGTGTTTAGAGGGGCGTGCGAGAATCACTGCTTACCCTTTAAAGCATGGCACATTTCCTTAAGTGCTCAAACCACGGGTTGAGAGATTCTATTACGAAAGCCATACATTTAGAAACATCTTTTTCTGCTCCTATAGACTGTGCTTGCAAAATATACTCACCCCTTTTCCAAGAGGAAATTCAGGACATTGTCTTGGCCCTCAAAGTGTTTAGTGTCTCTATCAGTCTACTCTGCCTTAGGTCAATGAAGTACCTGAGGAAGCTGACTCTATAAAGAGGCTTATTAAACTCACACTCAATGGAGGTTCTAAGTCATGGTGCCTGAGTCAGTTCAAGGGCAATGTATACCCCCAGTGGTCTGAGGGCTTCCGTCTAGGCCCTACCTCTTAAAGGTCTATACCATCTTCCAGGATTGCCACCCTGGCGACCAAATCTTCAGTCACAATGGGCACATGGAGGACATTCAAGCCACACCCATGTCATTAGCAGTCCTTTCTAGAAGGATGCCCTAAAGAGGAACATCTTTCCTAGGATGCCCTAGTGAGGGACTGATATTTCTTTTTTGTTGTTGTTGTTTTTAAGAGCACTGAAAGGGTTTTATTTTTTTCTATATTTTTTTAATTAGTGCATTATGTTTGTACTTCATGATGAAATTTGTTACATATTCATTCAAGCACACAGTATAACAATATAGTTGGGCCAATATCGCTCCCCGATAGTTTCCCTTTCTCTCCCCTCCTTCCTCCCTCTGGTCCTGATTTTCTACTATACTGATCTCCCTTCAATCTTCACGAGGTCTTCCCCCACCTTTATTTTCCTTTTCCTCTCTAGATTCTGATTATGAGAAAAAAACAGATGACCGACCCTTGACTTTCTGAGTTTGTTTCACTTAACATAACGTTCTCAAAGGAAATGACTTTTCTAATTCCTGATAGTTCTTAGCACTCAGTAACGTAGACTACTATGTGAGGAAGTTTACTTGGATTAATATTTTTAATCCTTTTAATAATCAGTGCTACTAGACTATGTTATGAAGAAACAGCAATTTTGTGAGGTGAATATCTTTGCTAAGGTTACCCAGCTAATTGATAATTAATCCAGCTACCTAGCTGTTATTTTAGGACTCAAACCTAAGTTCTCAGCCCCCCAGGCCTGTGTGCTTAATTACCAATATTAACTGCCCTTTTTTTTGGCAGAGGATGCTAGTTATTTTCTTACCTGTCCTCAATTAATATCCCTAATAAAATAACTCTGGGATTTAGATGGGTACCCTGCCACCCCAAATAAAGACAATTCCTAGTCCCCCTTTAGGTATGTGTCCATATGGTTAGGCTCTGGCTAATGGGATATGAGTGGAAGTGACATATATGAATTCTTGGTCATGTTCTTAAAGGAAAAGGGAATTCCCTTTTCTCCTTTAACTCTTGTTGGATTGAGGCCATTATGGTGTGCCATCTTGAAACTTAAAGGTGATTGTGATATCCTTGGACACGTGGAAGAAAATCACAGAAAGAACTTGAACTCCTGACTTGACAGGTACTGTGGACTGCTTATGCAAATGCAGATAACTAAATGAGAGAGAAATAAACTCTGAGACCACATTTTGGGACTTGACAGCAACTAAATGCGTATCATAACTAAAACAACTTTCTTTCAGCTCACTGTTTTAAAAGGCTGTGGTCAAGAGTAGTCTGTGCATATTCTGGATCTCAAGCAGTTTTGGGAAAGTACCTTTTATCCTTGGTGATCCGGCCTGATAGGTTCCAGGAGTTCTTACCTCAAGGAACCCCATTTGGGGGCCCATTTGTATATGTAATAGCTTATGGGCCATTTCAGGGAGGTGAATAAAATATCAACTATAAGGAGTTGCAATTCCATAGTTTGAATCTACTAACCAGGTTTCTGAGCATGTAGACCCCTAAACTTGTCCCTTTTTCTCTGGCCCCAAGGTGTAAAGGGACATTCAGGTGTTTTCACACAAACTATTCTTGGTCCTTGGTTCTGGTTACCAGCTTCCACTTATAATTTCCTTTTCTATAGATAACAGATTCTGAGCTGTTGTAAGAAATATATTTAAGATTGTTAAAAGGTCCTTTAAGTATTGTATATGGTCCATTGATAACGTTTTTAATTAATATCCAGGTTTGGGCTGATTTTGCTTCTTGAGATAAAAGGTACTGAGAACAGTAAATTGTGAGTATTTAAATGCAAATCGTATAATATTTTTATTCAATCAGTGAATAATAATAATCACAATGGCTAGCTATAAAAATTACTGAGTACATGCCAGTTGCATTTCAGATGTTTACATATATTATGTCATTTAATTCTCACCCTGACCCCACAAAAAATAATACTAAAATCCCATTTTCCAGATAAGAACATTGAAGCCTTTATGATTATGTTGAAAATAGCCACAAGCTTCTGAGCTAATTTATTGAAGGCAGAAGACTCTGGAATAACATCAATGACAAACACTATTTATAAAGTGCTCCCTATGCATGTATATATAGAGTGATTTATGAAATAAATATTAGTACCATTTACAAATGAAAAATTGGGAAATAGAAAGTTCCTATAACTTGACCACAGCCACATAGCTTAGAAGAACTGTATCCAGTGTTCAAGTTCAAGTCTGACTGCAAGTCCTGGACTCAATAAACTAGCTGTGCTATACTGATCTTTACCGTGGAGATGTTTCTGATTATCATATTCAGTTCTTAATGAGATACAGATAATATGGACTTTTTTTGTGATCCAGTATGTTATGAAAACAAATCTTCAGTTCCATTGAAATTTGTTTTTATATTGTATCTTTTCATTGCTACTGTACAAAAGGTCATACTTAGCTAAATATGGGGAAATTTTATCTATGATCAAATTTGCTTAATAAATCCATTTAGTGTTCAGAGGATGAAAAACACTTACACAATCTAGCAAGAAGCAAGAATCCTCAAAAGGGATAAATTAGGAGAGTCATATTTGGAATTTTACAAATGTGATAAACACTTATTAGAAAAGTGAAGCTCAGACAGATGTGCCCTTAGACTAATTGGACAAAAATCCTTGAAAATCTCAGTGGTAGGCATAACTGGAAAAGACAGATGAAAAAATAAAAAGAATATACAAAAGGGACTGCAACTAATGTTTTGTATACAAAATGCATTTGCACTTGTTAAACACTGAGGAGCCATAGGGTCTAAATGTGGAAATGTCCTCAGATAAATTGATAAAAGTCCTTGAAAGATGCAGAAGAAAGAAAGAGAGACCTGAAAGATATGAGCTTTCTCAAAATGGGCTGGAACTGTCATTTCAGTTTTGACATACTTGTTTGATATTAAGAATTTTAGGCCAATGTATCATCTGGGAATTGGCTTCAAGTGACTGTGTTGGCTCCCTTCTTCTCAATCTTTCAAATCTGCTCAAATTTCTTCCCATCCACGTTGACACCATCAGTGTTAAAAATACTCTTTATTCTTACAGGAGTAACCTTAGTAGCCTACAGGTGGCTTCCTCATCCCTTATCTATCTTCTGCATTGTGATTTTTAAAAACTGCAGGATGGATAGGTTCCTACTTTCTCTTAAACTCTTGTAGAGGGTTTCCATCACCTTCTTGATAAATTCTGCCTCCTTAGCTCAGCATAAAGAATCCTCTGTGATTTGATTCTTGCCCATTTTCCATCCTCTTATTCTTCTTTTTCCTGAAATTCAACTTCAGTCCAACAATGATGGACTGCTATGGACTACTATTATCAAGACAAAAATTCAGGACATGCTGACAGGAAACTTAAAATACGCCAAATCCTGGAAAAATTACAACAAATATATTGTAAATGCATCACTTGGCTCCCTGGATTTACAAAGAGTAAGCTGAAACCTCAACAGTGAATGATTATCCTGACATAATGATCTATGTGCACTCTGTTTCATCCCCAAATATATTCTAATTTGAATGATAATCTAGACGATCATTTTATTTATAGGCTATAGTATAATCAGCTGTTTGATAATCAGAGAATAAGGATCACCATCTTCCCAGCTTAAGATCACTCATGTCTTAAAGCCCTTCACCTTCACTTCTCTACCCAGCAAATTCTAAGTTTATAGGATATTACTTCATTTCTGTTATGAAATTATTTATCAGAACTCTTATGGGTTTAAATAATAATGACGCTTTATTGGTAGGCACAATAGGGAAACCCACACGTTTGGTTGATCAGTAATTTAGTGCTGTCATTGCAGATCTCTTCACTCTTCTTTTTTTCTTATTTTTCATTCTGTCGTCTTGTGTGTGAGCTTTGTCCCAATCTGCACCTCCCACCTGATGACAGAAGGCTACAGCCACTCCAGGCTTTATGAGCACCTGTACCCCAGGCCACTCCAGCATCCCTAGCAAAGTTCTGAAGTCCACTCGGCATGGACTTACTTAGGTCACATGCCCTCCCTAATCCACTCAATCTTTATCACACTTCCTGGGCTTCCCGGAGGTAAAGCAGAGAAAAAGAAAATAATAGATGCAGGTTGAGAACCAGTGAGTTTGCAGCCCACAGTAGAATCCTCATCTATTTTGCAGCCAAACCTGGCCACGTTATTGGAGCCTCAGACTTGAGACATATCGTGTGTGTTGGGGTGGGGATGTTTATCCTAAAGAACTTTTAATTTGCAGCTTTTTGGGTGAAGGAGAGGAGTTTGGGAGCCAATGTGATGAGTGAGTGAAGATAGCATTTGTTCTGTTCCTGAAGCCAAACAGCTTTGAGTCTTGGACCTGGTTGTGAATCTCTTAATTGCCTTTGAAGTTTGGCCAAGGTAATTACAGGTGCTCCTCCACTCCTGATATCAGTATGTCCTGATAAGCCCGTTGTAAGTTGAAAACACTAAGTAGATAATGCATCTAATATACCTAACCTATGAACATGATAGCTTGGCAATATAGCACACTGTAGGGTACTAGGAGGTGGTCTTCATAATTACGTGGCTGACTGGGAACTGTGCCTCACTGCTGTCCCCCAATATCCCAAATCACTAGCTCTGGAAAAGATCAAAATCCAAAATTTGAAGTATAGTTACTACTGAATGCGTTTTGCTTTTGTACCGTCATAAAGGAAAAAGGAAAAAAAAAGTCAAACTATCATAAGCCGGGGAACTTCTGTATTCTCTGATCCCCATTTCTCCTTATCTGTGACTTTGGGATGACTTTCCCAAGTAACCCCCCAATACACACAGACTAAGTCTCAAGTTTGAGGCTCTAATAACGTAGTTGGGTGTGGTTGCCAGGTGGACAGAGGTTCTGCTGACTATAGACTTACTGATTGTTGTTATTGTTCTGTGGGAAAGAAATAAGATGATGGATATGAAGGGCCTAGTATAGTGCCTGGTGCAGAGTAAAGAATAAATGTAAGTTTCCCAAAGGAAAGAAAAAAGCAAATAAGCAAACAAAGAAATGTAAATTCCCTTTGTCTAGTCACTGACTTGACTCTGAGGTCACCAGCATAATGATTTTCCTCAGGTCATTCAGGCCATTGGTAAAGCTGTGGCAACTCCTTTGCCTCCTTACGTAGTGGGGAAGGTACCTTGTGAAGTGACTTCATTCCTTATTCCGAGCTTCTCTTTGAATAGTGGGAAAAATGATTCATTAAAATTCCCCCCCCCCAAAAAAAAAAAAAATTATCCATTTACTTTTGCATCAGTAACAGACAAAAGACTGAGCTTCCCCCAAATCCTGCAGATGGGATCATTTCCCTCTTACCCAGAGAGGCTTCAACCATTGAGTTTGGCCCAAATGTTGATCCTTTTCTGAAAACGATAGCTATTTATCCATTTCTCACCAAGACCAAAAGCAATTTTGCTGTAGGGGAGCCCATTAGCGCTTTCAAATTAAATTTTCAGACTTTAAGTCAAGAATCTCAAGGTCATGAGGCCATGCAGCATCAGCAAGATATTTGATTAATTTTTGGTTTCTGCTCTCGACACCCAGCCTTGGCAACATTTATGTTCACTGCTTTCCCTCGTCCCCAACCTAACATCTCTTATTGGTCAACTCAGACATGTAGAAATAGCAACATAAACAATGCTTCAGTGAGCCCCCCCAAGCTGTTCAGGCCAGGAATGACTCATCAGCGTGGGGTGGCTCTCTTTGCCTCTGGTGATCTCCATGAGTTACAAGTGACTAAGCTCAGGGGAAGCCCTCTCTCCAGGATAATTAGTCTTCCTTCAGCTCCAATGAATTAACTCGTCTATTTTATTGTACCCTTTGGTTGCAATGGCTATTAAGTTATCAAACAAGCAAATTATTACTGCAGGTCTACAGCAGATTATTTTGAAGCCTACTGTGTGAGCGGGACTGAAGTCATTAGGGAAATGTAGTCTATAGCTTCACGTTTGGGGAGATAATTATTATTTTTTCATTTGCGGAAAGGAAAATAGATCTGCATTTTTTTTCTGATCATGAAGATTGTGAAGATCAACGCTCATATGTCAAATATCACAGAGAATCACAAGTAGGAATGAAGAAATCATAAATAAGAATAGGAAATCAAGGGCTGGGCCTATAGCTCAGTGAGAGAGTGCTTGCCTAGCATGTGTGAGGCACTGGGTTTGATCCTCACTACCAGATTTAAAAAAAAAAAAAAAAAAGGTGTTGTGTCCCTCTACAATTAAAAAATATATTAAAAAGAGAACAGGAAATCATGAGGAAAAAGCCACAATAATCCTAAATCTCACCCCCAGAGATGGTCACTGGTAACAGTTTTCTCTCTGAGGTCCAGACTTCCTTTTTCCTTTCTCTCTCTCATTTTGCATCAATGGAATCACATCAGAAGTCTTTGGTACTCAAATAGCATTGCTGGTTCTCCAATGTCCCAATTTACACATTGGCTGATGATACCTGAAAGCAGGCCAGAAAGACTAAAAGAAGTCCATGGAGAGAATGGATTTCTAGGTCCTAAAATAAACTGGCAACCCTTCAAGATTGACTTTAGAGAATATATAGAGGATCCAGGAATCAACAAAGCAGGAGAAGCCTTGGGGGCTGGAAGCTGTCTTGGTGGGTGAGTGTAGGAAGTGGTTGTGGTGGCTGGAGGCAGAGGGAAACCAGAGGCAAGAGGAAATCTTTTTTTTTTCCCTTAATTTTTTAATTGTTGATGGACCTTTATTTATTTATTAATTTATATGTAGTGCTGAGACTCGAACACATGTGTCTCATACATGCTAGGTAAGCGCCCTAGCTTTGAGAGGAAATCTTTAGGGGTTCAATTCTTGCCTCTTTACCCCACCTGCTTTTGGATAATCAATGCCTAATTCCACTAGGGTTGGGCTACTAGTGTTAGTGATTACTGTGTGGGTGAGGGGCTGGTGGGAATACGTAAGGACCAACTATTTACCACTCCTCTCCAACCTTTGGACTAGTACATTGCAAACCAGGGATGTGCCTCCTCCCCACACTCTCTGGTGAAATAGCAAAAGCCAAGAGTGGTGGTTTTATTGTCTTGGAGTTATCTGCTCTGGGAGTCTTAGTAAGATTTTTCATTGCTGTCCAAAAGACCTGAAAAGAACAATGTAGAGAAGGTAAAATTTACTTTGGCTCACAGTTTCAGAGGTCTCAGTGCATAGATGGCTAATTCCATAGCTATGGTGAGTCAGAACATCATGGTGGAAGGGTATGGTAGAGGAAAACAGCTCAGGACATGGAAACCAGGAAGCAGAGTTCTGCTCACCAGGGACAAAGTATAAATCCCAAAGGCATGCCTCCAGTGAGCTACCTCCTGCAGCCATACCCTACCTGCCTATAGTTACCACCCAGTTAATTCACATCAGTGGATTAATCCACTGATTAGGTTGTAGCTCTCATAACCTAATCATTTCACCTCTGAACATTTCTTGCATTGTTTCACACTTGAACTTTTGGGGGATACCTCATATCGAAACCATAACAGAGTCTTCACTTCCCCTCTCCATTCTCTTTGTAGCAATGACAAAGAAGGACCTGACAGTTGAACTTTTCAGTTCATGTGGCCAGACAAGCTGGCTAAACCTCTTGGGAAGCATGAGCTCACAAGCCAAAATAACTGGACATCAGAGGAGCACAAATTTCCCCCAAAGAGAGATAACACAAAATTGGTTAACATTTACCATCTGAAGCAAAAGTATTGGAACAGATGGAAAGAGAATTTAACATAAGCATGACAAATATACTTAAGGAAATAAGGGAAGATGTTGGAAACCATAAAACAGAATCAACTAAAAAATATTAGATTTGAAAAACATGAGAGTTGAATGAAGGGGAAGTTACCACTTTCTTTTATAGCAGAATATGAGTGTGGATACAGTCCAAAGAGTTTAAAGAGTGAGGGCGGGGGGCATGAGTCTGAAGCAATGCATGCACCTCTAACCTTCTGTTTCTATTCTTTTGGCCCAATTCTCATTAACTCTCAAACACAATCTTGGCTAAATTTGGAGATCGGTTCATTTGTCTTATTCTCTTCTTGAAGTTATTATTATTGATACCAAATAATTTTGCTATATTAGATGTACTTTTCACCTTGTGATTGTTTTTCAAATGTTTACTTTAATTAACTCATTGGTAAATAAGATATTACCACTTTTATCTATAGCAGGTGATATTTCTTTATTCCATCCAGCCACCCAGCATTTATTTGAAGAGTGATTGTCACAGTAGGATCCAGTAAAGATGGAAATAAAACATATCCCCTGCCCTTGAGGGATTTTTTTTTAGTGATAGTTAAACCTACATATGACTATATGTCATATTCTGTTCAAGATCACAAAGCTGGCTACTGGTAAGGTTAGGACTCAAACATGGGCTATGTTGACTGTTAGACTCAGTTCTATCCCTGGTGCATAGTGCAATGTTTATATGAGTGTTTCACGAAAGATGTATACACATTTGTACATTTCTAGTAATGTGTAACTCAGGAGCAAAAGCTTAAACATGTTTATTGCTTATCTCACCAACCTCAGCTCTCCATGAAGACTCATAAAACCCTGTGTTAGCAGTCTTTCAAAGTTTTGTGCATACACAGAGTAAGTTATTCCGCTGCAGGAATTTAAAAACCAATGGAGCGATCTTTGAATTCCTGGAAGAGAATCAGTGCTTTAAAATGTCTGTACAGTAAAAATAAATCGAGCCCAAGGTCATTCCTGATTTAGCTACAAAATCATAGTAAAGATTTAGCATTTTTATAGGATATATACGCTAGCTAAATTTCTACAGATTGATGATTGCTACATTTAGCAATCCTGGAGAGGTTGACTTCTGTTTGAGGAAGATAGTTTCCTAATTTGAGATTGGGGAAAAATTAGGGATTATTGGTTCCTGCTGTTTTGTTGTTGGCTCATTTATATTTGAATTCCCTAAAGTAATTAGCTTTATAGTATATTGCTAGACTTTTCTTCCAAACACTCTAAGAATATCTGAAACACAAAGTGTTATCTGAGTCCTATGTTAAGTTTAATTAACATATGGCACTTGTGTAATGCATATATTTCATAAAATGTTAGGCAAATTCCCCCCCCGCCCCAAGCTTTTTTTTTGCACATGTTTTGGATATGGTTAACACATTTATAGACACCTGTTATATGCCAGCCCTGTTACCTGCTAAGTGTAAAAGATACATGATAGGTAAAAGCAGAAGAAATTCTTTTCCTCTTGAAGCTTATAGTAAGGAGAGGGAAGAAAATCTTAAGCAAATGATCACACAAAGAGATGTGAAATTGCAGTTGTAACAAGAGCCATAGGGAGGAGGGTACCCCATGTCACCAGAGTGTATCAGAGTGTAGATCAATAGGTTGGATAGTTTGGACTTCCCAAAGAGGTGAGACCAGCATCCTCTTTTTCTACTTCCTAGCTATATGAGGTGATTTGTGAACCCCCAAAATTTATTTGTGGAAGTTTTAATCACCAGGACCTCAAAATATGACAGTATTTGGAGACAAGACCTTTAAAGAGCTGATTAGGCCAAAATGAGGTCGTATGGGTTGGCTTTAATTCAAGAGAATTTTATGAAGAGAATTTTAGGGCACCATACAAAGACAGAGGGATGATTCTGTGAAGATACACAGAGAAGGTGGCCATCTGTCAATCCAGGAGAGAGGCCTCAGAAGGAAAAAAACATGCTGACAGCTTGACTTTGGACTTTAGCCTCCAGAAGTTTTGGAAAATAACTTTTTATTGTTGAAGCCTCTCAGTTTGTGATATTTTATTTCAGAAGTTCTAGAAAGCAAATGCAATGAAACTTGTTTATTTGTTGTTTGATTGCTTTGTCTGTTTCCCCCACTGGCTTGGAAGACAGAATCTGTCTTCACTCTTGTATTTGAGCATCTAGCCCAGTGCTGAACAGAATATTTGGTCAACAAATATTTGTTGCCTGTTGGCAAGAAACACTAAGTGTGTGACAACATGTAGGTTGGGCTTTGAATGCCACTTGTTCCCCAACCTGCATGGAGATTTCTCAGCCTGTGGAATCCTGAGGTACGGGCTCCCCTTGGGTGTGCTGTAGGGACTTCCTCAAATTCAAAAGCAACTACTCACTTCATACTTTTTCATGGAGAAGCAGCATCTCGATGAATCTCCCTTGGGGTGGGGTATTCATTCCTTCTCCAGTTTTTGCAGGTGGGACATTCTCAAGCTTCTGGCGGAATAGAGTCTCTGGTTTGTCCACCTTTCTGATAGATCCTGGTGGAAGGGCTGTTTCTTCTACTTTTATCTATAGCAGGTGATATTTCTTTGTTCCATCTCCTGGTCAGAGCTGTGCTCTGCTCTGCTCTCCTTGTTCTACTCCCTAGGAGTTTGCAGACCACATATGTCTCCAGTGATTCTGTCTGCCTTGGTCTTAGGGGTCTTTATTCAATGACTATGTGCAGTTTTCACTTAGAAGAAGGAAACATTATTTTGATTTGTAGAATGATTTCCTGCCCCCCTCTTTTCTCCTTCTTGATATCTTGAGATAAATAAAATTTGGGGTCTTGAAATCTGACACTCAATTATGAATTTTGGGAATTTATTAATTTTTAAGCCTAAGTTTTCCTCTTTAAAAGGAAATAGTAATTTTATGAATTAAAAGACATAGTGCCTATCACTACTCCTATTCAATATAGACTTCAAAACATTAGCCATAGCAATCAGGGAAGAAAATGAAATCAAAGGGATACAAATAGTTAAAGAAGAACTCAAATTACCTGTTTGCCAATGACATGACTCGATTGTTAGAAGACATCCTCCGCCACACCCAAAAATCACTCTACCAGAAGACTTTTTAAGAGCTTATAAATGAGTTAAGTAAAGTAGCAGGATACAAGATCAACACCCTTAAATCAATAGCTTTCCTATACTCCAGCAATGATTCAGTAGAGGGAGGAATCAGGAAAACCATCCCATTCACAATAACCTAAAACAAAACAAAACAAACAAAAAAACTTAGAAATTAATGTAACCATGGAGGTAAAAAGCTCTACAGTGAAAATTATAGAACACTAAAGGAAGAAATTGAAGACCTTAGAAGATGGAAAAATCTACAATGTTCTTGGATAGGCAGAATGAATATTGTCAAAATGGCCATACTACCAAAAACAATATTCAGAGTCAATGCAATTCCAATCAAAATATTAATGAAATTCTTCACAGAAGTATAAAAAATTTTAAAATTCATTTGAAATAAGAAACCCACAATAAACAAAGCAATACTAAGGAAGTAAAGCTAAGCAGGAGGCATCACAATACCTGATCTGAAACTACACTACAGAGGTGTAGTAACAAAACAGCATGACACTGGCATCAAAACTGACATGAAGACCAATGGAACAGAATGGAAGACACAAACAAATCCACATACCCACAGCCATCTGATACTTGACAAAGGTGCCAAAAATATTCTTTGGAGAAAAGGCAGCCTCTTTAACAAACAGCACTAGGAAAACTGGATATCTATATGTAGAAAAATAAAATTAGATCCCTATCACCCTGTACAAAACTCAAATAAAACTGAATCAAAGACTTAGGAATTGGCACATAAACATTGCAACTGCTAGAAGAAAATTTAGCATTTTATTCACAAGACCCCCAAAGCACAATAAATAAAACCAACAAAATGGTTTTATTTAGTTTGATAAAACTAAAAATCTTCAAACAAGAATATGAAGAGAGCCTATGGAATGGGAGAAAATCTTGGCCAGCTACTCCTCTGATAGGGGACTAACATCCAGAATACATAAAGAACTCAAAAAACTTAACACTAAAGAAACAAATAATCCAATCAAATGGGTAAAAGAACTAAAGAGAAGCTTCCCAGAAGAAGAAACACAAATGGCTAACAGATACATGAAAAAATGTTCAACATCTCTATCGGGGAAATGGAAATAAAAACTAAGATTTCATCTCACTTCAGTCAGAATGGCAATGATCAAAAATACAAACAATAATAAATGCTGGTGAAGTTGTGGGGAAAAAGCTACACTTGTACATTGTTGGTGGGAATGCAGACTAGTGCAACCACTATAGAAAACGGTATGGAAATTTCTCAAACTAGGAATGGAGACACCATATGACCCACATATCCCACTCCTTGGTATTTCCCCCAAAAGATCTAAAATCAGCATGCTATTGTGATACAACCACCTCAATGTTTATATTAGCACTATTTTATAATAGATAAATTATGGAATCAACACAGAAGTCCATAAATAGATGACTGGATTAAGAAATTGTGGCATATATGTGCAATGGAGTTCTACTCAGCCATAAAGAAGAATTTAATTATACATTTGCTGGTAAATGGATGGAAATGGAGAATATCATGCTAAGTTAAATAAATCAAGCTCAGAAACTCAAAGGTTGAATATTTTATATGCAAAAGCCAGAGTAAAATGAAAGGGGGATGGAAGGATAGGATATCAAAAGATATAGGAAGACCAGTGATGTAGAAGGAGACAGAGGCAGAGTGGAGGGATGGGAAAAGGGAGGCAATGCAGAATGAACTCTTGAAAAATTGTTAGGCACCTACATAAATATACCACAGGGAATCTCACCTTTGTAAGTAGAAAGGACCAATCACATGTAAATAAACAGATGAGTGAAAGGAAGTCTAGTAGAGTAAGAGGAAGGAGAATGAGGAAGGGGAGGAAAGAAAGGAAGGTAAGGGGGGATCTGAAACAGAATGGACTGAAATCGAATTCTGTGCATGTATGAGTTTGGGGGGTGAACCCAGATACTATATGTAACTACAAAGCTCTACCTCGCCCCCCCAAATATTTCTCAGTAAGTTTAACACATGATGATGATAATGATATTTTTGGTCTCTCTTAGTACTAGGGACTGAGCATGGAGACACTTTACCACTGAGTTATATCCTCAACTCTTTTTAGTTTCTATTTTGAGACAGGGTCTCGCTAAGTTGCCCAGGCTGGCCTCAAACTGGTGATCCTCCTGCCTCAGCCTCCTGAGTCACTGGGATTATAGACATGTGTCACAGCCCCTAAATGGCGGCGGTGGTGGTGGTTCTTTTTTTAAAATTACTTTTGTTATGGAAAACTTGAATCACCTCTACATAGAGAAATAATATAATGAAGTCTTATCACTCATGAGACTCTTCTTGCTTTGTGTGTGTGTGTGTATATATATATATATTCTTAGATGATGATGTACTTTCTGTTCACAGATAATTGTTTTCAGTCTTCTTTAGAAGTTCTTTTATCCTCTAGTTAATCTGTATGATAGCTTTTGCTACCGTTCTCTAACAACATCTGGATTTGAGATTTCTGTGTCCTTTTTACTCCCATGTATGAAATACAAATGCAATAAAACTCCACTTAGGGGCTGGGGATGTGGCTCAAGAGGTAACACACTTGCCTGGCATGTGCGGGGCGCTGGGTTCGATCCTCAGCACCACATAAAAATAAAATAAAGATGTTGTGTCCACCGAAAACTGAAAAATAAATATTAAAAAATTCTTTCTCTCTCTCTCTCTTTAAAAAAAAAACTCAGTAAGATTAATTGGAAGAAAGAGGTTGGAATCTAATTTAATACAAACTTGTCAGCCATTTCAAGACAACTGTATTTTTATTATTTTTAATGTCTTATGGTAACTCAAATTAAACTAACTGTTGGGAAGCAAAGTCTTTTGGGATCTATTTTGATGACTACAAGTATATTTAAGGGAATGTTCTAGTTGTAAACATACACTTGTAAAAAGCTTGTTTTTCTTAAATGGGGCAGTTAGTTTCCCTGTAAGTTTATGTTGTAAGGAAATGTTGCCACCTCAGGTTGTGAGAAGTACAGAGATAATGACAGACTGAAACGAAGTTGCCTTTGATTTACCTGAAGTCAATATAAACATTTACAGTTTCTGCCATCTATTTGGCGACTGCCATGTGTTAGGACCTAATGTAATTTTATTTCATGAAAATATTCACAATTTCCTGATGGCATGATCTTAATTCTACCATGAGGTAAATCAAACTCATAGGTTACGTAATTTGCCCAAGTTAATACAGCGAAGAGGAGGAGCTGGGGTTTGATCCACTTCTCCTTAGCTTCAAAGCCCACACCCTTTCCTCGCTTCCTTGCTTCAACCTCGTAGTTGAGGAAAACCTCAAGGTGGCTGCTCGTCACCAAATAGAGTGAGGGCACTGGGAGAGGAAAATCCAAGTTCCATGGACCAGAGAGGAAGGCAGAGCAAGGTTCCACTCACTGACTGAGCCCAAGGATGCTGCTAAAGGCCTGCCAGAGAGAGGCTCATGGGCCATGAGGGAGAGTTGGGAAAAAGTAGAACAGTCTGTTCAGTAAAAAGCGGGCAAGTGTTTCTGTGGGGTCAGAAATGCTCTCAAAAAATTGTACAGAGAAGAGCAGATGGAAATCTGAGCCCGGGAACTAACCTGGCTGGGTTCAAATCCCAGCTGTCACCAGGAGCTTCTGAAGTGCTTTAGCTTCTATTCCTTACATTTCTTCAGATGCAAAATGAACCCATCTCGTAGGTATCAGAGGGACTAAACTGTAGGAGATGATGCAGGTAAAGCATTTATCACGCTACCTGGCACATTTTGGTTACTATGTGTCAACACAGAAAAATGTTCCTTTTTTTCTTCATCGGTGGTTGGGTAAATGATTTTCTTAAGGGTTAGTCATTGTGTCAGTCAGTTTTCTAATACTATAACAAACACCTGGAATAATCAACTTATAAGAAAAAAATGGTTGGTTTGGGCTCCGTGTTGGAGGTTCCAATCCGTGATTGGTTGGCCCATGGCTTTTAGGCCTGTGGTGAAGCAGCCCATCATGGTGGGAGCACATAGTGGAGCAGAGCTGCTCACCTCAGGGCTGGGAAGCAAAAGGGAGTGAGGAGGGGGCTGGGTTCCCTCAGTCCTTCTAGGGCAAGCCCCCGTGATGCCAAGGTCTCCCATGAGGTGCCACCTCTTACACATTCCACCACCTCCCAATATTGCCACATTGGACACCAAGCCTTTAACATATGGACCTTGGGGCACATTCCACAGTCAAACCTTAGTAGTCACTATCTTAACACACAGCCCATGCTTCTGTTCTTCCCAGCTCTTTATAAAACCCTGATCTTCCCTCCCAGACCTTTTATGAGGGTAGTGAAAATTGAATGGAAATGCATTTTTATTTTTGCTAAAATTCTTCCAAGTCACTGCACTTTTGCTAGTTCAAAGATGATAGCTTTTGTTCTTGACTTCCCTAGTTTCTTGACATGGCCATCCCAAGCCATTCTGGGCATGCTTGTACCTTCGTCTTCCTCAGACGTGGTGTCGGCATTTCCTCTTCCTGGCAGTGCAGGGTGACCCTGTCTGGGCCCTCCGGGTTCCATCCTTGCCTTGCTATTGGGAATGGGGAATCAGATCTCAAGGCAACATTGGAAGAGAGTTGGCCTCAGGTTTCCTCTGAGGACTTGCTCATTCTGTTTTTTCCTTTCTT
This sequence comes from Marmota marmota marmota, assembly GCF_001458135.2. Classification (NCBI taxonomy): domain Eukaryota; kingdom Metazoa; phylum Chordata; class Mammalia; order Rodentia; family Sciuridae; genus Marmota; species Marmota marmota. The sequence continues at coordinate 52,341,844 of NW_026000174.1, read as the reverse complement.
GCCCATTTTTTCAACCTCTCTGCTCCTTCTCTCTAATCCATAAACATCTAGTCGGGGTTTGAAAAATTATTCTTCGATCTTGCATGGACTTGTAGGCACTTATAATGAAGTTTCTGTGCTTTCACATATCTGATCCGTGAAGGTGTGGTCAACCATTGCTGGCCATCTACTTCATAATCCTCTTAACGAGTCCCATTTCTTTTCATCTACTGGAATACCCCATCACCACCACCTCCTTTATGCACCCTCCTCAACACCTGTCTATCATGCATCCATCTTTTGAGACACTGTCAGATGTGATCTCCTTTATTGGTTATTTCCTAAACCTACATAGAGAGAGTTGCAAAAATATTCCCACCAGAACTTGTATCAGTGATACAGCATGATGATGAACTGGTAGTGACCTTGACTTAATCTTATTTTAATACTAACTTTAATAAATTACATATGGCTCAGTCTTAAGAAATGTGTTGAGATGAATTCAGAGCTCACATCTGGAACCTGTTAGGAGTATTCTGATCAATTAGCAAGGTCTTTCCTGGAATGGGAGGAGGGAGGATGGTACCTGAGCCAATGTGAGCTGTTTTTGTGTTGCATAAGGAGGCCCATCATAGCAGCTATGCAATATTAGTTGCACTCATTTGTTATTTATTTGGGAAATAATAATCATACAGTCAACCCTTCATATCCTTAGGGTTCCTGTCCATGAATTCAATCAGCCAAGGATTGAAAATATTTAAAAAAATTGTACTGAACAGGAACAGACTTTTTCCTTGTCATTATTTCCTAAAGGAGATAGAATAACTACTATTTCCATAGTATTTGCTCATCTTAGGTATTATTAAGTAATCAAGTGTTTTGGAAAATGTGCAAATACTATTTTATAAAAGGGACTTGAGAATCTGAGGATTTTGACATCCTCAGGGGTCCTAGAACCAACAATTCATGGATGCTGAGGGATGACTGTGTGTATGACTGGTGGGGTTCAAGGTGATATTTTGATACATGTATACCTTGTGGAAAGATTAAGTCAAGGTCACTACCAGTTCATCACTCACTTTTTTGTATACTTACCAATCTGGATACTAACTTTATTAGTAGGTCTCTGGCTTTCACCCCAGCAATAAACACAAGTTTCAGCTTTCATTCACCCTTCAGCTTTTGCTGAAAGAATGGATGCTTTCCTACCTGTAAGTTACCCTTTCTCTGCCTTGGTTTGCACAATCCCAAAGCTTGACCCAATATGGAGAAATTTTCAAACCATTTTTACCACAGAAATCTTAAGCCACATGAAATCTCTCACTGAAGCCAGATATGCAGAATGCAAAATTTTTAAAAAATGTTGTTTTGGTTGAAGGAAGAGGAAGATGGTGCCAAGCTTTGCCATCCTGAGCTCTTCATCCATCCTGCCTCCTGAACTGCCTGAAATCGAAGCAGTGGTGTGGACCTTGTGGTATTGAGGGAGATATAGAAGGATGTAGGCAGCTAGGGCAAGATGGCGAGTGAGGAGGTCCAGAGCAGGGACAGAACAAAACATGGAGAGGGTCTTCCGATGAGGTCACCTTCCTGGTTGATGAAAGTGCTCATGGACACAAGCTGGGGCCCAATCAGACAGACACTTCTGTACTCAAGCTCCTAAACAGGGGACCCAATAGAAAATCTAAAACAGATGCGAGGAGGCACCAATCAATAATAGCGAGGTGCACATGAACAGGGGAGGAGATAAGAAAAGGAGGAAATTCCAGAGTCCATATAAAGAACAAGCCATAACTCCCCCACCAGATTCCCAGTTCTGAGACCCCTTCTCTTCGGAGAAGTCTCTCTCTGTATCTTTGTTGCCTTTGGAATAAACCTGCTGCTTGCTTGCTATCTGTGTCCTGTTCTTCAGGTCTTTGCTGAACAGAGACAATGAACCCAGCACCTCTCGACAGTAACAGTACCAGCATCAGCTTCACCTGGGTACTTGTTGGAAACAGTCGATTTTCCACCCTCGATCTACTCAATCAGAATCTCTGGGAGCAGGGCTCAGTGGCTCAAGTTTGAATAGCCCTCCAGGTGATTCTCAGGTATGTTGAGGTTTGAGAACATGGCACAAGAGCTCTTTGGAGACTTTAAGAAAGAAGTCTCTGGCTCTCTCGAATGTTCCATTTTTCATTAATGCACTGTAAGAATAGTCTTGAAAGAGAACTGATATCTTGTGCTATTAACCCATAGGGCTAGAACATAACCAGTGGCTGCAAATCACTAAATTGGCCTCCTGTTTAAGAACCGGCCAAATAGAACCTGAACTTTCAGTTGGATAAGTGCAGGCCTCGTGCTGCAGGCAGGGTAGGCTGTGGGAGGAACCTGGGGCTGCAGTACTGGAAACCAGAGGTAGAGCCCCCAGTGTGCAGTGGCTGTTGCCACTCCACAGCTCCTCCTCCCCCAGACCTTACCTCAGGGATTCTGCCAGCCATGGATAGTGAAAGCCACACTTGTCTAGGGGGATGTGGAAGTTTTTGTTGCAGTAGTAGCAGAATCTAATTATTTTACTCTGAATTTTTGTGACTAGGTATGAATTGCTTTCTTACATCAATGTAAAAGATTGCTGGAGAGCTTGGATTGGGACATTAAGATGAGCAGGAAATAGAGCTAGAAATATTTGTATTGAAACCCACAAATCCCCTTGCCTTAAGGCTGCTCAGAAAGCAGTTGGAATAGAGACTTCCCAGAGGCTTTACCTCAGATACCTGGAAAGGGGTCACCATCTTGTAAAGATCTCAAGTATGGAAGGTAGAATGATACCATGAAGCGGGAGGAAAACAGAGCCTTAGGTCAAGATCCTTAGCTGGAGAAAGCAGCAATGAGCCCCAGAAAAACCCCTCTCAGAAAAACAGACAAGCCTTCATTAGTGGAGGCCAAAATTCAGCTAGACCAAGATCCTATGAATAAGTGCCAGAAATCTGTGATGAAGGCCTCATGGAACCAAGCCAGGGCCAATCTGGGCAGCTCCTCCTTCTCTTGGAAACAGAATGTCCTTTAAAGCTTTGGTAGTGAGTCATGTGCTGAGACAGGTGTCAAGATCCCTCAGCTGTGGTGCAGGTGTGGCATCCACAGTTGACATTTCATCTGGCTGGTGCAGCTTTATGTAGCCTGGAAGGACCTACTCACAGTGAATGGATCCAAGCTTCCTTCATCTCTTGCTGCATCTTCATCTATGACAAACCTGCTTCATGTCACTTGTTGCATATGAGTGTGTTTTGTCTCAGCAGACCCACATGAGTTGGTTACCAGTGCACAGTGAACTTGCTTCACGGAAAGGAGGATATAGGAGGCTTGCTTGGAGCCAAGATAAGCTCAAACCAGTATCCAAATAATTCAGTGAGATGTATGGTCTTGGTCTAGTGTTAATGGATACTGGAATTATGGGTTAATTGACAGGTGGATTATGGGTTTACACAAAGAATGTGAAAAAGTCAAGTGGTGGGTGTCAAAAAAATGTGGAGGTAAATCTCTTTGAGATCACTATTCATATTTTGGGTGAACTTCTGAGACAGCATATTTACGGAAAAGTAAAGATATTGGAATTAGGAGATTAGGAAAGGAAAAGAGATTGGAAATGCTCGTGCCTACATTCAGAACTCCTTGCAAGATTATTATTAGTGGACCTTCTGAGATGTTTCTATGGTATTAAAAGAGCTCTCTTTTCTTATTGGAGATAGAATATTTTAGAAAACAATAATGGAAGTGACAAGGCATATACCTTTCTAGTCTGGGAAGGATGATAAGCTAGTGCCCATATTGGTCTATAGCCACAGTGGCTTCTTTATTCCAATGGATGTCTTCTCTCTTGGAGCCAGAGCTGAAAGTGGATTCAAAGAAGAAAGAAAGCCTATTTCTAGACTATGACTGGAAGACAATGGTGAAGCCATGGGAGGAGCATAAAATCACCGGCTTCATCAGTCTGAGCTTAGCCAACTGACTTTCATGGGAGACGTTGTCAAGGGTAAATTCACAATCTACATGAATCATTTAGTGTGCTTCTGCCTGAAACCTTAGATCTTGGTGCTCTCAGTGGGCTGAATGATGACCACATGGATCCAGCTAAATCTTTTCTGGAGATGTGCCACCAGATGTCTCATCTGTTTAAGACTAGGCTCTGTGTAGGAAATGTGGACTTCGACATTAACTCTAGGATGAGGATACAGAAGTCTGGCTTGAAGACAATTCAGTCTGTTATGACCAGTGTGTTCTACCTGTATTGGCTAGGGATGGGGGCAGGAATAAGAACTATCAGGATTGAGGATGGGCGGTCCTGTGGTGCTTGCCTCCATCGTTGGCTATTCTATCAATGATCATCTGAATTCAGTCCCAAGAGACAAGATGGTAAGTGCCTTTCTGGGTGAAATCAGCAAGTTATCTGTTTTCTCTTTTCTGATGACATGGTCTGCTTTAACTTTGAAAAACATGTCTTTGATACAGAGGGTCTTCCCTCCCCATCTGGACTGCAGCTTCAAAGGATTGGAACAAAAACCAATGTGAATAGCAGCACGACCACTTCCAATCATGAGCCTTTTCTGGATTGAACATTGCATGTAATATAAATTTTATTTTCTGAAGGTCATAGATTGGCAAGCCAATTGCCTATGGGCAAAATTAGTCATCCTTTGACTTTCAGCGGCTGTGAGCCAGGCAAGTTCTAAATCTGGGCTGAAAATGGCAAGTGTCGTGGGACAGCTGGGTTCCAGGACACCTTGGAAGTCCAGGTGCCTAAAGCCATTTCAGGGCAAGCGCTGCATGCTTTGACTCCATGCTCACGCGTTTCTTTAGGTGACAATTCAGGCAGTCTTTGGGGCTGGTTTCTGGGCCTGTGCTTTCTAAATCGGGACCATTGCGAGGAAGGAGGAAGAATGAAGTCAGCAAATTTCTGATTCATGGGGGAAAAAACAAAATTAAAAAAAATCTACCAACAACACAAAATCCTGCCAAACAGCCTGATTTGTGTTTTCAATTAGCTCCTTTGGGGGAGAAACTGCACTGCTGCTGGAGAAGAGAGAGGCGTAGAGCTGGTGACAGAGCTGTGGGATCCTGGCAGCATGGGAGCTAATGGGGTAAGAAGAGATAGACTAAATACACCCCGTGAAAGGGCATGGCCCACTTTGGGCTTGGTCAGTTTGTGATTTAAAAAAGATATTAGGGAAAACATACTCAGTTGCAATTCTGGGGACACTTGACCGTGTGTCATCTTCACTATTAATTGAGTTACCATACTGTGCCCATTAAAGTTTTAACAGAGCGGCACACGGTGAGTTTGTACACCCAGCAGGTTGCTTTCTGTGGCTGCATATCCAGGCCTGAGATGAGAGTGGAATGATGGGCTACCAACTTGACATTTGCCCTCCAGCTGTGTTCTCAACTATCTTGAAGAGCTGAGCCTGGTAATCACAGACAATACGAGAGAGTAGTAGTCCCAAATCGCATACAGATTAAGGATGAGATTTAATTATGATTTTTTTGGTTAGTCTTAGTGCAGTAAAGTGGAGTATAGGATGATACGTAAGAGCTCCCATTCTGGAGTTAGTGAGACCTTGAGTGTAGTGTGAAACATTGCTCCGTGAATATCCTCCCCTCATTCCACTGTAGAGTAGTAGTATGCTTCCACACTGATGTAGGGCTTAGTCATGTGACCCGTTTGGGAATGTGAGCAGAAGTGATGGGAACACAAGCTCGCAAAATACGCTTGCATGGTTGAGCCTGCTCCCTTGTGCATTGGCTATCCACTATAGGAAGGGCGTGCTGCAGGTAACCTGAGATCCAGATAAGGTTAGAAGACCTGCAATCTACAGCCTGAACCAAAAGCCACTCAGCTGAGAATGACCAAACCAGATGAATGACAACTGACTTGCAGCTTCATGAGCATAAGAGTAAATATTGTTCTAAGTCACGGAGCCCAGCCATGGTTTGTTATGGGGCTACCTGAGCACAAGTATGAATCCTCCCTTTGTTGCCATCCAGCTGTATAATTCTGGTAACCCACCACTCCCTTTAGGGCTTAATCACCTGATCTGAAAAATGAGCATGATTTTTGCTACCTCACAGGTAAGCAGCACATGAACTCCTATACATGTGTGTCATTGCTCCTGTTCGCAATAAGCTTCAGCTATGGTTTGAACGTTTGAATTATGGTTTAGATGTGCTGCACCCAAAAACTCATGTGTGAGACATTGTAAAGTTAGGAGGAGAAATGATTGGAATACAGCCTTAATCTAATAAGTGAATTGATCCGTGATGGGATTAACTGGGTGGGAATTTGGGGCAGGTGGGGTGTGGCTGGAGGAAGTGGTTCATTGGGCGCATGGCTTTGGATATATATTTTGTATCTAGAGGGTGTAGTCTCTCTCTCTCTGCTTCCTGATCATCATGTGAGCCGCTTCCCTCTGCCAAACTCTTCCACCATGATGTTCTGCCTCGTCTTGAGCCTGGAGGAATGGAGTCTACTATCTATGGATTGAGACCTCTGAAATTGTGATCCCCTAAATAAACTTTTCCTACTCCACAGAAATTTTGGTCAGGTCTTTAAGTCACAGCAGCAGAAAAGTCGACTGAAACAGTTTGTGTCCCCTCCAAAATCCATGGTGAAGCTTCATCACTGGTGTGACAGCGTCAAGAGGTGGGGCTTGTAGGAGGTGATTCAGGCAATGAGGGTGGAACCCTCATAAATGGAGTTCACAACTTTATTAAAGAGGGAACTGTCGTGAGGGAGCTATTGGTATCCTTTGTCCCTTCTGTTATGTGAGGAACCTGCAAGAAGGCACAAGTCCTCACCAGACACTGGAGGGCTTTGTGCCTTGATCTTGGAATCCCATTCTCCAGAACTTGAGAAATAGATTTCTATTATTTATGAATTATACACCCTGAAGTATTTTGTTGTAGCAGCAAGAACGAACTAAGGCAGAGCTATAAGCATAATAATAATAGCTACAGTTTATTGAGACAATGCAGATATTTTGCCTATGTCATCTTGACCAATACTCATCATAATCTCAAGAGATCATTATCAATATTAAGTGTGTGTATGTGTGTGTATATATATAGATTATAAATATAGTGTAATATTTATATATAATTATATATGAATGTTATATATTTACTTGTAAAATAATATATGTATAATTTATACATATATTTATGTAATGCATAAATTATATAATATACATATATTTATATAATTTATACATATAAATTACATAAAATTATAATAAAATAATAGTTAATTCAACAAGCATTTATTGTTTACCTACTATGTTCCAGAAACTAACCAGGTGCTGAGAATTCAATGATAAAACATTTGGCTTTAGCCAGTCAACCAGCATTAAGACACTGAGTTAACAAAGCTCAGTTTTCTCCATTTGTACTCCTAACAGAGCTTATCCTTTCCCCATGTGGCCCTATGCCTCGTGGACGGCTGGCACTACCTCCTTTGCTGGGTCTATCGTACTAAGGATAATATCTTTTCTCTGGCCAGCGATTGGTTGGAAATAGCCAGGTGCCTCATTCTGCCCACTGAGAAAGGAGATGGAGTTTCCAGAGATTTTCTGTCAAGCCTCTTTTGAGAGAGCCACAGGCACAGAGGTCTGAATCCTTCCTCTGGACAATGCTGTGCTTGAATCTAATGAGCAGCTTGCTACAAATCTGAAATTGAAACCTATACTAAGGCTGGGGTTGGTGAAGCAGAAGGACGAAAGCAAGCCTTTTCATAGCATTGACTTAAGAAATCCTGAAGCGCATCTTACACCGTGCAGACACCATTTCCTCATTATTTTAGAACAGTGTAGGTCAACTACTAGCATTGAAAGTAATCCTAACCTACGTTGACATTTTGTAAGATACTATATTTTTTTGAAGAGATTGAACATGGACTTCTTCATATTCACAATGAAATCTGTGAAAGTTTTGTGGAACTACAGGGTTCACATATCCAGAAACCACCTGTGTGATTGATTTCCTCCTCCTCTTCCTCCTCTTCCTTCTCCTCCTCCTCTTCCTCCTCCTCCTCCTCTTCCTCTTCCTCCTCTTTCCCCTTTTCCTTCTCCCCCTTCTCCTTCTTTGCTTTCTCCCTCTTACTCTTTCAAATGTCTTTCCTTCTGGTAAACCCTATTTTGGATAAGATATTTTATTTCTCTATGTTTGGGAGTTGTTCTGCCCCCACTGAATCAAGCCACAGTGCATCTCATCTTCTTGCAGCCAGGTGACCCCTTGGCATAGATCCAGTCCATCAGAATATCCCAGTTTCCTTGCCACAGTGACTGGTGATTGGGGCCAAACAGCAAGGGGTCAAATCATCCTCTGGGATTGGTTGATTTGGAACCATAGAAGATGACATCTTGCCTTTGGGGTGACAGAGCAGAAAGAGGTGAAGCTGGAACTGGTTTGGCAGTGTTTGCTTAGCATTTGGAGTCAGCTCTTCAGCTTTGGAGAAGGAAGCCAGGACATAGAGGCAGAGGGTCTTAGTTACCCTGATTTCAGACAGGCAGTTGTGCAACTTGAAGTAGTCCTAGGGAATCCAGATTACCCAGATGATCTTGAGAATATAAATTGGGCTGGGTTAAGAGCCATCATACCTGGATAGCTACGCCCTATCAGCAGGAAGACAACGTGTAGTGGAAAATCTTCAGATATCAATGTCAAGTGGGGACAAATAAGGATTTTTTTTGATGTTCACATCCCTCTTTTGTTTTTCTTAGTATGTTCATATTGCTCCTTCTTTCTTTTTAACTTGTACTTCGTATTACTCTGGCTCTCTAGGTTTCTAGATATAAATTTATCTATCCACCTATGAATCTATTTAAGATGTTAAGGAACTAGCTCACGTGACTGTGGGGATTGGCAAGTATGAAATTTACAGGGCAGTCAGCATTTTGGAAATTTAAGAGACGGTTGATATTGCCATCTTGAAAATGAAACCTATAGGGCAAACTAGCAGGTGGGTTTTTCTGCTATAGACCAGAGGCAGAATTTTTTCTCCCCTAGGAAATGTCAGTTTGTCCTCTTAAGATTTTTAGCTGATTAGATGAGGCCCACCTACATTATGGAGGGTAAAATGCTTAACTTCAGTCTACTGATTGCAAATTTAAGCTCAATCTGAAAAGCATCTTCATAGCGACATCTGGATTGGTATTTGATCAAATAATTGGCCACCATGGCTAAACCAAGTTGACACATCAAACTAACCATCAAATACTTTAGTGATTGGAAACTATTCTTGGATGTGTTTGTACCAGACAACAGGGAAAAATAAGCATCCTATTCTATGCATATGTTACAGTATTATTTCCAGGAAAATGGAGTAAACTTAATTAGTAACTGACTAGCTATTTAATACTGCATCCCCCAGAGGAATTAAAATAAATTGTCTTAAAAGTCAAGTCATCCTTTTTGAGAAGGTCTTTCAACATGTAATTGGATAATAATTCTATAAAGTTGAGAATGTCCTTCAATTAGGCAGATTTTGCCCCTTGAGAGAATAAGGCTCAGGTGAGTGGTTGAAGGGGATGGCAAAGACTTGCTGATAAAGTCACCAAGCTATGGTGCTCAAAATTAAAAATGTGATGGTAGTGGGCATTTAAAAAAATATAATAGCCTAGATGGTTCTCTGGTTATTTTACTTAAACGTCCCATATTATGCCTCACAATCTATGATTCCCAGCCTTCTCAAACACCAAGACACCTCTCTTAATCTAGAAATATAATGACCCTTATGGGTCATTATAAAAGAGGGGTTACATTTTTAGCTTTTATCAGGAGAGACAACACACAGTGACAGAAAGTTGCCATAAATTCTGGAATGTCTTGAAAGCAGTGGTATTTTGTCAGTCCCAACTAAATCTACAGAGAGCCCCAATGCCAGGACTTTCTGCCCCTTGAGGTCTAGATAAAATTGGTTCAAATTCCTTGGCAATTCCAATGCCCTTCCCAGGATGGATCTGAATATTGGGGGTCTGGATAAGAAAGGGTGCTTATCTTTACCTGGGCATATCTAGTTTGTAACTTTCCGCTGTTTTAGCATCTGGGTTATTTTTTGCCCTGCATGGTCCTTCCTTCTGGCCATATTCTGACCCAGGCAGAACTGTCAGCCCCTTATATTTCACATAAATCTGCTCGAATACGGCCATAACAGACCCATGTATTGAGGACCCACGTGAGGTTTAACAAAGCAACTTCAAAGAGAATTCTGGACACTGTGTTGGTGGTAGGCTTTATTTTTCATCTTGTAGGGATTTTTCCTCCTCCCTGTCCTTGATGACCTCACTTCCCCGGGTTCCCATGTTAATACCACTTCCATAGCTTCCCAGTACCTTCCCTGTCCTAACAGATGCCTCTTGTTGTCTCACGGTTTCCCTCTTTGTTCCTTTGGCCCTTGTTCGTACCCAAGACTCCAAAGCTTCATCTTTTATCCCAAAGACGTATCCAAGCATCACGTCATTCCGTTAATATGTACAAATTTTATGGTTTTCAAAGAAAATTAATTTAATTAAAAAATAAATTTCGCTAGTACTTATGAAGGCATTTTGCTGATAAAGTCCGTTCTATTCCTAAGAGAGATGCTGTTACTTTTAAGATCATTCACTCATGCAACAAATGGAACATGCATTTTTTTCCTTATTGAGAAATGATTCCACGGGGCCAGGGACTGTGCGGGGGCACATACCAATGAATGAAACAAGTTTATGCTTTTGTGGAGACATATAACAAAAGTGTCTTGGTATGTAAGATGGTGAAATTATCACACAGGAAAAAATAAAGCCTGATAAGGTGATAAGGGGGTCTTTTGTGGGAGTAGTTGTTTCACATGGAAGGTCATATATAAATGACATGTCACTAGAAAAGGAGCTGTATTGATATTTTAGGAAAGAGTGCTTAAGGAAGAGGAAACATCAAGTGCAAAGGCCCTGAGGTAGAAGTCTGCATCGCTGTTTCAAGGAAGAGCAGAGTCCAATGTGACTGTACTGAAATGAATGAGTACGGTTGAGCTCTTTTCAGTATGATTTTTTGGGTGTTCATTGCTGTTTTGTCTGTGCCCTGACTGGATGTGGTTCCTATCAAGAGCATTAGAGATCATTGGAAAAAATATTTGGTTTTATTTTTATTCAAGTAGGAAGCCTCTGGATGGTTGGAGCAGGGAGTGAGCTGATCTGACTCATATTTTTAGAGGAACTCTCTGGCTACTCTCTGGAGAATGGATGGTAAAGGGTCAAGGCTAGAACCGGAGATTGAAGTTGGGAGGCAGTTATGATAACCCAGGTGTCAAAGGTGGTGGGTCCAGGATGGCTGTGGTGATGACAGTGAAGGGGGAGAGTTGGCTTCTACATGGATTCTGAGGTGGTGCTGTCAGAATGTCCTGACTGGCTGTTTAAGGTTCCCTAAAAGAAATGATAAAGCGGACTCGAGATTCTGGGATCGGCACCTTGGGGAATGGGATTGCCATTCGTTAAACACGATTGGAGGAAAGTCAACAGTCACATTTGGGTATTTTTTTGGCTTATAGATATTAGTAGGTAGATGTCAGTGAGAAAATGGAATATTCTAGACTCACTCAAGTGCAGGTGGGAGATTGTAGCTAGAGAGGTAAATATGGGGCCATCTGAAATTGGTGGCTTCTAAAACCATGAGGTCAGGATCTGAACCACCAAGGAATGTCCATACTTGGGTTTGAGGCCTGGGGCATTCTAGTTCAGAAAGGTGGAGAGATGAGGAGCAGACAGCAAACCCGTGGCTACTTATCTTCAGAACATATTTGCTTTGGTAAAACAGTCACACACACACACACACACACACACACACACAATATGTGTATTTTTTGGTCTACAAGGTGTTGTTACTGTGTACCTGGATCAAGGACCTTATTATGATAAATAGACACATTGTGGGTCTCCATCGGTATTAGTTGAATGATAAGCAAATTAAAGAATGCGTGAATCACTTAATCATCCCCACACTGTCTGAAGCCCTTACTTAGTCTTTTCAGAATACTCTTTTGAGGATGTTTGCTGCCCCTTTGTCTAGGCCCTGAAATGTATCCTCAAACTACACGAGGAGAATCTTGTCCTGAATGTGTGTCTCTTTGATTTTATCTGCATGAGCTGGCTTTCTGTCACTGTGACAAAGTACCTGAGAAAAACAACTTAAAGGAGGAAAGATTTAGTCTGGCTCATGGTTTCAGTGTATGGTACTTGGCTCCATGGTTCTGAGCCTACGGTGAGGAAGAACATATGGCATCAGGGCATGGTGGAGGAAAGCTGCTCACCTTATGGTGGCTGGGAAGCAGAGAACAGTGGGGTCATAGGGGCTGGCAACACCCCTTAGGGCACAACCCTAATGGTCTGCTTGCTTCTACTGGGCCCCATCTCCTACAGTTTCCACCAGCTCTTAATAATGCCATCAAATTATGAACCATCCATGGGTTAATCCATAAAGTCAAAGCTCTCGTGATCCATTCATTTTCCCAAATCCCCACCTCTGAACTTCTCTGCACTGGGGGCCAAGCCTGCAACACATGGGCCTTTGTAGGACATTTCAGATTCCAACTGTAGCACCCCTTCTCTGGACATGGGGTAATGTCTTCAGGAGTAACCCATGTGCATCAGAGCCCACGTGGAACAAATTACATCACCACGTTGAACAAATGTTGAGAGAAACCATGAATAGAGAGGAATATTTTGGGTGAGGCGAGCGTATTTGGTGCTCTTGCTGAGGGCACACAGGCAAAGGAAGGTCTCCCGACCCTGTGTGAAATAGCTTTAGTCCTGCCAGTCCACCAGAAGAGGCTGTGATCTGAACGGCTCCCCAGTGCCTTTCCACGGGGAGCGCAGTTGGCCGTGCCGCTGGCTTCTGATTAATATCCTCTTGGTGTCACAGTGCATCCCGATTCCAGCTGCCTCATCATATGGGTTTCAATTTAGAAGCCAATGGAGAATACAACAGAATTCTTATTATTCAGAATTTTAAATATCACTGAGCAAACTTCCTCCTGCTCTTTCTGCCCAGCCCTGCTTTGAGTCTCTTTGGAAGGCGAGACTTTTTATTTCCCTGTGGCTGTTGGAAAGCTCATGGGAACCAAGCCTGGGAGCTCCCATTGCAATCCAAGATGAACCAGCACAGCCGAGCCCTTCTCTCTTCTTGCCCTACGTTTCTGATTCCTCTTGTAGAAGGGGGAAGGCATGTCTGCATGTCCACTTTTACTGAAAGACAGAAGAGGAATCTGTTTTCATTTTCTTTACTTTCTTACACGACTCTCATCTTGGGAAAATAAATGGTGAATAAGATTGTTTCAAGTTATCAGTGGGGCCTCCCTGGAACCAGACTGTTTTCTTGCTCCCTTGGAGATAAGGGATTGGGTCTGTTTTCCCATTGCTGACCAGAAAGAACCTGCTTCTACTTGGACCTCTGCTTTCCCTGTTTTAGGCTCTCTGTGTGTAATTGAGGGGTTCAGTTCAGAGCAGAGGGAAGGGGAAGCTCTGCCTTGATTTGCAGCCCAGGTTTACTAACAGTGAAGCAGACACTCCCATGAGATGCTGATTTTGCTCTGTGTGTGGGTCCCGGGGAGTTAGAACTTGGAGAGTGGTTTGGTTCCTTAGAATCTCAAACACTGGATAGTAAGACACAGGGCTTCCTCTTAGCCATGGTGGATTCAACTAGGAGTGGGAAATTCCAGGCCTGGGAACCTATAGCTTAGATTTGATTGATGATATATATGGGATGACTTCATTTTTTTGATTCCAGGGATTGAACCTAGGGGTGATTAATCACTAAGCCACATCCCAGCCCTTTTTATTGTTTTCTTTTGAGATGGGGTTTTGCCAAGTTGCAGAGGCTGTCTTTGAACTAGTGATCCTCCAGCCTCAGCTTCCTGAGCCACTGGGATTACAAATGTACACCACTGTGCCTGGCTTGTAGGATGCCTTTAAAACCAAAGGGACACAATGGGACTTAACCTCGTGGAAACTGAAGTAGGGCTGGGAGAGGTTTACCAGTAGCATTTGTACTTAAGGCCTCATACTGTCTGAGCTCAGATAACCATTACAGGGACACAGGCATGTCAAATGTGAAGAGAATGATACTCAGGGAATGCGGTTGTGAAGAAATGAAAAGTGAGGAGACTTCTTCAGGGAAGCAGGGAGCTGGGGGAATGATGGAGATAGAGTCACTGTCCCCTTGGGCTACTACTGGCTTTGCTACAGCTGAGGTGTATTTCCTAGAAACCCACGAGATACTGAAGAATATTTACCTCTAGTTACCTTTTTGTTGGAGCTTGTTCAAAAGGTTTTATTCTTTTTGTATTGTGAAGGTCTCATTGAAGAACCTTATAGGCAAAAGGACTTAGTTCCAGCATAGGTAGGAAATTGGGTTCACCCGAAACGGAAGTGTCAGGCAGGATCCATCTAAAGCTTGTGAAATGTGAAGCTGAGAGCCCTCTTGGATCTCCACTGGGGTTTCTAGATACACCTGAAGATGGACAAAGTATTTTTCTGGCACTGTTTTGCTCACTCAGCATTTTCCTTCATTGCTTTCTCCAGGCAAGTAAGAGAGCCATGAAGGTTTAACCCATAATATGTTAAATTCAATTATTAATTGTCACTTCTAGATTTGCAGGATGTCATTACCTGGATAGAGCCCTGCTGGCCTCTTGGTCTCTTGAGGAGTTAGGCATCAGATCTCTTCTGCACCCATTCTCGTCCTCTTTCCCTCAGTTGCAGCAACTGTTGGCACGGCCCTCGAGTGACCTTACGAAGACAAAACTTAGTTGTTGATATTGGAAGTCATAGCAATGTAGCCCCAACCTGAAAAGAGTGGTTAAAAAAAAGTAGCCAGAAATAATGTGTAATTTGTGCAAGAGACTGACTATAGAGAGTTGCTCACCAAACAATTTTCTTTTTCCTCTAGAGCATTGCTAGATCATATGTCCAGCCTTCCTCTCAGTTATACGACTGGGTTCTGGTCAGTGGATTGTGGACAGAAGTGAGAAGTGCAATTCTAGCTCTGGCCCACCTTGCATGAGTGAGTCTCTATTCTTTGTCTCTAATGTACTGTTGAGTTGGAAGGATCCCAAGGACTTTCAGGACAGGGGAGCCCCATGATGGAAGGGGTTTGAGTCTCTGAATGACACGTTTTCCCCTTAGCTAACCCATTTTGGACTGTGACATGAGATATTACCCGTTATTATGGTAAACCACTGACATTTTGGAATTATAGCCTTTAATCTGTCCTGACTGACATTTAAGTGTTACAAAGGTGGTTATCATACACAGAGTATTTCTCTACTGACTGCTCTTGGTAATCAGCATGCATGGGAATGTCAGCTTGGCAAAATAGGTGCTGGCAGATGAGGTTATATTTGATGGGCCTTTTTTATCTCCTACAACTATCCCCTCCCATTCCTTATGGAAAAGATTTCTGAAAGCAGTTGATGGGGAATGATACTGCAAGTAGATTCCTTAGGCACAAGGGAACATTTTATGATCATAGTGAAGGGCTTTGAGCATGTGCTATATGAACATGAGTGTATGCAGGTGCATGTGTGGGGGCAGTTAGCACTGAAACAAGAATCCCCAGCGATGGTGAAACCCTAAACTTACCTGTCTCCTTTCTCTTCTTTCCCTGCCACCCCTCCCTCCTTGAACATCTATTGGTGCTTAATGTACGCTAGGTAGAAGAAGGTGCAGGCTTCTGTGCTAGGTTCTTCAGGCACCAGGGTCCCTTCCTGTTGTTACCAGTACTGTATTTATAATCCACTGGAATCATGAAATAAATAAGAGGGTTTTTGGCAGATGGTATCTTAGGCGATCTCATTTGTATAGTTTCCTAGTCCAAACTTGACTCAGAGAACAAGGCTCTCACAAGATTACATAAGCTCTGGAATCACAATAACTTCTCACTCTCATCACAACAGCACACCCATCCATGTCCATATGTCAAGATGTGGGTGGAAAGAATATTACTTCTGTCTTGTGAGAATAGCATCATCTGTTTTGATATCCAAATAGGCTTGGATCAGACTCCCACACTTTTTTACTCCCTCTATTCCGCTGTGTCATAGAGAGTCTTAACTATCTTTATTTTGGAGAGTCTTTGACACTGACACTTCATACTGTACCTGTAAGCACTGTATGCATAGTTGAAAGGCAGAGATTTGAAGCAGGGAGTGACATTTTACAATCGAGGAAGGGAAGTCTTGGAGAAAATCAAAGAGAGGCATCCCACGGGCTATAGTGAGCAAGCTGCTGTTCCAGGACTAGAACAAGATAGGAATGGGCTAATGTCACGATCTGTCCCATTAGTTCTTCTTTTTCAATCAAAGGTATCAGACAATGTCATTTTCCCCTCCATGTGAATCACTGAAGCTTATTATTTTGCACATAAAACCGTGTGGGACCTTGCTCGTGGCCACCTCAGATATTACCCTGGAGGTACATGTAGCTCTGGATCCTTGGTGGCCAGTGAGGTGAGAAGAACAACAGTTGGGGTCAATCACATGATTACAGAGCTAGGTTTCCAACAAGGTTCCAGGTGCTCAAACTTGGCTTTTACAGATGTTCTAAGGAAGCAGTGAGAACACCACAGGGGAGCCAGCTATCTGGGGACACTACAGGTATTGATTGGGGTCTCTACTGCCCAAGCTGATATCAGGGGCAGGATCAAATTATCCAGGAAGTGACAGAAGGTCTCAGGACTTGCCTTCCCACAGCTTACTTGGCCAGGGTCTTCTGAAGTTCTTGACAGCAAACTTAACTTTGGTGCCCACTTCTTCTGCAGTTCTTAGGAGTTGGTTGCACCTGGCCAAACACTCAGCAATGGTGGTATCTTTGGTCTCCCCACAAGGATGAGATACCAGAATGCTCCAACATTGGACCGGGCCAGCTTGCACACCTGGAGGGACTCTGTTTGCTTCCTTCTGGACTTTGAGAAGGAGGCAGTGGCACAATCACTTGCCCGTGACTTTGGCAATCCACTTCAGATGGACACTGTGAGATCATGTTCCATCACCTGGATTTCCCTGCTCAATTTTTTTTTCTTGCTTTTCTAATATGTTCAAAGAAACTACCTGAACCTTGAATGACTGCATGGAGCAGAGCTGCCCTCTGTGAATTAGGAACATCCATTTTGGACTCCTGGCTTGATTGAGACATACAGTTCTTTAATGTCAAATCTCAAATTTCAAATGGATACAATAAAGGGGATGGTGTTACCTTTAACAACAGAGGCGGGTTGGACTTTTTCTGACTGAATACAATAGTTGATAGGAAAAGATATTGATCCATGTCTTAAGCATGACCCATCAGAGAACTTCCTTAAAATGGAACTTATGACACTGATAGAGACATGGTACTTTAGTTTTGGAGGAATTGTGCATCAAGAAGCTAAAACAAGCTAAAATCATTGTGGCCATTCTTAGCTCCTTATGAAGAATATTTTTTACCTAAGAAGAAAACCAACCCAAAAGAAAGCAGGGCTGAGTGATGGCCAAAGTGGATCACCTACAACGATCTGAATTTTTAACACTTGTGGGTAGATGGGTTCATTTTTTTTTTTTTCTGTGTAAGCTAGTTTGAGTTTAGTTTCTGTCACTTGGAGCTGAAAGAGCCCTTGCTAGTATAACCAGATGCTAGAGTCAGGGTTGTAACTGACACGCTTTACGAAGTCTTGGAGTTGTCTTATTTTTACCCCGTAAGCATTTGTATTTAATTAGCTGCACAGTGAAAAAGTGGGTAAACGCCCATGGGAAACTCTGATCCAAAGACCTCAGGGTTGATTTCCTGAAATCTTTTTTCATTTCTCAGTCCTTGAAGGGCCTGCTGCTATAGTAACTTGACACTGTGTCTTGATAGTTTGAAGAGAACAGAACATTTCTACACTTCCTTAAAATGATCGGAGCCAGGTTACCACCCTTGCCACTTCCCTCTAAGCTTGCCATCTCCTTTTGTCAAGCCCTTGAAGCAGCAATAAATTCAACTAAGCATCAATAAACACATTTTCCCTCAATTTACGTTTCTAGTTCCAGAAGCCATTTCTCTATGGTTGATGGATAGCAGGCATGATTCCAGCATGGACTATACTGTAGAGTCATTGATTTTTCTGTGATAATAGTAATGGAAATATATGAAACCATCACTGGGTTTTGGGACCTGAGCCTCACTTGCAAAAATTCCCTTCCTTTCAGGAGAACTGAAATGAGAATTGAGATGTGCATTTCGGTAATGAAATTTTTTGTAATGTCCGTGCTAATTAAAATTTAATTCCTCTAACTTATTTGAAGTTCAAATTTCTCGTAATCTGACTGGAACCTTTCTTTCTAACTTGGTTTCTGTCTCTCTTCGTTAGATCAAGTTGCTTGTGTTTCTAGAACATGTACCTTACGTGCCCGTTACTTTGCTTTTTTATTCCTGATGCTCTTCTGCTGAAATGCCTTTCCTTTGGTTTTCCTCCATCTTTCAGAATTACTCATTCTTCTAGGCCCAATTAGAATGTCAAACTTCTATAAGGCCTTTCTGGGTAACCTCAGCTGGAATGAAGTCTCCCTGATTGGAACTTGGTAACACTTGGTACATATTCCTCTTTTATCAGCCACCATACTCACCCACTCTAACCCTCACAGCTCCACCAACAGTCATCTCAATCCTGTACTGCCCCATAATAATGACTGTCACCACCCTCCTTTCCTATCAGGAGGCAGAGCCCGAGTGCCACTCTAGGTCGGCTGACACTGAAGCTGGATGCTTCAACTACTGCTTTTGCCTGTGGCATACAGTTTGATATTGATGAACATATTGTACCTTTTGAACATGTCAGTTGGGTGTTCATTTAATTCATCTTTATAACTATTTGGCGTAGGGCCAGGCAAATGGTAGATATTTCAGAAACAGTTGGATGGATGAATTCATGAATTGAGATGTATATTTCAGCAATGAAACTTTTTGCAAGAATTGAAAAACTGTTTATCACTGGCTTTAGAATGACAAAGCAGTAGAAGATTCTTTTTTGTAATTATGTATGATATGGGTATAGTAATTAAATGATCTTTAGTTGATGGTTGTAGACGACCCAGGAATATGATGAATGTAAAAGGAAAGATAGTGTGAGAATAATATTTGAAGCAGAGAATCCAGTCTTCATATGCAGTTAATTGAATTATTATGACATAATTGGAATAATGTATTAGAAGAGTACATTATGATATAGTAGACTGTCTTAGATATATATCTTGATGTTCTGGCTCATCTTTTTTACTTTTTCCTCAAAATAGCTGACCCAACAGATCAGAATTTCTCAGCCTAATTTTTCTGACATGACAACTACATTGAATGACCCCTATGTGGACAATTTCTAGTGGAAAGATCATAATTCTACTTTTTTTTCCTACTCAGCAAACTATGTCAGAAAGCTTGCAGTAAGAGTAATAATATTTTAATTGTTATAATCATGTTCAAATCCATGGGAAAAAAGTAGTGAGAAATTTTAGCATTTGAACCATTATTAATAACAAATAGGTTGTGACCCTCTTCTCACAGTTGAAGAAGATGGTGAATTTAGCTGTCAGTCAGTCACATTGGGAATCCTACTGAGCATCAGGAGAGAGTTTGGAAAATTAGAAAGAGAAAAGTTCTCATTTTAAAAAGAAAAAAAAAAACCCTCCTGTTGCAAATTGTGTTTAGCTGGGAAAACACCCAGGAATCGGCTCACTCAACTGCTGCATTTCATAGTTGAACAAACCGAGGTAGAGAAAAGTCACCTGTTCTTCCTCCAAGATCACATTACACTCCATGTGGCCCATATGTGCCTCCAGCGAGAGGTGCCTGTATCTTCCATGAGCTTCTGCTATAAGCATTTGCAACCCAAGCAGGACCTGCTTTGTTTGGAGAAGGTGCCTGGCAGCATTGGTGACGTTGCTTAGAAAGTCTGGTGCATCTCTATTGGTTCAGGCTACAGAGTAGATGAGATTTTGAAAGTTTTTTTTTCTCTTTCAGATTTTGGAAGTTGATCAAAGGGAGGGAATTTTACTAGTTAAATATCTAAAGAAAAATGAAATGTCACGCTGAATCAAATCAGTGTGTTGGGTAGCCCAGAATTTTGTTTAATGTAGATGTGAAGGCTTGACTAGGAAGGACCGAATGTTTTCCTCCATGTGGGTAATATGAAGTAGATTGTAAAAATGCTCAGGGCAAGGGTGGCTTATAACTCTTGAGTTTCACAGTATTACCTAGCACAGTTATATACAACAGGAGCGAATGCTTGATGAAATCCTATTGTAAGCCACATCAATATTTACAGCAGCTCAATTCACAATAGCCAAGTTATGGAACCAACCTAGGTGCCCTTCAACAGATGAATGGGTAAAGAAAATGTGGTATATATACACAGTGGAATATTATTACTCAGCCATAGAGAAGAATGAAATTATGTCATTTGCCAGTAAATGCATGGAACTAGAGAATATCATGCTAAATGAAATAAGCCAGTTCCCCCAAACCAAAGGCCAAATGTTCTCTCTGATGTGTAGATGCTAACCCACAGCAAGGGAGGTTAGAGAGGGGAAGAATAGAAGTTCATTAGATTAGATGAAGGGGAATGAAGGGACCCGGGTGTGGTGGTGCACGCCTGTAATCCCAGCGGCTCAGGAGGCTGAGGCAGGAGGATCGTGAATCCAAAGCCAGCCTCAGCAAAAGTGAGTCACTGAGCAGCTCAGACCCTGTCTCTAAATAAAATACAAAATAGGGCTGGGGATGTGGCTCAGTGGTTGAGTGCCCCTAAATTCAATTCCTGTTTTCCCCACCCCTGAAAAAAGAAGAGGGAATGAGGGAAGTGAGGGGAAATGGGAATAGGAAAGATGATAGAATAAGTTGGGCATAACTTTCCTATGCTCATATATGAATCCACAACTAGTGAAACTCCACACCATGTACAATCACAAGAATGGGATCCTAATAAAAATAAGATATATACTCTACTGTCATGTATGTCACATACAGCAAATGACAAAAATCCTACCATAATTAAGCCCTGTGTTGGGTCCTAGTTTCTTGTAATTCTCTCAACAACCCAGTGAAGCAAAACCATCTATCCACACTTTAAAGAGAAGTTGGGGCTCCATAGTAATTTCCCAAATTCCTGCACCGAACAAGTACTCTGGATGCAAATGAGGGGCTACATAACAAGGGTGATGAGGAAGGAATCCTACCTCTCTGGAAGTGCTGGGAGATTCCAGGCATCTGTGAGAAGGTGGCTTCTGGGATGGAGAACGGATTTTGCAGTCAGACCTGGGTTAGAATCACTCACTACCTGTGTAACTTTCTGAAAACATAAGTCAGATACATATTACAGTGCTCAGCCACATTGAAAAATAATAAATACTAGCAATAGTAATAATTGTAATTATTAATACTCATAGGAAGAGCTAAGATAAAATCTTGGAATTGTTTGGTTCTAAATCCTGCACATTTTTTAATTATACTATGCAGATCCCCTCCTCTTTTTTTAATGAATGGATTTTTCCCTTTCTTGGCTCTATTCTCTGCGAATGCATCTTCAGCTACATCCCCAGAAGTAGCAGAGCTCTTGGGCTCAGTTTGATTTCTCTCTCTGTAGATGGTCTTTATTTAGTTTTGTGATGGGTGGATCTTATTGGTGCTGTAAAGGCTGCATTTCAGAAAGCGAATCTTTGACTGTCAGTTAAGAACTTGAAAGAACTCTCCTTGTTCACCTTTCTGCCTCTATAATTATAGAGACTTGCCAATCACTATTAAGATATCTTAAGTGAGTTTAGGGCATTGGTTGTGTACTTTTCTACTTATTTTCATTTGTTGGGTTTTGTTGTTCCCTGTTGAAGTTTGAAAT
This sequence comes from Marmota marmota marmota, assembly GCF_001458135.2. NCBI lineage: Eukaryota > Metazoa > Chordata > Mammalia > Rodentia > Sciuridae > Marmota > Marmota marmota. Next base: position 52,319,980 of record NW_026000174.1, on the reverse strand, counting down.
TCCATGATTACTTATCTGTGTGGGTAGTGAAACCTTGGTACCCTCCCCTATAATCTTTTGGGCTTTTAAGAAAAACATCAATTAGATTTACAGGCTATAAAGACCCAGGCTTTGATTCTTCCATAAAACAAAGTTAAATTGATATTGACTGGTCGTGACCTAGACTTGGTAGCTTTAAGAATAATACTCAGGTTATATTCAATATTTGATTATTCAAAAAAATTCTTGAATTTGGAGAGGATAGAGGACTTTGAGATCTTATGTTTAATTCTTTTTTTATTTCTTTCCTGAACTGGGGATTGAACCCAGGGGTGCTTTACCACTAAACCATATCCCCAGCCCTTTTTTATTTTTGAGACAAGGTATTTCTAAGTTGCTGAGGGCCTTGCTATATTGCTGAGGCTAATCTGGAACTTGTGATCCTTTTGCCTCAGCCTCCCATGTCTGCACCTGGCTTTTGTTTAATTATTGATTAATGATGATTGGAATAGTTGCTTGGTGGAAAGGATAAGCAAGAGACAATATGGTGAGCAAAGACTTTGGAGTCAGACAGATCTAACTTTTGCGGGGGCAGGTATCAGGGGTTAAACTCAGAGGCACTCAACCACTGAGTCACATCTTCAGCCCTATTTTGTATTTTATTTAGAAACAGGGTCTCAAATTTTTGCATCGAACAAGTACTCTGGATGAAAATGAGGGGCTACATAACAAGGGTGATGAGGAAGGAATCTCACTGAGTTGCTTAGCACCTGGCTATTGCTGAAGTTGGCTTTGAAATCGCAATCCTCCTGCCTCAGCCTCCAGAGCCACTGGGATTACAGGCGTGCCCCACCATGCCTGGCCCTCAGACCTAATTTCTAATTTGGGCTCTGTGACTTAGGAGATGAACCACCTTGGGAAAGTCAGTTAATTCACAGAAACTTGTTTTCTCCTCTGTAAATGGAAATAAAAATAGGACTTATCTCATAGTTAGCATAACTATTTATTGAAAATTTACTTGTAAATGCTGATGGGCATGGTGGAAGATAGGCTCTCTATAATTAGAAGCTATTGCTATTATCATGGATCAAAAGAGAACATCAGATAGCAATTACAATTCAGGACATATAACCCCTTTAAAATGGACGAAGTCCCATCTCTAAGAGTAGAAGCTGTGTATTCATGCAAGTGCTAGGTTAGTTTTTTTTATAACCTACCTTCTGTTCCTTGTGTGAGTTTTGGCCTTGGGACGTTTCCGTACGTTGTGTGACCAACTGTACGGATTTGCTGAGGCTGAGAGATTTCTTGGAGCTTTTGATGAAAAAAAAAAAAAAAGTAAAAACACACATGTTAGTCATTATTTTAATCACTGTGACCAAAAGACTTGGCAAAAACAACTATGAAATAAAAAATTTATTTTGACTCATGGTTTCAGAAGTTCAGTCCATAATCAGCCAACTCCATAACTCTGGGCCCGAGAGAAGGCAGAACATCTGGAGAAAGGGCAGCTCAGGACATGGCCATCTGGAAGCACAGAGGGAGAGCTCTGCTCACCAGGGACAAAATGTAAACCCCAAAGGCACATTCCCCAGTGATCTACTATCTGCTCACAGTTAATACCCAGTTAATCCATTCAAGTAGCCTCGCCCACTGATTAGATTAGAGCTCATGAGTTGATCATTTCACCTCTAAACATTCTTGAATTTTTAGAATTCTTGAATCTCATGGGCTTTTGGGGGGACACCTCATATTCCTGATAGCCTGAGATGATTGCTCTATCATAGCTTCTCTTTCTCAATTTGCTGGGTCTTGGACTTGGTCATCTTGTGTTTTCTATGCCTTGGTTTTATCTGCTACCTTCCCAGCTTCACCTGACTAAAGGTAGGACGATTGCTTGATTTTCCTCCCCTTTAATACCAATTCTTAAAGTGATGAATTTTTTCCCTACTATTTTCCAAAACGTACCCAGGAAATTTTAAATATGCAATTATGATCTCATGTGTTTAAATACATGTAAGTGTTTAAAGTAATTGCAGTTATTATCCTTGTGGTTGCTCAACGAGCCCGTCTTTGGCCAGTGACAGCTTATTCAATTTGGCTCCTTTGCCTTCTTGACATCATTCCTATATTTCAACAGGACCCAATGACAAGATGGAAGTTATCCCAGATCTGAATTCAGTGGCTTCTTCTCTTAAGATCCCTGGGTTTTGGAGAACACAGTGTATATACTAAGAGCTCTCATTACTACTGATTAGGTTACAGAGGCCTAGGGGGAATATGTAATTTTAATTTTTAGAAAACAATTCATAATCTCATACTTCTTCCTTCAATTTGAATTTATAATTGATAACATCTTTATTTGGTAATATCAATATTATATCTGTATACTTTCATCTGAGATGAAAAAATCATGGTACTTAATGACACCAGTATGTTAACTAGTTTGCTTTATCCCACACTATGAAACAATCAGTTTCCAAGTGACAGTACCAACACTACTTCTAATAATTTGGTGGTATAAAACAACTTGCTGTGGTTTGGACATTTGTGAATATCCCCCCATGGCTCATGTGTTGAAGGTTTGATCTCCAATGCATCAGTGTTTGGAGGTGGGTTTTGGGAAGTGATTAGATCATGAGGGCTCTGACCTCATAAGTGGATTAATCCATTGGTGGATTGACAGTTTGATGAAATTATTGTGGGATGGTGGAAACTGTAGGAAATAGGGACAAGGAGGAAATGGGTCACTAGGCATCTGCCCTGGAAGGGTTTCTTGCCCCTAGACCTTTCCTCTTTCTATTTCTGCTTCTTGACTTCTGTGAGATGAACAGCTTTCCTCTGCCATGCAGATCTGCCATGATGTTCTGCCTTACCTCAGGCCTAAATGGAGCCTGCTGACGGGAAATTTCTGAAACTGTGAGCCACAATGAGTCTTTCCTCCTCTAAGTTGCTTTTATAAGGTATTTATAAGGCAAAGCTGACTCTCAGAATTTGAATTTATTTTTTTTGTGTGTGTGTGTGTATCCCACTAGGAATGAATAGCCAAACTATGATTTAAAGTTACTTAATTTTTTTTTCTTTGGTAATCATACTACTAACTGCATTCACTTGTTTCATTTAATTTTTTTTCTTAGAGAGAGAGAGAGAATTTTAATCTTTTATTTTTTTAGTTTTTGGCGGGCACAACATCTTTGTTTTTTTGTATGTGGTACTGAGGATCGAACCCGGGCCGCACGCATGCCAGGCGAGCGCGCTACCGCTTGAGCCACATCCCCAGCCCATTTAATTTTAAATTTTAGGAATATTTTAATTTTGTTTCATAGTTGTGTAAAAATTTGACACTGTCCTAAACTCTATAATACAATATTGAGGGTATTCAAAGAATTCCAGCTTCAAATCTTATTTCTTCCCACCTGTTCGTCCTCTCCTTTATAGACAATTTTTTAAAAAAAGTATGTTGTTGCAGTAGTCATTTTTTGGGGGGGGGGAGGGTCACTGTGACCATAATACCTGAAAGAACAACTTAGAGGAGAAAAGATTTATTTTGGCTCATGGTTTCAGAGAATTCAGTCCATGGTCTGTTAGCTCCAAGACAGAAACCTCATGGAGAAAGAGAATGGCGGAGGAGAGCCGCTCAGCTTATGGAAGCCAGGAATGGGAGAGAGAAGTGGGAAGCAGGGGAGAGGAAGAGGGAGAGAGGGACAGGAAGGGGCAAGGGACAGACAGTCCCCAAGGCCACACCCCCAGTGATCTACTTCCTCCAATCATGCTCCTCCTGTCTACAGTTACCACCTAGTAGTCCGTTCAAATTATTAATCCACCAACTGGATTAATCCACTTATAAGGTTATAGCCGTCACAGTCTTATTGTATAAAAATTCCACCTCTGAACCTTGGTGTATTGAGGACAAACTTTCAACACATGAGTTTTTAGGGGGCACCTTTTAGATCTAAGCAATAGCATTTGTTTTCATCATTTTAAATATAACCACACAAGCACACAGATTTAAAGTGTTTTATTAAATAATTTATTTCAACTCAATCTCTTTTATCTCTTTTTTAGTGTATTTTTATTTTTGAATGTTTGTATTTTTGTTTTAATGGTAAGTTTCATATTAATAACATTATATAATACTCTTCATCTTCTTTTTCTTGATCTATTTTTTATTGGTCCTCAACTATAGGTAATAATGAAATTAGCCGGTAACCTTTTCTTCCTGCTTCATATCAAGTACTGATTAGAAGTAGTTCTCTCATTCCCCATCAACATGCATTACATAATTGGTGACCTTAATCTTCTTTACAAATACTCTGTCCATCTATGCCAGGTTTTTACTTTACCTATATCATAAATGCATATGCCCAATATACTGTCTCCCTTATAACCATTATTTAATCTTGTTTTTACAAGTAAATAAGTATTTTTTGTTTAGGCTTTATTTCTTACTTCTTTCTAATAATTTTATGTCTGAATATTGGTTTGCAAGAGATTCCCCAGGAAATGCTCTCAGGAACAGTATTTCCTTAATTATTGCACATGCCTAGAATTCTGTCTGTGCCTTTATCCCTGCTCAACTGCATGTAAAACAATTTTTATTCATTATTTTACCTTAAGAGTCTTCAGTATATGTTGTCATTAGCAACTAGCTGAGCTACACTGCAGATGCCTTTCTGATTCCCATTCCTCTCGGAGCTGGTAGGACCCTCTATTTATGTCTCGTGTCTGGAATTACATACAGATATTCCCTGATGGAGGTTTTATGTTATTCACTTTGTTGGGCACTCAGTGTGCCCTCAACATGAAAACTCAAGTTTTCTTTGTGTGTGTGTGTGTGTGTGTGTGTGTTTATGTGTGCGTGTGGTGGAGAGATTTACTATTCCAAAGGCTGATATTTAGCCAGTTTTCTTGTTTTCAGCTCTGTGATTTTTCCATTAACATCATTTGTATTGTGACTCTAAAACTTGAGAATTTCTGTATTTTATTGAAAAATTAATTCTTTGACACCTTTTCCTTTACTATCATTTTCAAAGTCTCAGGAGAGAAAATTGCTAAAAGTATGTGGTCAACCTTCCACATTTAGTTAGACGTGGTAGGGTCCTTTGGATTTATTTTGAAAGCCACAGAAAGACAAACCACAGAAAGACAAAGCAATTAAAATGCTTTCTGATCTATAATCATCAATCAAAAAAAATTTTGATTGATGATTATAGATCAGAAAGCATTTTAATTTATACTAGCTATAATATGGAAGAAAAAGGAAAACTGAATACAATATTTTATCTAGTTGTTTAAAGAGAGAGAAAGTAGACATGAATGAGTTGGATTTCAGGAAGAGTTTGAATGAGGCGCCAAGAGGGACTATAAATGGTGTGAAATGATGCTGTAATGGTGTTTGGTGATGGTTTCTCTGGGAAAGTTAACTCCCCTGTGCTGCTGGGCAGGAGTTTTGAGGCCCTGTCTGAAAACTGAGGCAGTTTCTTAATTTGGACTCAGCATGTTGGTTGTGTATCTCAGGCACAGGACAATTGAAGGTTCCATTATAAAATATTGATTGCATTTAACCAGTATGAATGAGTAGGCTCTGGTTCCACAGGACACTGGATAAGGTATAATTCCCTTCTTTCCCCCATTTATGTTTCCACTGAAACACAGCTTGCTAGGATATTTTTGGAAGTAAATTTCCTAAACGGCAGTGTAACAGACTCTTCTTTTTCCAGGTTTTCTTCTTTGTCACGGTCCTCTTTCCCCCCAGTAAATCTGTTTCAAGGCTTGAGATCAGGGAAAGAGAGGAGAATGGAGTAATATATTAGGAACCTGTTGTTCTCGAATGAGAATTTTTGTTTGGCCTTTTGTCTCTTCTTTAGGAACTCCACATTGGAGACCACAGACTTTTAGCAAAGGCAGCTACGATTCTTACAGTATTAGGGTACATTTATTGGGAGGCTAAAAGAAGGTTGGGGTGCACAGTCATATGTAAGAGTAATTTAAGATTGGTAAGACATTTAGTAGAGGTTTACTTGGCCCCCGTATGATCATTAAGATCAGCCAGATGGTATTTGCCTACTGTTTTCAAATTGCTGTTGGTCTGGGCTGATGGAGGTTGGTTCTTCCAAAGGTTATCTTCTGATGAAGATTTTAAATATGAGTAATAGTTGGGAAGGGCTTAACATGGTCCAAGAAGTATCCCAAATTTAAGTACATTAGCCAATTCAGTCCTTAATGAGGAAGTTCACCATTATTATCTGTTCAGTTTTATGCATGAGGAAATGGATCCCGAGAGTTTAAATAATAACATGCCCTTACAGAGTGAGGTGTGCCTTCAGACCCTGTGTTCCTGAGCATTGTGTTGAACCACCTCTCCAGCACACAGAGACGGTAGTGACCTGAGGATGTTGAGGTCTTCCATCCTGTGATGGCTTTATTTGGCTCTGATCACGTTTCATCATACCACCCCAGCAGAGGTTCTGAACTGATAAACTCCCCTTTCTCTATTTTATAATGAAGGAAAATAAAATGGCAGCAAGCTCATAAGCATTAAAAAAGTTACATGTATGACCCTGTTCATCTGTGTGCATCTTTTCCAAGTGGTTAGTGGAAATAATACACATTTTTTTTCCATTAAAAAAAAAGGTCACATGACACCGTCACTAAGAAATGAGCCGATTATAGCAGAGGGCTGGGAACAGTGCTTTGGGGAGATAGGCTGATGGAGCACAAGTCCAAAGGATCACATTAACTCTGTGACTTTGGGTAAATGACATCCTCCTCTTGTGCCTGGCTGGCTCACTTATCCAATGTGGTAGTTGGGTTCAGTTGCCTCTAGCCCTTGTCTTAACACAGTTCTGGAGATCCCTAGGTTCTGGGATGTGTCTGAGAGGCCACCTGAGTTGCTCATGGGGAAGTCAAAGAGAAAGAACTATTTTTCCTTCCTTCCATCCAGGGTTCACTTAGGAAGTTTCACTTTTATTAAATTTATATATAGATAGATTCTGTGCAGGCTTGTCCACCAGTAAAGGGCTCTGTTGCTAAAATAGTTTCAAAGCCACTCAACTCATAATTTATATGTCATCTTCTAGTTCTAAAACGTTACGAGTTCATGTTGCCCATGCTGTGGTTGACAAAACTCACGCTGGCCCCACTTGCCCTTTCTGCCACAAATACACTTCCCGTGTGACTTTCCTTTGTCTACTGGGCATGGCGGACCATTGCTCATATGGTAAAGTTAACATAATTATAGAAGAATTGTTATCCTTGTAAACCTACCAGATTAATTAGCCCCTTCACTTCATGATTCCATTTGGACCCCTCTACACATCAGTGAAGGAATGTGACCATATATTTCACAATTACTATCATCTTTCTTTTTAGATTAAGGAAATAAAAATAGGGAAAACTGCTTTCCCACATTTATGGTTCTGATGGGTTGTGAAGTTTGAACTTGAACAGTGTGAACATGCTACATTTGTTTGTAGTGGCTTTTGTGTAGGCCTGGTTTCTGCTCAGTGTGACCTGTTTCTGTACTGCTTCTGGTTTTGCTAAACTTCAAGCATCTCCATTGGTGATAAGTGGACCATTTTTACTTCATTTCCTACTACTTCCATCCTTTCATGTCATGCACCTAAACCACCGAACAACTTAGTTTTCTGAAAGTTGATGCTGTTTTACTTCTTTGTTGTATTAGTCTGTTTTGTCACTATGACAAAACACCAGAGGCAAGATAATTTATAAAGAAAAGAGGCTTATTTGGATTACAGTTCTGGAAGGTCAATGAAAAGGCATTAGCATCAGTTTGGCTCAGGTGAAGACCTCATGGCAGACAGCATCACAATGATGGGAGCATGTGGGAGGAAGAGATCACGTCACCAGACAGAAAGCCAGAGAAAAACTTCAGGGCCAGTCTTGCACTTAAAACAATTCACTCTTGTAAAAACTAGTTCTTATGAGAGTTATTTTAATCCCTTAGTGACCTAAGGACCTCCCCCTAGGCCCCACCTCTAAAGGTTTCAGGGTCTCCCACACAGCCACGTTGAGGATCTCTGGGAGATAAACCATATCCTAAGCATGTCACCTGTAATATCATACATATTATACTTTCTTTTCTCATCACCCTCTCTCTCCTCCTCTTTATCTGCTTGGAGATCTCCTATTCATCCTTCAAAACCCTGCCCTACTCTGTTGTCCTCAAAGGGGTCAACACTAGACTTTTACACAGAAATGCATTGTAGTTGATTGGTGATCTGTCTATATTATTATATAGTGATGGCTTGAATGTGAAGTGACCTCCCACCCTCTCCCCAAAAGCTCATGTTAGACAACAAAGAATGTTCAGAGGTCAAATCATTAGATTAGGAGCATTGTAACCTGATCAGTGGATTCATCCATTTGATGGATTAATAATGTGGAAGGAAAACTGTGCTGGGTCACAACCCTAGGCAGGTGGGTGTGGCTGGAGGAAGTGGGTCCTTGGGGGCGTGCCCTTGGGGACTATATACCTTGTCCCTGGGTCCTCTCTCTCTGCTTCCTGACTGTCATGGTGAGCAGCTTTCCTCCCCAGTGCCCTTCTGGATGGATGTTCCCCCTTGCCTTGGGCCCCAAGTGATGAAGTCGGCCAAACCAGAACTGAGATCGCTGGTACCGAGAGATCAAAATACAGTTTTCCTCTTGTAAGTTGCTCTTGTTAGATATTTTGGTTACAGCGATGAAAAGCTGACTAACTCTGCCTAAAGAGCTTGTGCTAGACCCTCTATTACTAGGTGTTGGCATTTCACTTGTGCTAAACAAATCTCTTGGTGAATTCTTCTTACTGAATATGTATAAAAAATCCTATGGTGATATCATGCCGTCTCGTGGGTTTAAATACCACGTTCATGTTGGTGGCATCTGAATTTAAGTCTCTCCACTCTTAAAAACTCCAGATTCACATGTTCATCTGTTTACTTGACATTCGCACTTGAGATGCCAAATAGACACTTAATGTTTCGCACTGCAAGCCTCATCTACCCTGTCCTAGGGTGACCAACTGTCACAGATGGGTGAGGCTGGGAGTTTTGTGAGCCATGCAACTTTTAGTGCTGAACTCGGGAGAGTCTATGTAAAACAGGTGGTTGCTTGCTGTAAGGTGTCCTCCCCCTTCCCCTCCCCTTCCCCCTTCCCCCCTCCCTCTTCCCCTGCCCTTTCCCCTCCCTCTTCCCCTCCCCTTTCCCCTCCCCTCCCCCTCCCCTCTGCCTCCCCCTCCCCCCTCTTCTCTCCATATCCATCCAATTGGTATTACTTTCTTCATTTTCTTTTTCTGTTCTTGGAAGCTCTGTCCTTGCAGTTGCTTGGGCCAAAACCCCTGGAGTCCTCAACACCTCTTCTTCTCCCACATCCAATTCTTCAGTAAAGCTCTTTGGGTCTACATTCAAAATCAAGAGTTCCAAACTATTGATATTATTTAAAATTACAACCAGCAAACCATCTTCACCTACCCATTTCCCAATCTCCCTTGTCTGATTTTTTTTTCTTTTTTAGGAATATCTACGACATGTTTTACCTGCTTATTATTTATTGTTTATGTTCCTTTTTTGAGGTCTGTTTTCTCCTCTGATATTTCTCAAGCATCTAGATTCCTTTGTGGTACCTATTATGTGATTAAGGTGTATTTATTTCATGAATAAATCACTCACCTACAGTTCTAAGTCAGAAATGAGTTACTTTCTTCTCTCTTTATTGACCATTTATTATTTCTCTGGTGATTATTCTAGATGCTTTATAATCCTGTGTTCTTTAATAGCTCAGGAGAGTGTTCAGAAGTTATCTTAATTCAGAGATTAATGGGCAGCCGTGGTGAGCCCTGAAGCCAGGCTTTGAATCTAGGTGTGAAGGATTTCAGAATATGAATGGTCTACTTGTCATGTGGACTTGTACCTTGGCCAGCTTAATCTGACCACACAACTCTAGGACTCTACTTCAGTAAATTACGGTACCCTTACGCTATTGCTCAAAGTTGTATGTTCTAATTAGACAAGAGACGGTATCAAGTACAAGATCTGTTTTTGTGGAGGACTGTGGTGGATAGCACCCAATTAAAATGCCATAGAGCAAACAGACGGTTTATTTGGAATAAGTTTCCTGCTTAGTAAATAGTACCGCTAATGAAAAAAATCACATCTAACCATTGTCACAACAGTTTAAAACTCATCGAGCACAACAAGACAGGCAGTTAGCCATTTAGAGGGATGGCCCGAGCAGTGTGGTGGAGAGAAACTGTTTAAAAATATAAACCTTTAGAAATTTTAGTTTGTTTCTCCCCTTTTCCCATCAAGTAATTAAAGTTCTCGACTTGTTTGAAATGGCTCAGATTTAATTTCATTTTGTTAAGCACCTCTATTTCACAGCTTAGAAAAAAAGGCTATTAGCATTTGCATTAGCCATTACACCCTCCTTTATAATATGAAATTTATATGGGAAATGCTAATTGGACGTTCATCATTGTAAAGATGATGATTTCTGTACTTTCGCTGGTGTAATTAAGATGAAAGATGAAAATGATAAGGGGTGAAAGTTGGATTTTTTTTTTTCCTGTTTTCCACTGAGTGGAGACCGAGGAAGGCATTCTGTTCTTGGTTTGGGACAAGTGGAGGACTTAGCGTTTCACTTTTGCTGAGGCTGTCTTTGAACTCGCCATCCTCCTGCCTCAGCCTCCTGATCCACTGGGATTACAGGCGTGTACCACCGCGCCCTGCTCATTTAATTTTTTCAACAGATGTTTGTTGATTCCCTGTCCTCAATTCCAGGCCTTACACTATTGGAATCATTTTATTCTCAAAATTTGGTTGAGAAGTATAACTCTTTTAATCCCTCAATATTTTCTTGATTGACTTGAGTCATTCTAAGTCAATGCCATTTTAATATGTAGAATTATTATTTTTTTCCAATATCACAGGCTGTAAGCACTTTCCCTTCACTTTAGAAAAGTCTTTCCTGGAAAAGGGAGTTGGGGAAACTAGTTTAGAACTTTCCTACATGGAAGAAAATTCTGTCTTATGAGACACCTCTTTGGCTGAAATCTGTGTTTTATTTGGCCCTGGATTCAGCACTGTATGTGCACCAAGAAATTAAAGAAGAGGGATGATGGAAGTTCTTCCTATTGTTTGCCTCCAGGTAGCTTTTTTAAAAGGTGCTATTCACTGACTTTGTGGGGTCAGGCCCCATTCTAAGTGCTTTACCAACATCAGTGCCCTCTCGCTGCCCTCCCCCTCCCCCTTCCTTCCTTTCCTTAATGTACATTCTCCATGCAGTAGGCAGAGACATCTCCTCCAATACCAAACCGATCTTGTGGGCCCCTCGTTCCCAGCCCATGTCACTCTTCCAGGACAGTTCTGGCCCTTGGCTTGCTTTCTGACTTCATCTCCTGCTGTGCTCCTCTTCCTCCTCTGTGTCCAGCAACACCAGCTTTGAGCAAGCTGCACGTGCTCCCATCTGGTGCTTGCTGCAACTTCTCTTCCTGCAGCACAGTTTCCCCAGGTCATGGCAGCACTTTGTCCTTCCCCCCTTTCATGCCTGAGCTCAGTGTCACCTCAGAGCATCCTTCCAGAAAACCCTCATGGTAATCCTTCCTTTCACTGCTCTGAGACTTACTCTGCTTACTCTTTTCAACACATACTCTCTGACAGCCAGTGATGTGTTTATTTGTGTTAATAGTCTGTCTACTCTAATAGAATGTAAACTGCAAAGATGATGGGATTCATTTCTATTCCTAGCATCTCCTACTTGACGCATGGTGGGCTCTCAATAACCATGGCAGGTGTTATTCCCAACCAGTTTATAGAAGGGGAACCTGAGGTGGATGAAGCTTTGTGATTTGCTGCCAGGTGGTAAATCCAGGGTCCAGACTGCCTAAGAGCCAAAGCTCTTCTCCTTCCTGCTAGTTCACTTCTCATAATGCCTTCTCAAGGCCAGGGCCACGTTCTATGCTTTCTGTATCCACAGGTGTCCATTATTTGTCGAATGGGCTAATAACAATAACATACAGACACGTGTATGGGTCAGATAATCTCCTAGGCATTTTCTATGAACTGTCTCATTTAATTAGAGTACCTGGGAGATGGTGTTGTTATCACCTCCAGATTGCAGAAGGCAAAACTAAGGAGCAGAAAGAAGTGAGTAAACTAAGTCTAAAGCTAAAAATCTGAAGCCAGGAGTGGTGCTGCACGCCTGTAATCCTAGCAGCTCAGGAGGCTGAGGCAGGAGGATCGCTAGTTCAAAGCCAGTGTCAGCCAAAATGAGGTACTAAGCAACTCAGTGAGACCCTGTCTCTAAATAAAATGCAAAATCAGGCTGGGGGCATGGCACAGTGGTCAGGTTCCACTGAGTTCAATCCCCAGCACTCCCTCCCATAAAATAAATAAAAAATAACCTAAAATAAAAATCTGAATGGGAAGGCGCTAGCATTCAGTCTGGCTTGAGGTCACACATCCTGATCACTCAGCTCAGTGCTCCTGAACCTTCCTTTCATGATCCTCTAGTTCTTAGCTTAACTGTTCTCCTCCCCATGAAATTTTAATATCTAGGTATACTATATGCTTATGTACCGCATGTGTATCTTTGCCTTATATATACAATAAAGTGAGAGTTTTTTCCATCCCTTATGATCTAGGCACCCAACTCCTTGCTGCCTACCTGCATAGCCCCAGCGGAGTCCTAGGCATAGTGGTCTAGGCTTAATTTTATGTCTGGCATTGTTGTTGATTTATTTCTGTCTTTTCTTTGAGTCATTATAAATTCTGTGAAGGGAAGAGGCCCTGAATGGCTCAATGTTACATTCACAGAGCTGGGCACAGAGTAGGCTCCCTTAAAGATCACTGGACAGTATTGTTCACTCTGCCTCCGCCACCTGCTTGGGTGTGTCCTGAGGGCCCCTGTCTGAGCTGCAGGAACAGAGCCAGTTTCCTCTGCTTCTCAGCTCACAGGCATCGTATCAGCCCACTGCTTCCTCCTGGATCATCTGGGGACAGCAGTGACGTGAATGCTCAGACGCTCCAGTCCTGCACAGGTTTCCTGGCAACAGAGGTGAGGTCAGGAGTTCTTGGAACACAATCGGCTTTTAAATATCCTAGAGGGCCTGAGGATGTGCTCAGGCTCCTGTTGGGAGGACATAAGTGAAATCATACCTGCCCCTCCCGTGGTGTCCCACATTTGTGTTGAAATGAAGGAAGAGGCAAAGGGTGGAAGGGAAGAAATAAATTTCTTCTCTCATCTTTGGCTGCTCTACCTCTAGGGCACGTTCAAATAAGTTTTTTCTTTTTTTTTCCCAGCCATTTGGGCTTCTCCAGGCTTCTCCAATAATTGCCTGGGAAGTATTTGCTCCTCTCTGTATGTGCTGATGTCTTCTTTTTGACTTTCCTGTTCCACTACCCATTCTTCATCCTGCTTGCTGCCTGATCAGGTGGACCTGCCTGGACCACAGCAATGGTCCTCTCAGCCTCTGGCTTCTAGTTGGTTTCTGCCAATTGGGAGCGCTGGCGAGACACTGCAGGGAGCCGGTGGACAGGTTGGGTATTGGCTTCCCTTGCTCACTGCCTCTGTGCTTGGCCCCCATGGGCTGATCATTTCTTTTTTTTGTTTGTTTTGTTTTGTTTTAAATATTTACTTTTTAGTTGTAGTTGGACACAATACCTTTGTTTTATTTATTTATTTTTATGTGGTGCTGAGCGTCGAACCCAGGGCCTCGGACCCACTAGGCGAGCGCTCTACCGCTGAGCCCCAACCCCAGCCCTGACTGCATCTTTTGTTTGAGTTGCGGCTGTCCTGTGCATCTCTGGATCTGGGGGCCCTCTCCATGTGATTCTGCTTGGGGACTATGATAATTACTTCCTGCTTGATTCTTCAGACACATGGATATGCATTAATCATGATGTTTACTTACTTTCTTTTATGATATTTGACATCCTGGGGCCTTGTGAACCCAGGGAGGCTGAGGGATTGCTCCTTCTAGAGTTAACCAGCTCCTAGAGGAGAGGAATGCAGAAGCATCAACACCAAGTCCACACCCCCACCCATATCCTTGATCAAGCTGTTCCAATCATGGGCAGAATTCCCCTGCCCCAGATCACCCAAAGGGAAAGGATCACAGGGCTAGGTCCACTCTTGAAGCCCAGAGTCTGCCAAATTATTCAAACCCGCTTACCCGAAATCCACCCAACTTACTTTCTCTGTCTCACCTGTTCTTTTCTGAAGAAAAACAATAAAATACACACATTCCTCCTACTCCCCCTTGCCTCCTGGCTGACCCTGCTGATTGCTCGTGGGCCCCCTGTCCCATAGTGTGATGGGCCCCTCCTCTTGGGAACTGGGAGTAATAAACTACCTTTTCAGATGCAGTTGTCTCTTGCTCTGTTGATCTCACTATGCCCGAATAAAACCAAATCCCAGGTACCTTTTAAAATTACAAGGGGGTGGAGTCTCCTTAGTTGCCCTCCATGCTGGTTTCTGCTTTGTAATTAGTCCCTTTAGTAAATCTTCCTTTAATTATCTTGATTTGATGTGCGGGCCTCCTTCCTGCTGTGACCTTGACTGATGTACTTTGCATGTACATGACTCTCAACTTTGAGAGTCAGGGAAAGACAGAGGGAGGACAGCCAGGTCCACGCAGCTGGGGGCTATCCATGTCTTAATGTACTTGGGCTCAAATCGCTGTCCTCCTTCTACTGACCCTGGCAAATACTTCTTATCTGGTGCCATGCCTGCTATCTATCAGGTGCTCCATAAATGAATTAATATCACCTTCCTTGGTGACCTGCTCTGTGCCACACTGTGCTTGCATATATCACAAATAACTGAACACATACAAATCTAACAGTTCATAATATTATAGTGCTTGAAGGAATTTTAAAAAATAATTCAACTGTCCCTTCTTTTCTCCTAGTTAGCAAATTAATAAATTTAAAGGAAAATGGTCCAAGACTAGAGCCAAGATTAGAATTCCAAACTCCTGTTGAGTATGTTTTACACTGTTCAGTGATAGGAATTGTAACAGTGTTCCCCAAATGTTGTAGAGTTGAACATATTAAGCCCTGTGTTTAATGATGCTCATGTGTTAATTCATCCACACCCAACCTTCTTACATACTTACTAGTATTAGCCTTGTTTTTCATATGAGAACCCTGAGACATAAAGAGATTAGGTGATTTATTCAAGGATAAATAGCAATTAATGGGTAGACCAGGGTTTAAATTAGGCAATCTGGCCCCAGAGCCTGTTCTTCCTGATCCAAAAATTTGCATCATGCTTTCCTATTGATTCGACTTGTCTTTCTCAAGGAGGAATGTGCCAGGACTGAAAGCATCTTTTCCCCATGCACAGGGGGCCTGACCATGCACAGGCAGATGCCAGGTCCTCAAACATTACTAACCAATTGCTTGCTTCTGAGCTTCTCAGCTGAGTTCTTGAATGCAGGTAGCAGTGGATCCTAATTTGATGGCCCTTGTTTGTTCTCTATTGTTACTTCCTCATCCTCAAGTAACCCTAACTAACTGAGCAGAAGAAGCCTGGCTGCAGAAGAGGGAGGTCCTGGTGATATGAGCATATACTGTCCCACTGCATGAGGTCTGCCTTGGGGTCACAAGTAAGCATCACTAGAAGGGGTCCTTTCTTCTTGCCAGGGAGAGAGACTGGCATTTTTTACTTGCCTCGTATTACAACATTTGTAACAATCAGGCATTTTAATTAGCATAGCAATTTGAAGTTTTAATAGTTACTATACTTAAGCAATTTCCCTGGCACTCCTGCGTTTTCATGACACTATAATTTGGCTCCCAAATGGAGAAATGATAAGGCAAAATCAAGAAAAAAGGTGTAGCAATATTCTGGAGGCTTCTGCACAGCCAAGGCAAGGTACTAGTGAGGCAAGACGGCTCTTTCTGCTGGCTTCCTCCAAGGAAGCCTGAGTTATTTTGCTGAGAATTACACTGTGTGTGACCGACGCACAGGATAAGAGATTCACTAGGACTTGAATTCAGGTTGGTTTGTCTTCATTTAACCAAATAAGGCATCAACGTTAGCAGTGACGTGATTGTGCAACCATATTGTATTTATGTAAGGAAAGATGGTGTCTAGTCCTAGAGCCAGGGAACTGTATGATGCCCATGTAGGAAAAGGTAGAAACCATTTTTCTTGAGCAGTGTGGGAACTGTGTTGTTTATGTGAGAAGGGATGGATTTCAGCTTTACTGGTGTAGAGGTGGAGCCATGAAGAGTTCATATGGAAAGGGCTGGTATCCAGTTCTCCTCGTCTTAATGAACTGGAAATTACATCCTAAAAGAGACTCCGAGTGGAGGATCAGCTATGTTGTGCCCAGGTTCTTGGCCCACATAACATTTTGAAATAATAAATGCCTGTTGCCTTTGCCATTTAGTTTTGGGGGCAATTTGTTATGCAGCATCAGATGCCTAATGCATCTACTTTTAAAAAAATATTTATTTTGTTATATATGATAGCAGAATGCACTTCAATTCATATTACACATATAGAGCACAATTTTTTCATGTCTCTGGTTGTACACAAAGTAGAGTCACACCATTCATTTCTTCATACATGTACTTAGGGTAATGACATCCATCTCATTCCATTGTCTTTCTTATCCCATTCCCTTCCCTTCCTCTCCCCTCCCTCCCCTTTGCCCTATCTAAAGTTCCTCCATTCCTCCCATGTTCCCCCCACCATTCCCCATTATGGATCAGCATTCTTATAACAAAGAAAACATTCAGCATTTGTTTTTTTGGGATTGGATTACATCACTTAGCATACTATTCTCCAACTCCATCCATTTACCTGCAAAATGCATATACTTCTATAACAGAGGACAAAACATGCAGGCTAAAGTAATCAAATTCCAATAAAAATGTTTTTGTTTTTGCTAGCTCATGCTTTCAGAGAACCCATACAATACCCTGAACATCAATTAAGTTCCAATATTCCAGAATCAGATATTCCCTTTTCCTATTCCAAGGACTGTTCTTTGGAATAATCATTTTTTAAGAAGAATTAGCATAATTCTAAGGCATACAAGACAGATTAGCCCTCTAATTTTGGTCCACCAATATATGTGAAGAAATAATGTATTTGATCATCTTGATCATCATGAGCCCAGATCTTTCCCTGTGTGACCACATCA
This sequence comes from Marmota marmota marmota, assembly GCF_001458135.2. Classification (NCBI taxonomy): domain Eukaryota; kingdom Metazoa; phylum Chordata; class Mammalia; order Rodentia; family Sciuridae; genus Marmota; species Marmota marmota. The sequence goes on along the minus strand of NW_026000174.1, from coordinate 52,302,849 downwards.
CTTGGAAGCCATGTCATAATCAAATGGTCCATTTGTTGATTAACTAACTGGACGGATATTTATTACACACTGAGCAAGGCAGTGGGTGTACGATGTTGAACTAAATAGGCTATGCCTTAGTTCTCATGGAGTTTAATCTTTGGTTTGCTTTTTTCAATTTAGAATCCAAATACCAGGTATTGATATGGTCTTATTAATGGTCGTGCAGGGAAACTGTGGTGAGGACAGTTCTGTAATGGAGTTGGCTTTACAGAGTGGCTGGAATACTTGAAGCCATTGATCAAAGCTTTGTTTCCTCTTTATTGCACTTACTGAACCTCTATATTGTCTTTACTTTTTAATGTGTGTTTTCTTATCTTTTTTGGCAACTTTTGTATTTCTTTAGATATGCTATTTTTAGAAAAACTTATTCATTTGAGAAATATTCATCAACCATGTACTAGGGTCTAACACTCCTTGGAAGAGGGGATTCAGCAGTAAATAGAGACCCACAATATCCTTCCCTTAGGAATTTGCCTTCTAGTGGATTAAGCAAACATGAATGTGGTAATTTTAAAAATTCTTTCTTTTCTCTCCACGTTTTTTTAATTGATGCATTACAGTTTTACATATGGTGGGATTTATTTATACATATTTTTACATGCGCACAATATAACAATATTATTTGGCTAATATTCCTCCCCAGCCCTTCTCCCCTCTCTCTCTCTCCACCCTGGTCCCTTTCCTCTATTCTACTGATATCTCTCTGATTTTCATGAGATTCACTCCCAGCTTTCTTTGTCTTTTTCCTCTCTAGTTTTCTCATATGAGAGAAAACAAACAATCCTTTACCTTCTGAGTTTGGCTTATTTCACGTAACATAATAGTCTCAAGTTCTATGCATTTTCCTGAAAATGACATAACTTTATTTTTCTTTATGATTGAATAAAGCTCCATTGTATGTGTGTGCCACATTTTCTTTATTCACTCATCTGTTGATGGACACCTAGGCAGGTTCCATAGTTTGGCTATTGTGAATTGTGCTGCTATAAATGTGGGTATATATGTATTGCTATAGAATGCTGACTTTATTTCTTCAGAGTAAATACTGAAGAGTGTTACAGCTGGGACAAATGGAGGTTCCATTCCTAGTCTTTTGAGGAACCTCCATGCTGATTTCCATAATGGTTGTACTGATTTACAATCCCAACAGTGTGAAAGTGTTTCTTCTTATCCACATCTTCTCCAGCATTTGTTACTGTTTGTATTCTTGATGACTGCCATTCTGACTGGTGTGAAATGAAATGTCAGTGTAGTTTTTATTTGCATTTCCCTAATTTTTAATGATTTTTGATTTTTCTTATATATTTGTTGACTGTTTGTATTTCTTCATTTGAGAAGTGTCTGTTTAATTAAATGGGTCATTTGTTGTTTTTTTTTTGCTGTTGAGTTTTTGGGTTCTTTATATATTTTAGATACTAGTCCTCTGCCAGAAGAGTAGATTATAAAGATTTTATCCCATACTATACGTTCTTTCTTCACATTGTTTCCTTTTCTGTGCAGAAACCTTTTAATTGGATGCCATCCTTTTTTTTTTTTTTAACTCTTGGCATTACTTCCTGAGCTTTAGGAGTATTAATGAGAAAGTCACTGGTGAATGTGGTAATTTTGCCCAATTTTTCCCAGTTTTTCTTGTGTCAGTCAAGTTAATCTTTGGTTTGCTTTAATTAAATTATATTGAGAAAATTTTGACAAAGGGACTATTTATGAAAGTGTAGAAATGTTCAGATAATCTTTCTCGACTGGAAGTGATTGTGTCCTCTAGGGGACATTTGGAAATGTCTGGAGACATATTTGATTGTCACAATTCGGGGAGGAGATTTGCTACTGGCATCTAGTGGGTAGAGACCAGCAATGTTGCTAAATATTCTATAATTTACTGGACAGATTCCCAAAGCAATTATCTATTCAAAATATCAATAGTGCTGGAGTTGACAGATCTTTGATTTAGAGAAATTGACAAAGGATATTGCAGTTCACTGAAGCTAGCCACTGTCAATCTCTTATGATTGATAGGTCTTGAAGGGACAAGTGGAGGGAGCCATTTCCAGAACCTGGAGAGGGCTGCTTGGCAAAAGCTGGGACCTTCAGTAAGAAGATGGCAAATCTGGCAGAGGAAAAGTTTAGGGTAATGGTGTAATCTTGCCCATGGTGTTCCTCTGCCCCTCTAATCTGTCAGTTGATTCACCAAGAGTTAAGTAAGCTTGCTGTTCATTGTTCATTCAGGGTTGACCTTGAGGGGAATAAGGGAGAGTGGATAAAAATGGAGAGCAGATTAGGAGGGGTGAATGGAAGAAGTCGAGCAGAGAGCTATACTTTTGTGCCTGAATTTGGAAAATGTTTCAGTTACCTATTTACAAATTTCTGTTTAGGAGAATGCTCCAAGGGGTCACAGCCACCTCCCTGAAGGGTTAATTTTGTACTATATGTCTCATAAGCCACTTTTTTTTTTAATTTTTTATTGTTGGCTGTTCAAAACATTACATAGTTCTTGATATATCATATTTCACACTTTGATTCAAGTGGGTTATGAGCTCTCATTTTTACCCCATATACAGATTGCAGAATTACATCAGTTACACATCCATTGATTTACATATTGCCATACTAGTGTCTGTTGTGTTCTGCTGCCTTTCTTATCCTCTACTATCCCCCCTCCCCTCCCCTCCCCTCCCCTCTTCTCTCTCTGCCCCCTCTACTGGCATTCATTTGTCCCCCTTGTATTATTTTTCCCTTTCCCCTCACTTCCTCTTGTATGTACTTTTGTGTAACTCTGAGGGTCTCCTTCCATTTCCATGCAATTTCCCTTCTCTCTCCCTTTCCCTCCCACCTCTCATCCCTGTTTAATGTTAATCTTCTTCTCATGCTCTTCGACCCTACTCTGTTCTTAGTTACTCTCCTTATATCAAAGAAGACATTTGGCATTTGTTTTTTAGGGATTGGCTAGCTTCACTTAGCATAATCTGCTCTAATGCCATCCATTTCCCTGTAAATTCTATGATTTTGTCATTTTTTAATGCAGAGTAATACTCCATTGTGTATAAATGCCACTTTTTTTTTATCCATTCATCTATTGAAGGGCATCTAGGTTGGTTCCACAGTCTTGCTATTGTGAATTGTGCTGCTATGAACATCGATGTAGCAGTGTCCCTGTAGCATGCTCTTTTTAGGTCTTTAGGGAATAGACCGAGAAGGGGAATAGCTGGGTCAAATGGTGGCTCCATTCCCAGCTTTCCAAGAAATCTCCATACTGTCATAAGCCACTTTTTGTTTCCTTTTAAGTTCTCATTTAAAGTGCTGATGAAGGACATTTTAGACGTCAGTGTGGGTGCGAGGACAGTGAGAGTTTGGAATTTTACAGCATCTAGCAGATGGACTGTCAGGAGGTGAGAGGATGCAGCAGAGAGAGAAGTAGAAATGAGTCACAGATATCTTGCTTCAGAACTTACCTCGGGCATGAACCTGGGTCTCCTCTTAAAATAGAGGCAAAGCCCATTAGTTTAAATCCTGTTGACCTGGGGTAGGAGAGAGGAAGGGCTACCCGGAGCTAAATTAGACAAAGCTCAAAGAACAGACTTGATTCCATCTGTGTATAGGTAGAAAAAGTGGGGCACAGAAATACTGACATTGGGTAAAAGGGCACATTTTTATATATAAATTTTTTACTTGGTGTTTTATTAGTTTAAGATTTTGTCTCTCTTCTTTAAGATTGGAATAAGTACTCTTTGCATGTGCTTACTTGCAAGCAAAATGTATGACAATTACCAGTATTTCTTTTTGTCCTAGGAATTGAATGTAGGGGTGCTCTACCACTGAGAAACATACCTAGTCCTTTTATTCTTTTATTTATTTTTATTTTGAAAAGTCTCAATAAATTGCTGAGGCTGGCCTTCAACTTGTGATCCTCTTCCCTCATCCTCCCAAGTTACTGGGGTTACAGGTGGGTACCACTGCACCCAGCCACTCATTTTTATTCATCTATTCAAAGGCAGAGATCATCCATGGACCTCTCCCTATTGTATCCTCAGTGAATGAAAATTATAGATAGTCAATAAGTATTTGTTGAATGAGTGTTTAAAGTATATTGGAACCTGTTTCAAAACTGGAATAACTATGCTGATCATTTATCTTCCTTTCTTTTCAATATGTGTGATTTGTTACTTTTTTGTTTATTCTGTGTCCAGGTGACTAGTCAGCTGCTCCTCCTTCCTGGGCTCATCCAGCCCTTTCTTGAGTGCCTCCTTTTCCCTCTGGGGGGATTCTCCACTGCTTTGGCTAAGAGTTATTTCTGAGATTGCCTCCTACTGTCCTCTCTCTTCAGAAGCAGAGGAAGTCAGATTCTTCTTCTGTGCATGTCCTGGGACAATCAGGGACAGGCATGTGCTCCAAGTGCTATTAAATCCAGGGTCATGGAGCCCCAAGGCAGGGACCCATGGAGGAGGCAGATCTGGAGTTCACACCCAGCCGGGTGGCAGGTGTGCTGTGTGTGCCAGCTTGTGCCTGTGATGTGACATGTGTTGGGAGACCTGCAGTCAGGCTTTGCAGCATTCCTGATTCCAACTAGGTTTGCAGGCTCGGACCTTAGAGCTGCTGGTAGATTTATTTTGTGAATTCCTGAAACCCTTCCAAGAAATTTCCTTTCTTAAGTGCTTAATAATTAGTTTTCTTCCATTCACCTGCTTTACTAGTATGTGTTGGAAAAAAGTTGACGATGCATGGTGTATAAGAAGAACCTTGAAAAATATATAAAATTTTCAGTAGATGATAAGGATCACATAACTAATTTATTTTCCCTCCACAGATTTGGGAGATTGATTACTTGTGTAGAGAATAGGGAGTAGAAAATTATGTGTCTTCTCTGTGTGAGACATTGTATAAAACTGTGTGGTCACAGGTCAAGAAATCCAGCTCAGAAAGGCAGTAATTCCGTTTTACCGTTGGGAAAACTGAGACCCAAATATGACGATTGTGTTATCCAAGCTCTCACAGACAACAAGCATGAGAACGAGGAGTTTCAAGCCAGGAAATCTGTGCTTGCTCCTCTTCTGTATCTTTCCAGATAAATGGTCAGTTGCCTCTTGGCCCGTGCCCAGCAAGCTGGGCAGAAGGCCAGAGCTCTTTGCTTCTTGCATGTTGTGAGCTCATGACGTAGCCGACTGTTCACCTCTTTTCTCTTCTTCTCACGTGTAGTTCTTTTCCAATCCTTTCTATGATACTCTCTGCAGTTTCTGCTGTGTGCTCTTCCACTGTCGGTGGTGGTTAGTAATTCCCATAAAAAATAAGGGACCATTTAGGATGAAAGGGACAATTTAACCCTGGTTATTAAAGGAGCTCTATGGTGGCATTCATGTGGTTCAGACTTGTTCTTGGGGGGACAGGGTACAACTGGATAGAGCAGGGTATTTTGATGCCAGTGTTTTGACACTTCATAATCATCAGCTTTGGTGCAATTTTTTTCTGCCTGAGAAAAATATTTCTGACCTTTGTCAGTAATGTTTGATGAAGGCTAATGGTAGTGTTCTTGTTTCTAGTACAAAGAATAAATTGGATTTTTTTTAAAAAAAATCAGTAGATGGCACCTACTTCATTACCCTAAAAACCAAACTATGAAGTTTCAGCTTTTGACAGCTGATGTGGGCCGTTTGCTATCACCAGCAATATAATCGTGCAGTATTGCATTTATTTTATTCAGCAAATATTTATATAGTATCTGTTGTGTACCAGGTAATGTTCTCTGTGTGTGGTGCATTGCTGAGAGCCATAGCCAAGTCCAAATGATGCATGGCATTTTGGTACACAACAGATATGATATAAATACTATTTATATCGTATCTGTTGTGGTTGAGAGGTGACGCCAGCAAGCCATTGAGATGATAATGGTTATGTTAAGCTGTGTATATTAGACCCCTGCTGTCCACCTTGGCCTGCTACTTTGGAGTTCTTGTGGGGATTCCCGGAGAGTTCCCATTGGTTGGGGAAGTGCCGGAGGAGGGATTTCCGGTTGGTTGTTACTGGAGGAGCCACGTGGTGTTCAGGGGAATTCCTGGGGAGCGTGTGTGGAGTGTGCTGGTGGAGTTCAGAAATTGTTTGCTTCTGTTTCAGTGGCTCGTGATTTGTGCCCAGCCAGACTGCGGCAGTGTGTTTATAATTATTGACTGTATATAAGCTCCTCACCAGCCTATGGATTGAACACTATTATCCCTGTTTTACAAAGGACAAAACTAAATGGCATTATGCACCCCAGGTCACACACCTGGTAAGTAGCATAGCTATGACTCACACCCAGGTGTAGTTGAGTTGTTCTGAGCTCACAGTGTTAATATCATCTCAGGTTGTCTTTGTGATGTGCCAAGAAATGGATACAACATGGGCTCTTTATAGCCAGAGGGTTTGCTCCTTACCCTGCCCAAACGAACCAAGAGCATCATTCTTTACATCTTGATTAGATTCTCAGTTCATGCTTAGCTGCTCTTGATTGTTCTGCTGTTTTCAAAGTGATCTGGAGTAGAAGGATGATTTGAATGAGTGATCTCAAATGCTGTGGGCATATTGCAATGCGAAACGATGTTCTAGTAAAGTTACATCACAAGACTCATAGATCAAAATTGTTGGGAAATTGGTTAGGACCTACATGGAAAAATTGGCCACAAAGATATCTTTCTCTGGTTGGGTTGTTGATTTGGCATGGTTAGGAGGTGAGCAAGAAGTATAATCATGGTGTGGAAAGAAATATGGGAATGGGAAGAAAAGGGCAGAATCTGTCAGGTGCTGTTAGCAGAATGGCAGATGGTAACATGGTGGACTCAACAATATCTTGAGTCCAGGAGGGGTACAAAGGAGTCAACGGTGAGTTTGTCGGGACTGGAGTAGAGGTTGTGGATGTTAGGGGAAGAATGGCAAAAGATGAAGCCAAAGATATAGGGTGGCAGGGTGATAAGTAGGAGGTACATTTTAGCTTAGGGGAATTGGGAGCCACTGAAGTGTCTTAAGGGAAAGTGACATAATTAAGTATAGATTTTCAGGTTTCCCTCCAGAATTGATGTGGAGAATTTATGACTAGAGGCAGAAAATCAGTTGCTTTTTTTTCTACTTTGGTTTATTCTTTGACTGTACCTGGCTTGATGCCTTTAGGGCCCGTTGGAAAAAGATGGTAGGTCCTAATCAGCCCTGCCTTCTCCATTCCAGAATGCCCCAAGTAATATTCTTGGGAGGAATTCAGTATCTGAACAATGGTCAATTTTTATCGACGTGATAATTTTCTGCCATTATGAAGCTATGTCTATCGACCTTGGGGACTCACAGATGTGGTAAGTCAGATTTGTTTAGACCCTCCCAAATGGCAGGAGTCTGCCAGGAAAATAATGAAGGGTCATTTATCTTGCTGAGAGACTCCTTAAAGGGAATCAATAACCTCATTGGAAAGAAAAATTGCACCATTTCTATTAGGGCCCCTTTTCAGGTGAGTAATATCATTCGAGTGTTTTACCAGCCATTTATTGGATGTGTTCTCATGACAGGCTCCAACATTATGCTGGTGGACAGGAGCTTATTTCATTGAAGAAAGGTCTTATTGTTCCCATTCTTGGATGAAAATATTGAGGCTCTGTGAATTTATCTGATTTGCTCAGCAGAACACAGTAAATCATAAGGAATTTGAACCTGGGTTTATCAGACATTAAAGGTGCCATAAACTTTTTTGTGTGTGTGTGTACTTTTTTTTTTTTTTAACAAATCTTTATCTTAGTATCTTTTTAAAAAATTGGACATAAATCGGGCATCCACCATTCACAGCTGTATTTTAATAAGATACTTTTCATATAGCTTGTTTTATCAACTTTAGCATGATATAGAAGTAATAATAATTTTCATCTATTAAATATTGATTTCCTAAGGAATAGGGACCATTATTCTATGATACATGTATGCATTTCGCTCTCAGTGCCCTTAAAAGAGGCTTGCATTCTGGTTCAGCATATGAGTCATTTTCTTGTTTCAGTGGAAATAATGGTACAAAGACTATGGTTCTGGGGACATTTTAATTATTCTGCAGTCATCTTTCCATCTGCTGAGAGTATGAGTAGCCTAAGAGGATTCTGAAAAGGTTAATCATAAAAGAAAGCGTTTCTGTTCTCACATCACTGAGTCAGATCAATATACACCTTCTCTTGGCTAATTCCAAGGGCTGGTTAATTTAGTGACACTAATGGTTTCTATGACAATCCTGAAGTCGAAGTTCTCAGACCCCCTACCGAGGAAGGCAGAGATCTAGGAAATCATTTACCACTCCAAATGAGACCTGTGCAGTTCTTGGCCATTCAGTTAGGGGATTTGCATAGTAAGCCTCAGGCTGACAGACAGCAGAAATGAAGTCCGTGCTGGAGGAAGGGTCTAGAAATGGGAGGAAGCTGTGTGCTGGTTTCCATTGCTGACCAAATCTCTAAGAAATCACCCTGAGGTCCTTCTGATAAAAGACACCCAACCTCATCCTTCATGCTTTGGCCCCGTCTCCCCATACTTAAGTAGGGCACACACACACCAGTTTGGTGGAAGAGCCTTATTAATAATACTGATAATGGCTATCATTATTTAGAACAACAACCAGGATCGTTTAAAAAGGCCTGTGTTAACCCTTGGCCTCATTCTCAGCATGGATGGTTGATCTTTAGAATTTTGGTCTGGCTCTTCCTGTCAGAGGAACTAGCCGGAGAAAGATTGAAGATAGGAAGGGAGCGTCATGCCATCTCCTAATACACGAACTACATATTGCTTCTGCAGGCTTTCCACTGGGGTGATATTTTGTAAGCGATTTTATTTGACAGTCCCTTAAGCAAGTCAGTCCTAGTCCAGCAAGATAATGGATTGGATGAGGAAAGAGTCTAACATTTTAAAGAATGCAAAATGTTGCAAAAGCAGGGCAGGGGGCCATCCATTCTCATTTGCACAGATGCAGAAATGGGGACTCAGATGGAGAAGTGACTTGCCCAGGGTTTCATGGTTAGGTGAGCAAACTAGGCTTGAGACACAGTTCCAGTTCTGGTCTTTTCCATGAGGTTCTGTTGGTAGCTTGAAGTTCTGGGATCTAGCCTGACACCTTGGGAAACTTCTAGTGGATATAGAAAGATGGTAAGGGCTCAGCACGGAGAAGCCCCACAGCCATCCTCCCCAGCACCTGAGTGAGCACAGTATCATGGGTGACTGTGCACTGGCACCAGTTGGGATGCTGTTGAAATAATAGGTGGAGTGTCAGTGCAGCTAGGAGCTTGGGCTTCCTGACCCTGTGTGTTTCCGAGTGCAGTTGCTGCCTCTGAGTTCATAGTTCCGTTTCTTTCGTCTCCTCTCTCAGCCCCCTCTGCTGCTCTCCCTTCCCCAAATCACAGAGGAGCTAGAGTGTGTAAACACTGCAGGCATCTCTCCTCAGGCATTAGCTGTTTGTTTGGGGAATTAATTTATGTTCCTCTAAAGGAGTATCGATCTGAGTTAGGTGATTAAAGGCACTCGATAAAGAACCTGCTCAATCTATTCACCTGTGTTCCACTGATTATGGAAAAGGATATATCCATCTTTTCTCATCAAATGAGTCTTCTTTTGCCTCGACCACTCTTCTGTTTTGCTGCCCTCAGGCTTTCAATTAGGCAAAGAGGCAGAATTCACAGTCTCTTAGGGAGATAGGAAAGGAGGAGCATAGAGCCTGGGAGGGAGCAGAATGGAGCATCAGCTTCACCTTTCAACCAGGTGTGTAAGCCGGGAATGCAAGCTCCAGCTCCTCCCGATTACCTCTCTCATTCAACCAACTTCTGATTCTACATCGAAAAGGTTTCTTGGATTGATTTTTTTCTTCTTTTCTTCCGGTACTGTCCTGGATCAGGGCCTGATTGTACTCCCTGGACGACACAGGGGCCATCGTCCCTGAACTGACCTTCCTGCCTGCACCATCTTCTTATCCAACCTATCTCCCTTTGACCTTGACCCTGGTTGTCTTTTTCTGAATCAAGTTTGAGTGGTGCTGGTGGGATCTCTTGCTCCTCTCCATTTGAAAGCTACTAGTCTCCTCACTGCCATTTGTAAAGTTCTGAACTTGTTAGTATAGTCCATAAAGCATTTCCTAGCCTGAACACAGCTTATCCAACTGATTTTGTTCTCAGCCACACACATTTATTAGGCTGTAGCCATACATATGACTTGTAGTTTATTGAAGAAATCATTTATTACCGTACTTATGCATCTATATCCACCCCCTCCCAAAACTCATTTATTCTCAAGATCCACCTCAGAAACTCCAATATAAAGCTCTTGCTGATTCTTTAAACTCAAGAAGAATTAGATTTCCTTATTTCCCCTCTCACATAGTATTTTGGGTATTTTCTTACTTAGCAGTTTTAATGTTATCTTTTTAGTACTTTTTTTTTTCTCTGAAATCTGAACTCATTAAGGACAGCAATCAATTAAGACTAAATTCATTCTAGTTTTTCCAGAACCTCCTTGAAAGTCTAATGCATATTAGACGACAGATTGGATTGTTTTTCTGTGGAAACTTATCTTCTTTCTTTTCTCCTTATAGTGGAGTATACTTGTTGGGCTCTGCTGACTTTGAGTGTGGCAGTGTGACTTCCCTAGTGACTAGAATGTGGATGGACAAAATGTAAGCAGTAGCCTTAACCTGAAGAGATGGCTTGTCTTATGCTCTCTGGGAGTCACTAGAAGCACTGATCAACTGGGGAATTGAAACAGTCAAAGGCTTGACTTCAGTCAACCTGAAGATCTGTGAGTGAAGAAATGAGTATGAGGTAGTTTATTACTTAGTATTATTACAGGAACAGCTAATACAGGTATTCAAGTGTTTGAACCAATGCATAGGTGAAAATGCAGAGTTAAAGAGGATGCATTGAGAGGACAAGAGAAGAAAGCTCAAAAATTGTGAGCTGAACTCCTATGCATTTGTTTATTTATTTGTTTTGGTACTGGGATTGAACCCAGGAGCTCTTAACCCTTGAGCCATATCCCTGCACCCTTTTATAAAATATTTTATTTAGAGACAGAGTCTCACTAAGTTGCTCAGAGCTCACTAAGTTGCTCAGAGCTCAGTCAGTTTCTAAGGCTGGCTTTGAACTTGAGATCTTCCTGCCTCAACCTCCTGAGGCACAGAGATTACAGGGGATGCCACCATGCCTGGATTCCTATGCATTTCTTCTGGGGAAAGTATGGCATGAGGGCCTCATCAGTCCTAGGAAGTTCAGGAGGAAATTATACAAAGTTATCATAAACTTTAGTGAAAGGCATTGCATTTTAGTTCTATAAGCCTGGGATGGTGGCTGGAGTTTATAAAATATAAAACTCTATGAATTAGAAATTCAGTTTCTTGCTTGAATATTTGTCATGGAACACATAATCAGAAGGTAAATCTCCTGGGAAGAAAGTCATAATGAAGTCTAAATCCTAATAGAAATTACTATTGGATTGTAAACTATTTTGGATTAACCATGCTGCTGTTCCCCTTCATTAGTGTGGATAATTAAAAGTTAACTGTGTATCATTTTCTTGATTTTTATGGATATTGTGTTGCCAGTGATGGTATGATTAGGATGGCCTATGACTAGTTATTTTCTTTAGTTAAGGCATTCAGTAATTGAATTCAGCGTTCGAGGATTGAGACTTAAGTGAGCTTATAAACTTTGTCTTCATGATCTCAAGTGCATATCGGGAAGACCTGGTGAGAATTTGTGACTGAACAAATACAGCATTTATTCTGATATCTCCCAAATCATCTAGCACCTAACACATAGTAGGACCTAAGTGTTTACATGAATAAGAAATTACGCAGAAGACGACAAATGAGAGAGGGAGAACTGGAACAGCACTTGCATGTGGGACAGCTCCTAGATTGACCTTTGTTTCTAGGAGTGAATCTGGGAAAAGAAATCAGATTTAACCAGCCATCCTTGAAGAATTCACCACATAGTGAGGTGACTCATTTATCCCAAACCATCCTGCCTTGCATTTCCTGTATCGAAGGACCCAGGGTTGCTGAACTCTGCCAGGGTAAATTCACAGATGTTAGAACTCAGGGTTAAAACATTAAGTTGCTTGCTTGTATATTAATCTTTCAAATGAGAAAAAAAAATGTCACAAGTTGTTGGTTTGATTTGGATTAATAGGGTCATGCTTGTATTTTGAGTAGAGAAAATTACATGCTTTAAGGAAGAAATTTGTTATTTGTGTATTTTTCTTGTTGGGATCTTTTTGACATTTAAGAATGGTGCTGGTGTATCATTTGACCTGTTCATCTCCTGTTCTCAACTTGGGGCTATTACATCTCCTCTAGAGTTGGCCTGCTGTTAATTGAAGGCACAAAAAAGATGTCATAGTTGCTTCTATAGTGTTTCCTCCATAGCAGTTACTCCTGGGTCCCTTTCTCCTCTGTTGGTCTACTTTGTACATCTTACCAGTTACACCAAACAATTTAGTCACTGAAAATGCCCTTGGAAACTTCAAGAAAGCTTTGCTGTGGTCTGGCGAAGATGGTGCTAGTGGTAAAATTGGATTTCTTTCATTTGAGAGCCTGGTAATATTCTATCGATATACATCTCAAAAATATAATCCTTACAGAAAATTTGAATTTCTGCTCAACAGCTGTAGAATATGCACATCATTTGCTCAAGTGTGGGACAGAGCTGAATTCACATACGTCTTAGTAATTATCTAAAACATTGGTTATAATTCAGAGCAGACAATAATGTGACAAACAATGAGCTTCTAAATGTGGCTTGGGTAGAAACTGCTTTTTGGGTTATTGTAAATTGAGCCTGGTTCATGGTATGGATTACAATAAGATGATTTTAATAAGGCATTAAACAAAATATGTTGAATTGCAGAATTACCGAGACACAAGTAAACTTTCCATCCTTGGAGAAATTAGCAACCAGGAAAAGAATCTAGATAAACTTGGGCTGGTGGAAGGAGTCAGCTCCTTACAACTCATTACAGAATTCTTTGCTTTCTTCTTTCTTTTGAGCACATGTAGGCCCTGGACATCATTCTTCTGTCATATGCAGAAAGAACATCAGAGGGAAGTAGACAGCTTTCTCACTGGCCTCGGGTCTTGTATAATAAGAGAGCCGGAGAAATGAGCTAATATAAATATCTGCAATTGTTACTAATGCATGAGGGCTATAAATTCTTTTAAAAGTCTTTTATTGTCATTTTTAGCATAAGTTATGGTTGGTCCAAAGTGCTTTGAAGTCTGCTTATACTAATAACTGTTCCATAGCTCACCATTGTGTCCTTTGCATTGTCTGTCCCCCTCCTCCAAGTTTTATAAAATGGAGAATCACTCCTGCCTGGTTGGAGTAGGAGATGCACTATTTCCTTTTGATGTTAACTGGTTTAACTAGTGGTAGTGAGGTTAATGCTGTCCTTTCCTTTGAATTGCCAATTTGATACAGGACTCTGAATATAAGAACATAAAGAATATCAGAACATAAAGATGGGATTTATGTCCTGTAGGTGAGTAGAATAGGTTTATTTTTGGTACCTGGAATTGAACTCAAAGGCCCTTAACCACTGAGCCACATCCCTAGTCCTTTCTTTATTTTATTTAGAGACAGGTTCTTACTAACTTGCTTAAGGCCTCCCTAAGTTTCTGAAGCTGGCTTTGAACTCACAATTCTCCTGCCTCAGCTTTCCAGGCTGCTGGGATTATAGGCATGCACTACTGCACCCAGCTAGTAGAAGTGTATTATACCTGTTCTCATAGTGTGATGGTTATAGCAAGGACACTGGATCAATCCAGGTACTAACACCAGCAATGTGATCTTGGGTGAGTAAATTCATTTCTGCACATTAATTGTCACATCTGTAATAGAGAATAATAGTACAAATCTTATCAGGTTGTTTTGAAGATTAAATGAGCTAATATCAATAGTCTCTGACACATGGTGAGTGCTGTGTGTTAGTGAGGATGATGGTGATGGTGAGTACCATCTAGTGAGAGTTCTCAATGTGTGTGCTTGATTATCGAGGCAAGGATGTAACCATGAGCTCCACCCACCTCCAGAACTGTTGATTACCTGCTTTATATAGTTTTGTTCATTTGTTGCATGAGATTGAAGAGCTACCATATTCTTGAAGGCAAAGGAATGCACTAACTAAAGTGCACTCATGGATCTTTGGACTTAGTGGTAGGGACTAAGTTCTGAGTCAAATATGTTTTTTTAGCACTATCTTTAAATTAAGAAAAAATAGAATACTTAAACAGGTTTCAAATTATGAAGTCTCTCCTCAGTTTGTACTTATATTTTCCATTTTAAGGCAGTTTTTAAGATGGAAATAAACCTTCATCATTAGCTCCATAAATTGTCTCAAAGCACTACTGCAGAGACTGCTGGAGATGGGATGTTCATATCTATAATAAGCATCGAAAATCGAGAGAGGAGTAAAAAGATGCCCAGGTTTGGGGGGTAATTCGTTGTTAGGACTAATTAGTCCTTGGGAAGTTGTGACCTTTAGAAGGAGATAAAGAAATGCCTTTTTTTTGGGTAGAGATAATAAATTTACCATGTTGGTTTCAAATATAAATTTCATTATTCCAAGGACAGAGAGATAGATGTGTCAATTTGGTGGTGTTTTCATCTGAAGCCAGGTCTTGCCTCCTGTCCTAAGATGTCTTACCTTCTCCAGTGTCTTCAGGAAGCACCACTTCCTCCAGAACTAGGGTTTTTGTTGTTATTTTGTGTGTTTTTTTTACATTAGAAATTTGGTCCCAGAATTCTTCTCCCCGCCTTTTTTCCATGATGAGAAGACAAATTTCTCCCTCACACACGGAAATCTTAGGTAGAAATCCCTGTCCTTCATTATCCTGCTGCACGTGGCTGAGTTGGTACAATCCTTGTTCATAGTGTGCTTCTGGGCTGTCACACCGTCCTTCCTCTTGAACGTCATGCTGTTTAGCCACCTCTCCTCACCCTGTGGATATCAGCTGTTCTGCTTCCTTCCCTGTGACCTCAGAGGCTGCCTCAGTTTTCCTTCCAACACCTTTGACCAGTCTTTAGCTTATTTTCCCCCTAACAAAATAATACATTTGCCATTACAAAAGGACAAACAAAAGGAAGAAAAACAATTTAAAAACGTATTTGCAGTTCAGAGATAACCATTATTAATATCTATATACATCTATTGTGTATCTATTATATCTTACCAAAGTGGGATCATGCTCATCTTCTGCCTTGTCAACTCTAAATGTTTACTTGGAGCATATTGAGACTGTTTTTCTATGTGGCTAACTTTTCTCCTATATCAGGTTTGGAGTGGGATCCCATTCTAGTGGGATCTCTATCTCTGTATGACCACACTTTTGACCTCCAGCACATAGCATCATGGTTGGTCTTTTTCTCTTAGTGAAAACTTATTTTTCCTTTGTGCAGTCATCTTGCTTCTGTGTGTCATAGTTAATCTGACCCAGGAGAAAAAGGGCAGGGCTTGCTAGCTAACTTGCTAGCATCCTTGGGCACAAGGTCTTGGCAGCAGCACTGGAAAACAGACCCGTCGTCCCCCTTTGCATTTCAGACACACCTCTAGTTCACACTGTGATGAGGAGGGACAGTGGTTATGGGCAGGATGCCCCTGACCGAGTTCCAGTGTTTCCACTCAGCAGACACCTCAGTTTCCTTACCTGCTTCCCACATAGTTTTTGCAAATGGTAAACACATTGAACCTTTAGCAACCACTCGGGGAAACAGTGCAGCCATTATGTTTATTCAGATAGAGATTTAAAGTTTAACCCATTCAAAGCTGTCTACTACCCTTCCTCCTCATTATCTCATTCAGAATCCGAGTTCCTGAAACAGTTTCCCAACTGCTCCTGTTCCCACCATGTGATGCCTCTGGTTTATTCTTCACGCTATGTCCAGAGTGAGTTTTCTAAAACACAAATCTAATCAGGAGCCGCCTCTGGCTGAAACACTTCAGTGGTCTCAGGATGAAGTCTAATCTCTTTTGCTTGACTTCCCAGGCTCTTTAAAATTTGACCCATGTTTTCCTCTCCAGCCTGCCTCTCGTCATTTTCCAATTCCCTTTAAAGTTGTACTCAGCGCTGTACAAGTCCTCAAACTGACCATGCATTTTCTCTTCTCTGAGAACCTTGCACTATTCTTTCATCTGTGTGCAACATCCTTCTATTTATCCCAGGCCTCATGAAGGGCTAAGTCTTACATATCCTTCAGGATGCAGTAGAAGCTGCCATTCTCTCCAGGAGGGCTCCAGAACACACGCCCCCCGCCCCCCCAGCCCTGCCACCTCCCAAGACTGAGTTAAGTGTGCCTCCCCACCAAGGGCTCCGTAGCATCCTGTGGTTACCTCTGCACAGGGCTCTGCTTTCTATGTTATATAATATGTCTTGTATAATGACATCTTCATCTGTTTCCCCCATGGATCTGCAACCTTCTTCAGGACAAAAGAACTATCCTCGATCCTTAGTCTCTGTATAGCAGTCAGACCATGATCATTGATACGAATTAATTTCTAATTAATTTCTTAGAATCATTTTTTTTTCTCCCAGGGGTTGATATCAGTTTTGACATGTTGGCTTTTGATTGTTTCAGTTGTCAAGAGTGGAGTTTTTATTAACTTTGTCCCCACATTCCTATCCTACTGACCTTTTAAAATTTCTTTTGCCCCCTGTCTCTTGTCTTCGCCTTTGACTGCCTGTGCTCAGAATCTTCCCTCCATTCCACTTTCCCTGTATTATGCTATTTAATTATTCTATAATTTTGCTTCCCGTCCTTGCCTGAGCTTAGTAAATTACTGCACTGTCTGTTTTCCCTTGGGACTATGAGTGACTCCAAGACGGAGACATGGCTTCCTTGGTCTCCTATCTTCGAAAGAACCTTGATATAGAAGGATTTTGGTAAGCAGAAGTCAACTTAAATCCAAAGCTTTGAAGCTGGAAGTCAAAGAAACACATTTTTAGAACTGCCTTTCTTCTTGAAGCCCATTATTAATTCAGCAATCAGATCAACGAAGCTCAGAGAGATCTTTTATAAAAAAGGTGCAAGAAGAGGTTTTACCTTTAGGTACAACTAAGAAGAAACTTTTTAAAAAAAATTTAGACTTTTGCTTTAATTTTGAAAGTTGGTATGTATTCCATGTGACTTTTTATAGACTGAGAAGACAGAAACTGAACTGTGTCCAGAGCCAGGCAAGTCTCAATAGGCCATGGAAGCTTAAAACATATTTCACATACTAGATGAGGACGGTGAGGTTGGTTCCACAGGACTACTCAGTTCTATGCTCTTCTGTAAAAATGGCTACGTTCACCACATAAGGCTCTTCTGAGCATTAAATGAACTAATTCTCACAGAGTACTTAGAAAAATGGCTGGCATATAGTTAGCATTAAAAAAAAAGATAGCTTACTACTCGGTGGCAGTTGTTTTACATGTGGTGTCTTATTTTATCCACACATTAACTCAAGGGGTTTCCATTAAATTTTCTGAGGCTCACAGATGTCAAATAGGCCATGGAGCTATAAAGTGGTAGAGTTAGAATTAATTTTATTTGACTTTGAAGTCTTTTTACCATACTGCTATTTTAGAAGGGTAGCCAGGCTGAGTCTGGCATTGTGATGAACATGAATCTCTCATGTGAGTGTGTGAGTTTGTCTTGATGACTCCTTATCTCTACATATATTGACCTATCTAATATGTAGACTCATGTTTCAGACCCTGGTGTTGCGTGAGGAATCCTTCTTATCCAATGAGATCAGGGGTTTAAAACCTCAACACTATTGATATTCTTGGTTGAATAATTCTTTGTTGTAGGGGATGTTCTGTGCTTTGCAAGATGATTAGCCACATTGCCAGTGTCAACTCCTAAGATACCAGTAGCATCATCTCTCCCCCAAGGGGGGACAACTCAAAATGCCTCCAGATGTTTCCAAATGCTCCCTGGGATGTCAAAATTTCCATGGGCTGAGAAACATTGACCTGAAGTATAAATTTAATGTTCACTGTATCATTTGTCCTTGATATGTTCCAGAGGGGACAAATCTTAAATGAAATAACAGAGAGTAACTCTTTCAGTTCTCCTTGAGTTCAGCCATCTGCCATTGATTTCTGTTTTAACTCTCAAGTTGCTTATTTTCTAAGTCACCAAGAAACCTTGGCCTCTCCAGCTTGTAGTAGTTTGTTAGAACCATTGTAATAAAAGACACCGGAGACTGGGTAGTCTAAACAATAGAAATTAATTTTCTTATAATTCTGGAGGCAGGGATTCCAAGATGGTAGACCAGGAGCATTGGTCTCCTCTGAAGCCTCTCTCTCAGCTTGCAGATGGCTGCCCTCTTACTACATTGACACATGGTCATTCCTTTGTGCACATATGGCCTTCCTTGTCTAACATGTGGCCACATTTCCCCTTATTTCTATGGACACCAGTCACATTGGTCTAGAGCCCACCCTAATGACCTCACTTTAACTTAATCCCCTCTTTAAAGGAGATTTATCTCCAACTAAGGTCACCTTCTGAGGTACTGGGGATGAGGGCTTCAACACATGAATTTGGCATGGACACGATTCAGCCCAGAACACACCCTCACTCATTTAATCCATCTCTGCTGATACTCGCCCTGATTTTCTCCAGTCTCAGAGAATGAACTGTAATCTCCTCCTACTTATGGCTAAGACTTGAATTTTCATCTAAGCTCCAGATCCCCAGTCTCCCCTGAGGACTTGTCTAGCCACTCGTCCCACGACCCCCACCCACCGTCCCTGACAGTTTTGTTCTCTGGCTTTTTCTTCTTGATCTGTTGAAGGGCTTCAGTGTCTTCCATATCAATCCTGTGTTGCCCTGTGACTTTTGTGCTTCGCTCTCCTTCTCGTCACAACTGTATTTCCTGTTCCTTAAAATAAACTTAAGATGCTTTCTGCTTTCACCTACTGAGGTTTGAATATGTTCTCAAATGTTGATGTGTTGGAGACTTAATCCCTCTGCTCTCATGAATGAGTTAATGGATTAATGAGTGTTCTGTGCTCAAGAGTGGATTAGTGAAACTGTCACAGGAGTTAGTTCATGATCAGTGGCTCTGTTATACAATGAACTCTCTCTAGCCTGCTTGCTTTTTCTCACTATGGTGCCCTCCACTATGTCATGATGCAGCAAGGAGGCCCTTGCCAGATGCTGAGTTAGTTTCATGGTCTTCAACTTTCCAGCCTCCAGAACAGAGTCGAATAAACTTCTGATCTTTATAAATTACCTAGTCTCAGGAATTCAGTTACAGTAATAGAAAATAGACTTAGACACCATTTTTTCATTTTCTTTTCTTTCTTTACTTCTTTTCAATTTTAATTTCTAACTCCCTCTATCATGTTTTTTTTTTGGGGGGGGGTACCAGGGATTGAACCCAGGGGTGCTTAGCCACTGAGCCACATCCATAGCCCTTTTTTATATTTTATTTTATTTTGAGACAGGGTCTCATTGAGTTGCTTAGGGCTTCACTAAGTTGCTGAGGCTGGCTTTGAACTTGTGTTCCTCCTGCCTCAGCCTCCTGAGCTGCTGGGATTATAGGCATGTGCCACCATGTCCAGCTCTACCATGCTTCTAAAATTGGTCTCATTATTGCTACTAAATAAGTTCCTGTGACTAAATTCATTGGAAATATCTTGATATCTTTATTTTATTTGCCCTCTTGGCCACATTTAATAAATCAAACACACTTATTTCATATCTAGTCACCTATTTATCTATCATCTGTTTATATTAAAGTTATGCTTACACATAGTCTAAGACCAAATGCTTCAGAACCTGGAATAAGAATGACCTGTTCATAATTATTTCTCTTTATTGGCAATGTTCTATTCAATGAAATTAACACTTTTTTTTGCTATTGCATTAGTTTTTACATGTATATTTTTAAAACAAAAATCCTTTCAAACATTTCTGGGTTTTGCTGTTTTAAATATTACTAGATATTATTATAGTAATTATGGGCATTTAGTCTTGATTTCCCACTTCATCTGACAGTACTTATGTTTTCCTACCTCCCCAATATCTTTATATCAAAAATTTTATTTGATGTTCTGTTCATTTCTTGAAATTGAGGGTTATCTAGGCTGATTCCTCATCTTAACTGTGCAAAAAGTACAGTGCTGGAGACATCCTACTACCTAAATTAAAATATGCTACAAAGATAAAGTAATCAAAATAGCATGCTGTTGACCTAAAAACAGATATACAGCTCCATGGAAAGAAAGGAGTGCCCAGACACAACCCCATGATATACAGCTACCTTCTTCTTGACAGAGATGCCAAAAGCATATGTTGGAGAAAGGATAACGTCTTCAATAAATGGTACTGGGGAACATGGATACTCACCTGCAGAAGACTGACACTTGGTAACTATCTTTCATTATGTGTAAAAATTCAACTCAAGATGGATCAAAGACCTAAAGCAGAGACCTGAAACTGAATATACTGAAAGAAAACACAGGGGAAATACTTCAGATCATTGGTGTGAACAATGATTTTTTGGACAAGACCCCCAAAGCACAGCCAAAAAAAATCCCAGAGACAAATGGTTGTATATGAAGCTAAGAAACTTCTGCATTGCAAAGGAAACCATGAACAGAGTGGAGAAACAACTTATGGAATGCAAAGAAATCTGCAAACTCTTCATCTGGCCAAGGATTAATATCTGGAATCTATAAGGAACTAAACATCTCAATAACAAAAATACAAATAATCCGATTGAAAATAGGGAAGTGATATGAATAAACAAGTCTCCAAAGATGCAATTCCAATGGCCAACACACTCATGGAAAAAAAAATGCTCAACATAATTAACCATCAGGGAAATGTAGATCAAAACTCCGACGTGATTCTGCAATCTGTATTTGGGGTAAAATTGGGAGTTCAAAACCCACTTGAATCAAATGTATGAAATATGATATGTCAAGAGCTTTGTAATGTTTTGAACAACCAATAATAAAAAAAAAAACCTCCAATGAGGTATCATTTCACCCCAGATAGAATGGTTAATATCAAAACAAAAACAAAACAAAAAAAGACCAGTGCTGTTGAGGATGTGGAGAAAAAGAGAACTCATAAAGCCTATTGGTGGGGATGTAAATTAGTAGAGACAATATAAAAGTTACTCAGAAAGCTGACGATATATCTGGGTATGTATTAAAAGGAAAAGACATCCGTGTTTCGGAGAGATCTGCTTGCCCAAATTTATTGCTACACTATTCACTAGCACTGAGACCCACCCTCCCTCATTTTGTTGAAGCACATCTTCTAGACTTCCTAAGGAGGAGTATGTAGTAGGTATTTGATTCATTCATCATGGATGAGTGATTTGTTGCTGAATTATTCTAGGTTGTGAATAATTTCTTCAAAGAATTCTGAAGCTTCCAGTATTTCTTTTGTGGATGCTCATACCATTCTGATCTCAGAGTATTTGTGACGTATATTCTCCAAGACAACTCTGGTCTCTAAGACAACTCTGAAAACTCACACACACACACACACACACACACACACACACACACACAGTGTACTTCCTCTCCCTTGGCTTGAATCTGGGGTGTTCTCCAAAGGCTCAAGTGTTGAAGGTTCAGTGTCTATTGCACCCGTGTTCAGAGATGGGGCTTTTAGGAAAGGATTGGGTCATGAGGACTCTGACCTCATTGGTGGATTAACACATCAATGAACTCATAATCTGAAGGGACTTTGGGAGGTGGTGGAAACTGTCCGAGGTGGTAACTAGTTGAAGGGAGTAGGTCCAGGCCCAAAGCAATGGAGGCAGCTGATCATGGAACGAAACCTCTGAAACCGTCATCCAAAAAAAGTCTTTCCTCCTTTCAGTTGTTTTCTTAGGTATTTCTCAATGAAAAAAAGTTGACTAACATGAGCATTTATCTCCTCTCAGATCATCTGGTAAAAGAGTTCCCCTTGAGGGAAAGCTTTGCTCAGGAGAAGAGAATGTTCTTAACATATTTCAAAATGGTGACTCTCACCTTCTCACTACCAGAAACTTCAGGAGGTTTTTCCTTTGATTTCATGCTGAGAACCTGGTTGGGTTCCTAGAGGTAAACCACATGAAAAAGTGGGCCCCTTACCATCAGGCCCCTTTGGAGCTTTTAACTTTGAATCTTGTCCATCTAAGCCTCCAGTAGTTCATCAGTTACAGTTTGAGTTTTCTTATCCTTTACTGGGTTCCTGCTCCATACACTGTCATTCTCTGAATTAGCCTGTCTGTCCCTTCACTTCTTGGGATAGCACTTTGATCCGTCACGTCAACTCTCTGAGGAATCTAAGAAGAGTTGTTGATTTCTAGTTTTTTCAGTGTTTTTCTTGTTATGAGGACCGGAGTGACAACTACCACATTCCTTGCGTACTGGACTGGAACGTGGACGTCCCTGCATTTGTATCACACATTCCATCTTCCTCTCTGCGTCTGTGAACTGTAGGTTCCTATCAAAGCTTTTTTTCCCCCCACATTAGGCCAAATCCACTTTAAACCATCTCTGGATATCAATAAATCAAATTTCTCTTTTCTTTTCTATACCATGATGTTTCCCCTTTTATATCCATCATTCCCGTCAACATTTAAAAATGCAGTAAAATCTCCTATTTTTAAATGACAAAAGTTAGCAACAATAAAAAAACCCCAAATAAGCAACAATAAAAATCCATGCCCTCATTTGACCAAAAATGCTAATCAAGCTACCACCCATTTATGTTGTGTCCTTTATCATGAACTTATCCTTAAGACTCATCAGTGATTATTGTCTCCAATTCCCCTTCTTCCAGGCTTTTGTCTTCCACACGACCTAGAAAATGCTATTGTTAAGAGCACTGACGTTTGCCACCATGTTCATGGTCAACTTCAAAGTTTATGTTCAAGTTCATGTTCATGTCTCTTGAACTGTCAAAAGCACTGGCAAGTGTTGGTCTTTCCTTCAAACACATTTTATCCTTTTGCTGAGAATCCATCCTTGCATGGTTTTCCTCCCAATTCACCTTTGCCTCTTTCTGGTCTAATTTGAGGATTCCTCCTTACCTTCCCCAACTTTAAATTTTGGAGCGCCCAACACTCAGTTCTCGGATGCTTTCTTTATGTGAATTCATTCCTCCCTGACCTTATCAGGTCTTCTGGTTCTAAATATCCATTTATATGCTGTCATTCTTGTGTTAGAGGCTAGAGAGTTGCTTAGGGGACCAGTTTCTTTTCATCCAGGGGTCATAACCAGACTGCATTTCCTAGCTGCCTTTGCATTTAGATATATCCATTTGATTGAATTTTAGGCAAAGTCATATGAGAACTGACATGTACAATTTCCAGGCCTAGCTCATAAATGTCTTCTTCCCTTACTCTTCAATCCTTTCTCCCACCTTTTGGCTGGTTGTAGAGGACTCCAAGGAAAGACTCACAAATGGGAGGAGGATGGATCCTTGAATAATCAGGTGAATGGCTGCTCATCAATCAAGACATTAGTTTGGCCTTTGTGTAAAGCCACTGAGATGTTGGGATATGGAGTGGGTATTGCCATCAAAGAAATCTAAAATATATTCATCTTTTTAGTGGTTTAGTGGTGTCAAGCAGCAAGGGCACTAATGTTAGAGGCAGACCTGATGCTTCCTATGTAATAAAATAGAAAACAAGTGGTTAAAGCATTTTCTATGATATTTTGGAAGGCAGATTTGTTGCTAATGAACTCGTACTTCTAGGAAAAGAATTAGAAAGTAAAGATGTCATTTGGCAGGGGGGTGTCCTAAAAGAAAATTTCAGGAAGAGATGAGAATCCGCTGGTTTATAAGCAGAATGAAAAGTAGAGAATCCAGAAATTCCAATGGAACAGAAAACTCTTTCTACATCCCAAATGGTAAGAGAGAAGATTAATCAAGTTTTTGAGGGAAATAGACCCATATGATTGATCTCTGTAGCAAAGACCAGATTATGAATATTCCTTTTCTCCCCAAAGCCATTGTAACTATCAAACCAGCTCATTAAACTAGTTTCAGGTTGTCGTCTGTCTTTTTTACTTAAGAGGGAAAAGGAAGGCAAGGGATAGATTGGCATCAGTTGGAGCATTATTTTCAGGAAGAGACTTTGATGTAGTCACTGAGAGGGATACTGACAGGGAGCAAACAGACTTGCAGCCTACTAAGAGGTAAGGAAATTTGTACTGCCAAGGAGTTTTAAGTCCAGACTAAAAACCCTGAGCTTATTCAAGACTTAACATAGTCTTTGGAGCTTCAAAACTGCACCAGGATGGGCTGAGGATATAGCTCAGTTGGCAGAGTGCTTGCCTCTGGGTTTGATCCCCAGCACGCACCAACCAACCAACCAACAAAAAACCCCCTAACAACAAAAAAACTGCACCAGGAGTAAGTGGGCTGAGAAAATGGAGCAGCCACAAGGAAGAGTAGCCCCCAGCATTCCCTTCAGATGATGCCACGGAGCATGATGGACAGGCGAGTTCCTTCCAGATTGTAATCAAAATACTCAGACCATCTGCTCACTTCCAGGGACGAGGCCTCCATTCCGCCCACCCAGCAGGATTTCCGTGACTGCCATGTTTCTTAGATTCTTCTCCTTTTTGAGTAGGAGATATAACTGTGGTTTTTATCTTGTCCCTGTTTTTTTTTTTTTCTCTTATGAAATGACTGTGATGTGGGGAAAGGCATCTGACTCATTTTGTTTTGGTTCAGAGGTGGATGAATTATGAGGAGCCAGATCCAAGAGTAACAGCCACTCATACTTGGGGCTTCTCGACGTGAGATGTTTGCAGGGGCTGGGTGTGACTTGAAGGGTGCATCCTTTGAGGCAGAGGAGGTGTGTGTTTTACACGTGAAGAGAGTGGAATGGTGATGGGTCATTGGCAGGAGAGACCAGCATGTCCTCGCTGAGCCCCTGTGCTCTCATCGTGTGGCACATGGCAAGATTAGCTGCTTCCTTGCCACCCTCCGCAGCCACATAAACAGAAGCGATCTGTGCTTTTTCCTACCCTGACCCATCACAATTCTTGCATAAGATTAAGCATCCTTTCCTCTCCCTTTCTGACTGAATGCAGTGGACCCTGATACAGCCAGCCACGTTTGGATGGGCCTTCATGGCCCTTGAATAACCACGAGGAAGACCACCAATCAAATAGGTTTACACATGGGTTTGAATTTCACGAGTGAGAAATAAAGTTCTGTTGTTAAGTCCCCAGGGTTTTGAGTTGATCTCTTGTAACGGTTACCATGGCTCTAAATAATACTACTCTCCAAATGCCATCTCCAGTCCAGTTCTCCCCTTTGAAATCCAATCTTGCATACCGATCCCTTCCAGAGGTTTCCAAAGGATCTACTGTAGATTTATCTAAAGTAACATTTCTCAAAATGTTGTTCAGAACCTGCTCTTCCTACATGATCTTTCACACCATCATAAAAGGCAATTCT
This sequence comes from Marmota marmota marmota, assembly GCF_001458135.2. Classification (NCBI taxonomy): domain Eukaryota; kingdom Metazoa; phylum Chordata; class Mammalia; order Rodentia; family Sciuridae; genus Marmota; species Marmota marmota. The sequence goes on along the minus strand of NW_026000174.1, from coordinate 52,277,377 downwards.
GTTCTACTAGTCGTTCAGGTCAAAAGCTTAGAATCATTCTTACATTCTCATTTTCTCTTGTACTCTAAATGTACACAAATACTAGCAGTTTTCCTCTCAAGGTATGTCTAGAATTTCACCACTTTTTGCTGTCTCTACTGCCACACCTGGGTGCATAATACTGTGAATTTTCACTTGGGCTCCCTTCAGTGGTCTCCTGGTAGGTCTCTGCTTTGATCCTTGCTTCCACTGTGGTCTATTCTAAACACTGTAGCAAGAGAAGATTTACCAAAAAAACCCCAAACCCAAACCAAAACCAAAACAAAAAAACCACATCATATTATATAATTCTTTTTTCTCAAAGCCCTCTAAAACTACCTGACCTTATTAGAGTAGAATTTGATGTCCTAAATTGCTACTGGATCTGTCGTTACTTGTTACTTAGTTTTTTGACTTCCTATTTTCCTTACTCATTGGCTTTTGTGAATCACATGTGCCAAGAATGCTTGCACTTCAGGGCCTTTGCATGTGCTATGCTTGTTGGCTAATATCCATAAATCTCCCAAATTTCCTTTGGATCTATAGTGTTAAGCCACCTTGTGATTGTATCTACAGACCCTCAATAAATAATGATTGAATAAATGAATAAATTGGTGATGCATTTTTATCTCTTTGAAAATTTTGGGATCTCTTGTGATATGCTGAAGTTTCACAGGGATGTATCTTATTGTGGTTATTCTCTATCTTATGTGCTACATACTTTTTGGATCTTCTTATTCTGGAAACTCCATACTTCTGAAAATTTTCTTGAACTGTTTTCTTGGTAATCTCTCTTGTGCTTCCTTATTTCTGTATTTCTGAAATGCCTTTGCATTTTTTTTCTCTCTGGGGGACTTTTTCCTTTATCTTTAATAATACCCTTTAGTGGATACTTTTCAAATTCTGAGATCATGCATATAATTTTCAATTACCATTTCCTTTTTTATTATTATTTTTCTTCTTTTGAAATATACATTGTTCTTGCTCTTGGGTGCAGGATCTTCCAACATCTTTTGAATATATTCATTGTGTCTTTTAGAAGCTTTTCTGCATTGACTCTGTTTTTTTTAAGATCTTCCTTTAAAGCATGTTTATTAAGCGCTGTTGTCCATGGTAGGTGCTGTCCTTGAATGTGTGCTGATCATCACTGCACATTCCGACTATGGAAGTGACGGTGTCTGGAAGTGACCGTAGCCCTCATGGAGGGCAGTTTCAGTGGAGCCAGTTGGCATTTTCTTGACGCATCTTCCATTTTTCAGCCTGTATAATTCTTTCCTTTTGTGCAGGTCAGTGTCTCCAGAGAGGGATCATTTTCTATTTCCTGCTTGAGATGGGTGTCTGTGTGTTTGTGGGCATGGAAATCAGGAGGGCTTCTAGCATTCTGGAAGCCAGGCAGGAGGGGAAGATGGGAGTCTCACTGCTCAGTACCAAACTTCTCCTCTTTGCCGTGCGATTACTTGCTCTTACACTTGACCAGGCCTGTTTTCTCTAGATCAGAGCTTCTCTTATTCAGCTTCTCTGGAGGTTAAGGATCCAATCCTTAGCTGGGGTGGGGCAGGACAGTCACCAGCTGGGGGCATTTGTTGTCTTCAAACTTCTTTACACAAGTTGTCAAACTATCTTTTCCATTTTTGGACCAAACAGGACTCAGTGCTTCAAATGCAGTTTGTCCTCAGTTCCTCAGAACTTATATAGAAATAGGATACTTTTCTGTGTTCTTCCACTCCCCATCCTAAGCCCTTGCAAATGCATGTTTTAGTTTCCACTCGTCTGCTAAGTCAGACACTTGCCCATCTCCTTAATAATTTCCAAAAAAATCATTGTCAACATATCCAGTATCCCTGTGTCTCCCATTCTATTTTTTTATGCATTTATAGCTTATGGTCTTTTTTTTGGTTCCTGGGGGGGAATGTGGTTACTATCTGTGCTCACCTTGCTTTGTTTTTCCGCAGTTCTCTTCTTCCTAAAGCTCTGAGCAGCCTGGATTTCATCACCCACCCTGGCTCTGACTGTCTCTCTGCTTTTCTTCCTTCACCAGCGGTGGTCCCCAGCCCTCCCTCGCTCCTTCCACTACTATTCTTATGCTCCCCATTTTGATCAAGTGAGCCCCATATGGTCTCATGGCTTTAATAATCCCCACGGGCTGATAACACACCCTTCTGTCTCCTGCCCTGACCTTGCCCCTTGGTCCACATTCCAGTGTTCAGTCATCTCTGGACCCAGCCCCGGAGCATCTTCTGGTGTTTTGTGTGCAGGAAGCAGCAGGTGCAGGTTCTCCTCTCCTCCCACCCTGCTCCTTCTCTGATTTGCATCCAGTCCCTGCAGTCTGTGTCACCGTCTTCATCTCCTACCTCTTTTTCACTCCGGGGATACAGATAATTGCCCAATCCTGCCCGAGTTTCCTCCCAGGTACTCCATCCCCCTCATAACCTCCTTTCTGCGCGGCTGCCAAAGCCTCCCGCCGCCACCTGCTTCTGTCTTTTCCCTCTGAAATTCATCCTCTGCTCAGGTACCATAGTGACCTACACGAAGCATAAATCTCATCACATTGCTCCCCTGCCGAAGCCCCTTCCAATGGCTCCCCTGCGTGAAATAAAATCGATGTTCCTTGACGTAGAGCACAGGGAACATGTCGGGTCCTGCTCGGCTCTTCTCCGTTTCATTTCCCTCCTAGCCTCCTATGTTCAGACCTGTTGTACAGAAAGGCCTGTTTCCCTCTCTCTCAGGTCTCCTGCTCTGCACCTTTGCCCCTAGGATTCCCTGATTCCTACATACCCTATGAGACTCCGTTTACTGTGTGTCTTCTGCCCAGGAAGCAGCCTCCACTTTCTCTGTCCCTTTTCTGCATTCCTATATATCTCTTCTTGTTTGTGCCAGTGATCCCGGTAAACTCCGCCGGAGAAGGAATTCTCTCTTGTTCTTGGTCCCGGGAACCTAGTTTGGATTAATAATGAGAGGTTGGATGAAAGTGAACTTGTTTATGTGTTACTTCTTGCCGACTTGGAAACAGCAAGATCTACTAGCCCAGGAGGCATGTGGTGCCAGAAGCATTGGCATATGGTGATGATGGGAATGGGTGGTGTGACAAAGGTGATCAGTGGCCTCAGCTTCTCTCCATACTTTGCATTCTTCACTGGGTGCAGGTCAGGGGTTGCTGCTTCCTGATCTGGAGGTGCTGGTTAGCAGAGAAGAGAGAAAGCCAGGCACAATTTTTATTTTATTTATTTATTTTTTATTTTATTTATTTATTTTTTTTGAGAGAGAGAGAGGGAGAATTTTTATTTATTTATTTTTTTAGTTCTCGGCGGACACAACATCTGTGTTTGTATGTGGTGCTGAGGATTGAACCCGGGCTGCACACATGCCAGGCGAGTGCGCTACCGCTTGAGCCACATCCCCAGCCCCCACAATTTTTATTTTCAATCGATGACTTGTATGTACAAAGCAGAAATGGCTGTGACTCTAACCACAGGTTAAAGCAGGTGATTTTATACTACCAGGTGGTCTAGAAGAGGGTCGAAGAAGGGTGGATCCTACAAATGCCTGGCAAACGGGATTAGTTGGATGGTAGTGCAGGGGGCAATATGGCTGACACAGATAAAAAGTGACATCTACTTTCACCTTTATCACCTTTGAGAGTTCTGTTGGTTCAACCCAAATGTCTCTGAGCCAGGTCCAGTTTGCAGATGGCAGCGAACACCCTAATGTTGTGTGTAGGCACTTTAAGACAAGCTCTCATAAATAGCTGGCGTGCCCTGGGAGGCGCGCCAAAACACATTTCTGTGATGACTGCAGAGATGCTTGCTAAAAAGCAAACAGCGCATTAGCGGCCTTCTGAGTTCTTGTGCAAATGGACTGTGAAATTGTGGCTTGATGCTCCAAAGCTGTACCTTTTGTCTCCTTGATGATGATTAAGAGAAACCTGGCTTAATTTGATTGGGAGGGTGTGGGTGGGAAGAAGAGGGGGGCAGATGGGCAGCAAAAGAAGAATGACTGATAAAGGGGAAGGAGAGGAATGACACACCCTCTTCAGTGGAATACTTCATTTGACCTTCAGGAAATTGGAATAGAGATAACATGACTCAACATTTGCCCGGAAATTAACTGCCTGTGTTTGTTCCAGGCCCTGGGATTGATGAAAGAGCCAGGGGATTCTGACCATAGAATAATAATAAAGGGAAATGTCTCAAGCAATTATTAAATATTTAAAGAACCATCTCAACACTAACTTGTCAGATGGAATGAATGAAATTGAAGTGTTTTTTTTTTTTAACATTCTTTCCAATGGCTTGGTTAGAAATTCAGGGATGAAAATTGCCTGGTTGCTGTAAAGAAAATATTCTGAGTTTGTTTTTGTGACACTGGTATTTCTGCGTCACCTTTCATCCCAAATGTTAATTAAGGAACACTGCACCCAGGAGGTGGATCAAAGGAGGATTTCAAAGGGAAAGAGCATGGTCAAGTTTTTTTGTTTTTTGTTTTTTTCCTCTTTGCAGTATCATTAAGCCAAGCTATACAAAGGACAAGGGGACAGTTGCACAGTTGAGAGATTCTCTACAAAAAAAAAAAAAAAAAAAGGAATCAACAGCTTTGTTTGTTTTAAACCGGACAATGTGAGACAAAAGTAATATTATCAGGGTTGCCACAGAGGTTTTTCTTCACTGGATTTATTGTAAATATTGGGGGTCACCCACTTAACACTCATTGACGACCTGTGACAGAGATATTCTGTGATGCCTACCCATCAGAGGATTTTAGTTGCAAAAGTGTAATTTGCTTGTGAGATGTGAAAATACCCAGTTAGTACCCAGTTAAACTTTTATTTCTTAGGTTCTCTTGAAAGTATGTCATGATTATGTGATAGGATTCTGGACAATAAGGTAAAAGAGTAAACTGTGCTGTGGGATTCTAGAAACGCTTTCAAAAGGATAGCAGGGTTTTAAACTTGCACACTTTTTTCCCCTTTTTTCTTACTCCTGCATGACATAGTGGCTGGAACGACCGAAAACATTCTATAACAGAGGATCAGGAAAAGGCCAAGACAATTGCAGACACTTCTCTTGGCTGTTGTATCTTTGAGCTTTAGAGTTGGTCCTGAATCTCTTCTGGACACATTGTAACATTAAAAAGTCACCGCTTTGCATGTAGGTGACTATGATTTGGGTACTATATTACACAAAACTAAATCCAATGTCCTAAGGGATATTCCATTTACCAGAGCCCTAGCTTTTTCACAAACTGGACTAGTGTAAGCAATAAGAAATAGCACTCCACTGGGGTGACTGGTCTGGGCATGAGCATGTGATGGCAGCTGATAGAATCAGGACCAGTGAACGGTGAGAGGAAATGTGCTTTTCTCCTGAGGGAAAGGTCTGCAGTATTAAGAGGCATGTCAGGAAGGATGGTCTCTTCTACTCTTAGACATTGCCTTGGTGTGAACAGGATGTCAGGAGCCACAATAGCTGTCTTACAACAATGAGGGGTGCTAGTATGGACATGAAGCTGATGGCACAGTGCATGTTTGGTAAGAATCAGCCCTTAATGATGACATTGTGCTTCCGAATCACATAATGCAGGCTGCTCATCAATGGGTTCCTGGCTTTGTGAACTAACATTTTTGGTGGGGGCGGTCAACAAATTTTTCTGTAAAGGGTCCACGTTGTGAATCAGGCTTTGAGGGTAACACTGACACTGAAGTGTGACAACAGCCACAGATAAAATGTATGCAGATGAGTGTAGCTATGTTGCAATAAAACTTTATCTATAAAAACAGGCAGTGGACAGAATGTGACCCCTGGGTGGCAGTTTGCTGACCCCTGGTTTAGACAGTTGACTTAAGATTTTCTGTTTCTTAGCAGAATTAGAGATCAAAATATGTGAAATCCCAAATCTCTTCCAACGTGGAGGCTTGGAGAAAGACACGTGGCTCGGGTAGAAATTCAGGGATGAAAATTGCCCTGTGCTGCAAAGAAGAGATTCTGAATTTGTTTTTTGTGTGTGACACCCATGTTTGTACAACACATTTCACCCCAAATGTTAATTAAAGATCTGTGTGCCAAGAGGTGACCATGCCAAAGAAAAAGGGCATGGTCAAGGTATTTTCTTTATTCTTTGCAGTATCATTAAGCCAAGATGTACAGAGAAAAATGAAAAAGAAGTTAACAGTAGTAGTTTTACAAGGCACCCTTGGAAGGCATAGAATAGAAATAAGGTAGGCTGGGAAGGTGTACCTGCCTCAGGTGAACAGGAAGAAAAGAAAAATCCTTAGGCACAGGCTGCTGGAAGAAGGGAATCCCTCAGAACATAGCAGCATGTTAAAAATTTCAATCATTTATTTGACACATAAGTTAAAAAATTGGAACTATATATAATAACACCTCTTCATATCCCACTATCAAGACATTAATCTTGCCATGTAGCTGTGTATACATATGTATTTTTTCTTTTAAAAAATGCAATAACACTCTACATGCTGATTTATTGTTTATTATTTCCACATCAATCTTGGATTCTGAACAACTTATGAAATTTATAAACATACAGCAAAAACATCATTTTGAAGTTGGCTTGGTAGCCCATTGTATAAAGGTAACCATTTATTTAATGGGTCCCTTATTATTCTTTCATTTGGATTGTCTTCTTCTCCCCTATTGGCTGTTTTGTAAAACATCCTGAAATATTCTCTGATGTCAGGAAGTCCTGTCCCATTCCTTCCCTGAACCCTTCTGGTCTCAGATGATAATGCCAAGCAGATGGTAAAGGGCACTCTTAACGTGTTTGAGTTTAACACTCAGGGCATCATCTTCTCTTCTGCTCTGGGTGAAATCCTAATGAGGTCCTCTACCCAGATGTGTCTTCAGGGATTTCAGTGACAGCCCTACTGTGACTCCCATTCTCCTGGCTCATTCTTTTCCATATTCCACTCATCCCTGAAGTTGAAGGTAGGACTGACTGATCATCCACAGTCACAGGAGTGGGCTCCAGGCCTGCCTTCCTAGTCTCCCTCTTTACATCTGGAGATCATCGGAATCATTTTCAGGAGCAGTTCAGCTTATACTGTTTTAGTCCAGAATTTTCTAATTAATGAGTATCTGTCAATTAGTAAGTATGCATGCTTATTAGACCACATGGAATAGAACAGCTGCCCTTTAGGATTGGATGATGCAGTCCTAGTCTCATTGATCTACAGCATTAGGAAGAAACAGTGATGTCAAGACTCTCAACGTCAATTACACATAGCTCTAGAATGCAACCTGAGACCCAGAGAAGGAAAGAACTTTGCTCAATTATGCACAGCTCTATAGAGGTGAGGCTGCATCTCTGCATAGTCCCTGGTGATTCAGAAACAGTAAGAGGAAAGTATCTTTTAGAAAGTGCCCATCTAGGGTCCAAGAGTATGGGTGGCGTGAGAAGTGGAGAAAATGAGCTCAGAACAACAGATGCAGTACACGCAGAAATAGCAAATGTAATAATAGAACATTTGGAAGCAAAATATTTATTGGCATGAGAAAATATCTATAAGGTTACAAGATAACATAGGAGTGTGGTTCTATTTTTGTTAACAAATTAACCTCATTCAGGAATGACACACTCTCTTCTCTCTCTCTCTCTCTCTCTCTCTCTCTCTCATCTATTTATCTCTACCTTCTGTTAAGTTATATTTTTAAGGTGCTTCCAGTGGTTATTTTGAGGTATTGGAAACTGGGGTATCTTTATTTCATTCTTATGGATCAGAAATATTTAAAAAGTCTTTCATAATAAGCATGTATATCCTTCCTAGCATGAAAAAAGTGTTATAGACAGGCACTTATTGATGCACTTGTAGGTCACGTTTTGCAAGCTTATCTGTATACTAGGATAAAGAGAATTCTCAAACATTGTTTTGAATGAAGACTATTCCCTTCATTGAGAGCAACTTTCACAAGGGCTGTAGTGTTTGTCATGAGTTCTTTGCAGTCCTGACCCTCCCTCACGGCTCTTGAAGGCAGACTCTAGGTCTCAATGATTTGATGGTCAGAGGCATTTTGATTATTGGCTTTTTTTTTCTTTGAAGGATTGATTGAATAGGAAATTTGGAATACCTCATTTCTATTGTCACTGGGGCTAAAATTAGTCAATGAAAGGCCAACAAATGGGACACTAGGGGTAATTCCCTAAGTCTTGGATGGGGGAAACAAGAGAATATTCTCCATGTAGCCCCCAATCTGGCCGAGCATCATGAAATGGAGCGACGTTTCCGATGCTTTGAGATTTATGCAGAGAATATGGGGTTGGCAATGCGTTTGTGAGCTGGTGTTTTCTAGAAGGATCAGTGATTCTAGGTGCATGTGGGGATAAAGGGAGGCTTCTGGAGAAATGGCAGAAGGAAGATTTTGAGAGAACTGGTCAAGGGACCATAAATTCTAAAAAATCCCTTTGTCATGGACCACATATGAGAAATAGGTGTTTGGTAAAAATCAAGGAAGTAGAATAAGTTGACTTTTCTCTTTTTTTATTTGCTTCTTGACTCAAGGCTCAGTCAGATGCAGAGGGAACATGGGAGAATCGGAGTGCCATCAGAAGTGTGGCTGTTAAGGAAGAAAAGCCCCAGGGGATGCCATGTGGAGCACTCCTGGGAGCCACGGGGGGAGGGGCTGGGCTCTTTCCTTTCTGCAACCTGTTCCCCAGATAGCAGGTAGTGTTGCTGTCAAGTACCATCTAACAAGACCAACTGACATTTAAAAGAAAATCCAGACCCCTTCCCTTGGCCTCTGTCCAAGTCTCTGCATGCTGTGTCACCACCCCTTCTCTGACCCCTTTCACTCCTCCAGCGTTAGCTCCATGAGCCTTCTTGTTGGTCAAGAACAGGCCAAGTTTGTCCCCGCTTGGAGCACGGCACTAGCTGTGCCTTCTGCTTGGACAACTCTGTCCCTGGACCTTGGCTGCCTTGCCTCTACCTTGTCTTCCAAGTCAGAGCTTAATGCCACCTTTTCCAGAGAATTTTCTCCATCACCCAACCTAACACGTATCAATCACATCATCCTCTGTGTTTTCAACATAGCAGCTGCTGTTACCTGGCATCTTAAAAAATTAATTTCTTAAAAATCTTTTATTATGCCACACTGTGAACCCCATGAGAAAAGAGCCATGGTCTGTCATACATTTAAGAACAGTCCCAGCACAGAATCTTTGCTCTATAATATTTTGGCGATGCATGAACCACATACCCCAGGATCTCTGTATCTTTATTGTAGGAAAAATGCTGTGTTCCCTTAGGCAGATTCGGGTATCTCTCTGTTTTCCTTCCAATGCACTCTCTGCAATGTAGAATCCAGCTAAGCTGTCAACTTCCTCCACACAGGGAAAATTTCTTTTCCCTTTTGCATCTTCGGTGCTCTTCTGTGCCAGGAATGATTTTCTGAGTGAATGAATGAATGTTGTGCTGCAGACGTGACAGCTCCTTGGGCAGAGCCTCGGAGTAGGAAATCTGATTTGGGTGGGTAAGAAGGGAAAGGGGGATGGGAATTCCAAGTGACAGACACATTTTATTTGAGGCTTATCTTGGGTCACATTTTAGAAAAATAAATCATAGAAACAACCACAATAATAACAAAACAAAACCAAAAAACACCCCCAAGACTGGAAGGGTTATGAGTTGACAAAGAAAATAATTGAGGCTATTGGCTTGGAAACCTGAAAGACTGATTTTAGAAGACTCGCTCCTTAGTCTACACCCCCTCACTTTCCTACTTTTATTAAATATGAAGGCCATCATTCCTCTTTAGCCACCTTGGAGGTCTAATTAAATATAAAATTCTTGGTCAAGACAGAAAGCAAGAATATGGGACCTCAAGAGATCTCCAGTGGGATATATTTGGAATAAGAGAGCGGTAATATTCCACTTGATGAAAAAGTCTTCTCTCCCTACTCTGCACTCTAGTGTATTTCTGGGGTTTTCAGATTTAACTGCTACCGAGCATATTAATGGTCCAGGGAAAAGCTGGAGGTTCATTTCTTTTATGGTACCTTTTGAATTTCACTAGATAGTTTCCATAGGATGAAATTCCTGCTATTCAATTTCTATGAAGAGTTAAGGGATTTGGAGGCTAATTAGCATGGTACAGAGCATGCCATGCTCTCTCCCAGGTAACCAGACCTCTGGCTGGCATTCGCGTTCTGATAGCCTACTTCCTGCTAGAACTTGTTCCCAGCCCCAAGCCTACTTTCTGTCATCTTGACATTAAGAAATAACCTTGTTTGTTTCCCCTATTATCTCTTCAGGTATGGGTTCCTGAGGGAAATGTTTTGCTGGTGGAGTCTCTCTCCCAATACTCCTTGTAAATCAAATGCTTAAAAACCTAGGAGTCCCGAGGGTGATAATCAAGTGCTTAGGAACTTGGTGGGAAGAACAGAATGGCAGCGGGAACGCTGTGTATAGAGCATCTGGTAAAGTGGGCATTAAACTTCAGTGCCCTGACCCATCAGGGAAAAAGAGAATCACTCTTCCTAAATTTTGGAGTGAACATTTCTAATGGTAGTTTTTAAGGATAATTTATAGGAATCGTTGATTACTACTTGAAACATGATTTTTAGACATAAGGGTAATTATTATCATTATTTTTTTTGGGGGGGGAGTACAGGGGACTGAACTCAGGGATACTTGACCCCTGAACCCTATCCCCAGCCCTATTTTGTATTTTATTTAGAGACAGGGTCTCACTGAGTTGCTTAGCACCTTGCTTTTGCTGAGACTGGCTTTGAACTTGCAATCCTCCTGCCTCAGCCTCATGAGCTGCTGGGATTACAGGAGTGTGCCACCGTGCCCAGCTCTAAGGGTAACTATTATTATGAAAATAATAGTGAACTGTCTTTCCTTGTACTTTTTCCCAGACTTGCTTGAGAGCTAGCATTTTCACTGATGGGAAAGAGTCGTGCAGGTGTGCATCATCCTGCTTGAGATACTTGTGATCATCAAGTTTTTCCAATGGCCTGAAAGGCAGAATGTGGTTTTATATTCTTTATAAAGCCTCTTTAATTCCTTCATTTATGTGTTTAAAAAACAGGGTGCTTCATGAATCATTTGGAGGAGAGAGAGTGCTTCCCCGAGCCCCAGGCACTCCGCCGTCTGTGGCTTCTACCTGTGGCACACTCTTTGAAGGCAAAATGATCTCACTCAGAAGACTTAAGGGGCTTTGCATTAAAAGGAAAAATCAGCTGTGTGACTGCCGAGGGACAATTTCCTATCCCAAGAAGCGACCTTGAAATGCTGTTCAAAGTGCCTGTGAGAAACCTTAGGGTCGTTTTGGCTGGAGAACATATGTGCTTGGAAATGAAGTGCCCTCTTGGGCTGAGTCTACTTTCTAGTAGGGGGCACTAATGCATTTGAGTGGAACTGCCCACAGTAGGGTTAATTGATAAAGAATCGCGGTTGCTATACCACCCAGTCTTTTGCCTTGGAATGGGCGTCTTTCTGAGGTTTGGAGAAAAGATGCTGATGAAAAGACTAAGTGGGAGTGAGGTGAGGAATCAGATCATCTCTATTTAAAAAAGGTCATTTATTAAGACCCCATTCTGAGCCAGGGACACTGTTAACTGCTTTAAATTCTTTTCTGCCTTTAACCTACCTAGATAATCTATGACAGGTATATGATTATCTTTAATTTATAGACGATCTCCAGTTTTCTGAGGTGTGGAGAGGTAAAGTGAACTGCCCAAAGTCACAAAGCTTGTACGAAATGGAACTGGAGTTTGAATCTGGGTCTGCTTGTTCTCCTTTTAGTATATATCATGATGCCTATCCAATAATTACCATCACCATTGACGGTCACAACCATCAAAGGCAACAATTAACATTGACTGAACTCTTAGTGTTTGCCAGATGCTATGCTGAATTATCTCGTGTAATCCTTACGACTAGGCTTTGAGGTACATCTGTCCCCTGGTATCTGCAGCCCTCCCTCCCACTTACCCAAATCGGCAGATGCTCAAGTTCTTTATGTAAGGGGGAAAGGCATTGTCATATTACTTGTGTTATTCTCCCTTTTACTTTGAATCATTTCTAAGTTACTTACGATACCTAGTACAATGTACATGTTTTGTAAATAGTATGCTGGGTAGTTTAGGGAATAATGGTGAGAAAAAAGTCTCTATGTTCAACACAGATGCAACTTATTATTTTGAAATATTTTTCATTTGTAGTTGGTTGACCCTTCAAGATGCAGAACCTGTGGATTCAGAGAGCTGTTACTCTGGGAGTCTCCATTTATAAATGCAAAAACTGAGGCACAGAGAAGTAAGAAATTTAATCTAGGTCACTTACTTAGCAAATGGTGGAGGCAGGCTTGGACTCCAGGGGGTTTGACTCTTAGCCCTGCCCTGGGCTACTGCATTACCTCCTGGTTAAGAAATGCCAGGCACTGAATTAGAACAAATTATATTCTATGCTTTTATAATTAAGTAAAAATGAATTCTATTGTCATGTGTAACCAAAAAAAGAACCAATCAAAAAAGCCAGCTGCAGTGGTGCACACCTGTAATCCCAGTGGCTTGGGAGGCTGAGGCAGGAGGATCATGAGTTCAAAGCCAGCCTCAGCAAAAGCAAGGAGCTAAGCAACTCAGTGAGACCCTGTCTCTAAATAAAATACAAAATAGGCTAGCGATGTGGTTCAGTGCCCGTGAGTTCAATCCCCAGTACACTCCCCCCTAAAAGAACTACTACTACTACTAATAATAATATAATAATAAAAGTTCATTCCCAGCTTTCCAAGAAATNGAGGGGAGGGGAGGGGAGGGGGGATAGTAGAGGATAGGAAAGGCAGCAGAATACAACAGACACTAGTATGGCAACATGTAAATCAATGGATGTGTAACTGATGTGATTCTGCAATCTGTATACGGGGTAAAAATGGGAGTTCATAACCCACTTGAATCAAAGTGTGAAATATGATATATCAAGAACTATGTAATGTTTTGAACAACCAACAATAAAAAATTAAAAAAAAAAAAGTTCAGTGCATCAATGACTCCTGTAGACATGGTCCAAAGAGAGTTGGGGGCATCTATTACTTTTTTAGTGCTGCCATAATAGAGCACCACTTCCTGGGTATCTGAAACAAAAGAACATTATTGTCTCATGGTTCTGAAGGCTGTAAGTCCAAAATCAACATGTTGGTAGGGTCGGTTGTCCTTCTGAAAGCCATAGGGAAGAATGTGTTCTCTTCTTGGCTATAGACAGTCATCTGTGTCCACATGACATTGTCTCTGTATGTGTATCCGTCTCCAAATTCTCCCCTTCATAAGGACATTAAAGTAGTCTTTCACGTATTACAAATCTCACATATTCATCCATCCATCCCATCCATCCATCCATCCATTCATTCATCAAACTTTCAAAGCATGCTTACTGTGTTCTGGGTCCTATGGTAATAGCTGGGAGAAAGTCACATTAGTGGCATGGTTTCTGTCTTCAAGGCAAGTATAGGTGTTAAACCTTGGCAACCTCCAAGGAGAAGATCCACTATTGTGGTTCTATAGAGCCCTCCAAACTACTTGACAATAACCCATGCCTATGTGGGAAAAACACTGGGGACAGTGTATCTATACTCTGTATCAAATACCCTGCATCCGTGAAGGCAAAACTTGAACTATTTAGGTCCTAGACCAAAGACCCAATGGAGTCAAAGGGATGTTGGTCCTATTCTTTCCTCAGAGTGGTGCCCTCAGAGATGAGAGCAGTACCTGTCCTCATTTCCTCTTTTCCTCCCTCCCTGCTACTGTGCCACCACCATCTCCATCCCTGGCAAGTCTGAAGGTCAAAGAGGACAGGTCAGAACTTGACACAGATATTTCAGTCTTCCTTCCAAGATCTATCTCTGTAAGATCCCAAAAGTCCTTAAGGGGACTAGCTAGGATCTGTCTAGCTGTCACTAGGGGGCTCAGAATGAAGCCTGCCTGCCAGGAGTTGTACTCTAGGTAGTGATGCCAAGAGACAAGTATGCTGTTGTATGCAGAAGGACTCAAGGCTGTCAAAGACTTGGAAGCCCCCAAGACTCCCTGGGGAACTGTTGAGAAAGGGCAGGAAAGAAAGTGAAGGTCATGGACAGACAGACTGAGACATTATGCTGGCGGGAAGGAGCCTATCTCCGCAGCACTGGAGGATGTTGGGCCCTTCATGGGACTCACTAGGGATTAGGAAGGAGGCATATAAATTCCAAATGAGGTTTAAGCTAATGACAGCATCAATCACGGAGTGCCTCAATTGTGCTCCAGTGAAGTCTCTCCTAACCACGTGGATCCAATCTTTTGAAAGAGGGATCTAGTCTTAGGGCCACAGGCTCTGGGACACCCCTCTATCCTTAGCCACATTTCTCTCCATTACCTCTTCGCTTGCATTTATATTCAAATTACTACCAGCTAGTGGAGCTAAAGATCCACACACAAGTTCCGGAAGGAAAGGGAAAATTTCTTTCCCTTCCTGAGCTAGGATGGATACTGAGAACTAAGGGTCAAAGAGGATTTTTGCATATGAAAATGCAGGTTCTGGTTGACTGTATTTAATACAAAGAAGATGTTATGCTATTCTGGAAACATTGTGATCTATTTTTTTTTTAAATCTTATTAGTGCATTTTGTAAATATATTGGGCTTCATTCTGACATAACCACACACGCATGGAATATAATTTTCTCCACTTGGTCCCCAGTTCTTGCTCTTTGCCTGCCTTCCTCCCTCTGGCTGTCCCTTCCTCTATGCCACTGACCTCCCCTCTATTTTCCTGTGTCCTATTTTTATTTAATCAATTAACCTATTCATTTCGGCTTTAAAAAACAACTTCAATGACAGATCTGGGCTTCAGTTGTAATTTCTTTTGAAGGCAGGTGAAAGTTACAGGGGTAGGATTTAATGGCCCTCCTTAGGCGACCTTTTGAGTGACAGCTGTTTAGGAGTAGTGTGTCCTGTGGGCTTCCAAGAAAGAGGAGGGGTTTTATGTTCTCTTGGTTTGCAGGTTGCTCTCTTGAAACAAGTGATGGATGGATTGTTTGCTTCAGACCAGTAATTGTACATAGATGGCATTTTAGGGAAGAGCTCAAACCTGTAATTTCTCACTGTTCTCAAAATTCTCCTTCAGCAGGAAGCGTGAGGGTCTCTCCCTTTTGCCATTTATGAATGAGTTTGGATGCTATTACGCTCAGTGGGGGGAGTCAGACTTTTGCCCTGCCATTTGTCCTAGCATGGACTAGCTTGTTTTTAGGGAGGGTGGTTTGCAGAGCTCAGGGTTTGCCTTGCTGGCACAAAGCTTGAACCCAGACATTTTTGAGCCTCCGACCTGAACTGATTATCTGCTGGAGTACTAGGTAAGCAGTGGCACTAATTTTGTGTTGATTATGCACTGAAATTTTTAACTTCTCTTTGATATCATTATGGCAGACCTTAGTGAACTCGGGTCCTAGAGCCTGGGAACCTATCATTGATACTCTTAGTCTGGGAGTTGGGGTCCCTTTATGACCCTCAGAATGTCCTGTACTTCCCCTCTCATTATGTTTATTATACTTAATGCTTATTTTGTAAGTTAAAATTTTATTTTTATGAAAAAAGTGTGATTTTTTTTAAGTATGATGAGTGATTTAACTTCTCTACTTACTGATTTATTGAACAAGTCTTTGTTTGTGTCTACAATGAGCCAGGCATTGTGTTGGGGACTGAGGATTTTGTAGTACACAAAATATTCAACAAGACAGAAGTATATGGAGTAAAAAAGAAACTCCTCTTAAATCAATGATCTCTCTCTCTCTCAAGTTTTACTCCTTTAAAGGAACCCACTTTTAATAATTTAGAGCAGAAGTTGGCAAATTATGACCTGAGGACCAAATATGGCCTGCCATCTGTTTATATAAATAAAGTTTTATTAGAACACGACCATTCTCTCTTGCTTATGTCTAAATGTTCTATAGTTGCCTTCACAGTATAATCACAGAATTAAGTAGCTGCAATAGCAACTGTATGTCCCACGATTCTGATGATATTTACTCTCCAAACCATCAATGACAAAAGTTTTGTCACCACTGATTTAGATTAACATTTTTTTTGATATGTGTATCTTTTATCTGTGCAAATGTAGGAATGTTTTTGTTTTATACATTTTTACTGAAATGAGGTCACGTTATATATAAATATATATAATAATCTGTAATCCGCCTTTCTCTATTTGCTTGCATAGTTGTCTGGAACCCAAATAGGAAAAACTGAAAACCTATTCACTGGCTTCACTTTAGCCCTTAGCATGGTGTCTGCTACATTTCAAGTGCTCCACAAATACTTGTTAAATTGAATGAATGAAAAGTACATTGTTATTTTTAGTAAAGTTCCAATGATTTACTTAACAAATAATTTGGAGCTTACTCAAGGTTATTCATCTCTCACGCTGATATTCCATTGTGATTTCTTAGGATGAGAGAGAAAAAGAAACAGTTTTAGTTTGTCCCCGGGGAATTGTGCAGACATACCTTCTGGGTCTGAATCACCTTTTGAGTGGGTTGAGGCAGCAGACAGGCTGTGTTAGCCATTCTTGGGAATACAGGTATTCCCCTATCATGGTAGTAAACTCTTGTGTTGAAACACTAGTGAATACAAGTAGGCTTCTTCTTTGGTGATTTTGTATTTCACTGTTTGAGTACACAGATTATACTAATCCGATGCCGAAGACTTTGCAATATATAGATGTGTGTTGTTCATAAGTGAATCTCTTATTATTTTGTAGCTTGCACAATTGCTGAGGGGTGTTGCTATAGTTTGGATGTTGAATTCCCCCAAAGGTCCATGTTTTAAATACTTGGTCCCCAGTTTGGTGCTACTGGGAGGTGCAATGGACTATTAGCAGGTGGAGCCTGGTGGGAGGTCCTTGAGTCACTGGAGGTGTACCATTAAAGGGATTGTGGGACCCAAGTCTTTCATTCTTGTTCTACCGCCTGACCCATGATGTGAGCAGTTTTTTCTGACATGCACCATTGCTATCTGGCACCCTCACAGAGACCTCACAATCTCAAACTGGACCCTCCTGAACCATGAGTTAAATGAACATTTTATCTTTATAAATTTATTGCCTCAGATATTTTATTATAGTGATTGAAAACTTATGAATATAGATGTTCTCCAATAAATAGTACAAATATGTATTAAGCTATTCATATGGATCTGAAGCAGGCAAAGAGGGTCGTTTTCTTGGCATGTATATTGCTTTCTACAATTTGGCAAATCCCTTTTCTTAGATATCAAGGAAACCATCTTAGGTGGCTTATCTTATTTAAATGGCTTTCTTTTCTGTGTCCTTTCTCCTGAGGCCCTAAATTCTCCCGGTCACATTTAGGCAAAGTACGACCATTTTGGCAAAGCACGACATGCAAACAGAGCAGATGTGTCGACAAATGAGAGAAGGTGTGTGGGCACCTGGGAACCTACTTGCCATAGACTTTCCCAAAATTTCTGTGTAGGGGGAAAATTTGAGCATTTCCTATCATCTGGCATGGAGTCGATCTCAGGACGGAAATGTGGTGGCAGGCAGATTCTTCCTCAGTGGCTGTGACTCGTGGCCTCCTGGTGAAGCTGGATTCCTTTTTCTCCCCCAGCCAGAGTGAGCACCTTTGAATGGTCACAGCACAAAACAAATGCTTATAGTTACAGCAGTAGAGACCCTTTTGAACCATCTGAAGAAATCTGTTGTGAGGACACGGCTGACCTGGAACCCAAGCTGGGAGGGAGGAAGATGAGGAGGCAGCTTATTTGCTCTCTCCCTGGTGGTGTCTGACTCTCTCTGCTGTCTGTGTGGTTCTCTTTATTCCTATTTTCCTCTGCTTTTTTATATCTCCATTTTCCATGTCAATCTGCTTTCCTACCAGCTTCTCTCCATTTCTGTCTTCTAATCCTCTCTATTTGACCACACATATTGTCATTGATGGCAGTGATTCTTGCCTACTCCAGTGTATACAGGTCTGCACAAATAGATGGCATGAGCCCTTCAGATTGTTCTGATAAATTCTCTTTAGATAGAACACAACTCTTTGGTTGAGAATCATTTTTACCCACTTTGACTTTTTCCACCAATATTTAGGAAGTTTTCCCCCTGTAGTTCTCAGACATTTTTGTGTGTACCAGTCTCCTGGAGAGCTTGTTGAAGTGTTAATTTTGATTCTTTTTTCAAATATTTATTCTAATATTAGGGATTGAACACAGGGGTGCTTTATTGCTGAGCTACATCCCTATCCCCCTTTACTTTTTAAATTTGAGATAGGGTCTTGCTAAGTTGTTAAGGATGGCCTCAAACTTGCCATCCTCCTGCTTCAGCCTCCCAAGTTGCTGGAATTACAGGCATGTGCATGAGGCCTGGCTAGATTCTGATTCATTAACTCCAGATTGGGGCAGGACATTCTGTGCCTCTAGCAAGCTTGGAAATAATTCCAATGTTGCAGTTTGATAAAACACATTTTGAGAAACGGGGATCTTGAGCCATGGTGGTCAGAACCATGCTGAGAACTTCTTCAAATTTCTGGGCACACTCCACAGAGTTTCTGATTGTGTAGGAGTGTACTCGGACCTGAGAATATGTATTTACAATCAATTCCTAAGAGATGCTGATGCTTCTCACACTTTGAGAACCATGTCTCTGAAACTGCCATGTTCAATCTTGGCTTCGTGTCAGAGTCAACCTGTGAGCTTTGCAAAATACATAGACCCAGCCCACAGCCCCCTCAGCCTGACTTAATGGATCTGTGGTGGAGCCTTGTACCTGTGTGTTTAAAAAGATCACCAGGTGATTCTAATGGGCAACCTGGGAGAGAAACCTTATAGAATTCAGTGTGCCAAGTTGACCTTTTCAACCAGTCCATGAATTGACTTCTCCAGAACAAGTTCTAGTTTGTGGTCTAAATAGCCATGGTCAGGAAGGGCTCATCTGGGTAAGTATAACATCTCAGGCTAAACAAGCTGTGAATGGAACAGCTCTGTTCCAAGAAGCCATAGCAGGAAGAGGACTGAGGTTACAGTCTGCTCAGAACAACAACACCCAACTTAGGGAATTGCCATGGAGAATTCAGTGTAGTTGGTATGTCCTTGGTACAGAGTAGACATCTGAGCACTTGTGACACTAGAGACGGTTCTAGTCATAGGAGTGGCTGTAGTTGCTATTCTTTACTTATGACTTGAGGTCCATGGCAGCTACCCTGAAGAGCATTACCAACATTTTTTATGGCACTAGGAGCAAAACCAAATTCATGCTACCTGACACTGCCAATCTTCACACTCATTAATTAGGAAGCTACCTGACTTGATCCTGTTACTGGTCTGAGTCTCTTGGTTCTGGGGCCACAGCTCTCTCACCTAAGCATCCTGACCATTGTGCACCTCAGTTAGTGTCTGGTGCATGGTATTAGCTTCCTGTTAGGGGAAGGGTTGACAGATACATACGTTGCCAGGCTAAGTAGTATGATGAAGTTGCTGTTTGTGCAGCTCCACTTGCAGGCTCAGTCTCCATCTCATGAAGGGGCTCTTTGGGTGATTTGCTTGCATCTCTGGAAAATTGTTAATAATACCTAGCTGGCCCCTGTTGTACTAAAAATGTAAGCAATTTAATACAATCACCTTATGCTATGAATAGGGATGCTGAGGCCCATAGAGTGAAGAAACCTAGATCTCTGCATGTTGAGTTATATTATTAATCATCCTGTGGCTTAATATCTAAATGGAGCCAGCAATTTGGTTACAGGGGACAGAAACTTGCAAATTTGGCTTCCTCTTTTATTCACCACTAGAGAGCTCAGCCAGGCAGGATAGTATTTTTTTTTTTTTTTATATGTGCCAGGCACTGTGCTAAGCACTTTATAAATGTGTTATCTTATTTCACTGTCATAGTAACCTTAGAAACCGGTGTTTTTATTAAATCTAGTTCATGAATAAGTAAAACTAGGCTAAGAAAAGCTAAGATATATCAAAGATCACACTGATAGTAACTCCAGGGCCCAAGAAATTGGAGCCCTGAGCCATGTTCTTAACCAATGTGCGTTCTCTGCGTGCTTTGAGTGAGACCATTTAGGGGTACCCTCTGCAAGAAAGCATAAATGAGTGAAAAGCAAGTAAAATCCATTTAGTTTCAGTGCAGACTGGTTCCTTCAGTGACAATGATTATTAAACCCATGCAATACCAGAGCAGATGGGATCCCTGACTGCTGTGTCAAAGAACTAAGGGGGCAGCAAGCCCCTTGCCCTGACCTCTTCCCCCATTTCCACTTTGTATTTCAGGTGTGGGTGGTCTTGGTTCTGTGCTTGAGAAGAGGGCCCTGGAAATGAGGGGTTGACTCACTGTAATTTTAGAGCTCATAAAATATTTGGTAGAGTCTTTTTTGTTCTTTTCAGAGACTTGCCTGAAATATTCCTCAACTTCTATGGCCCAAATCAACACAAGACCAGTATTTCTTGGAAAGAATAGTTCCTCCTATTTTTATCTTAATTTATCTTAATTGATGCTATTTCAGATCTTGAGGATGCATGAATGAGGAGGGTCTTTGGAGGCTGTTGTATGGTCTACTTCTAGTTGCTTATCAGAATCTGTGCCATTTCCCACGGTCACCTAATAACAAAGGAACTTTGTATCATCTGTCTTCATAATAGTGTGAATTGCCTTAGAATATTGCTAGCGGGGAAAATCACCTAAGAGGGTCATTGTGAAGGAACACAGTAAATGGAGAGACTCCAAATAGTCCAACAAACGTTAAGCGGACTAGCCCTTTTCTGTGAATGCGTTTGGGAATTTCAATAGATTGCAGGGCTAAGTCTTCAAATTGGACCTGGAGTCACCCAGATTTATCCTTACTTCTTTGATTCAGGAGTATGGACAGGAAAATGAAGGCATTCACTCTTCTTGGTGATTAGCTGACTGCCAGGAGAATGTGCAGAAAGGATTTCCAGTCCCAGGAGCTCCGAGAAGCTGCCTTCAATAGCTTTTATAGTCTCAGTGCTTCAGACTTTAATTTATTTGACATTTGGTTGTTGAAGATGATTTATTTTTCCCTGGCTTGTTTTCATTATCTCAGGCACTTGAGAGGGGGGAAATTTAGAGACTAGAAAATAGGAAAGCAGTTCTTTAGGTCTTGGCTACTCAGACTGTGGTCTCTGGGTTAGGGAGTTTGTTAGAAATGCAGAATCTCAGGTCCCCTTCCAGATATATCAAATCAGAATCTGCGCTTTAGCAAGATGCCCAGGTGATTCTTGTGCATGTTCCAGTTTGGGAAGCTCTGCTCAGCTCCATGATGCCTCCTGTTGTGGAGATGCTCACAGAATGTTGCAGGCTACACTGGCCCAAGGTGCACATTTAACACCTGCACTTAGTTCGGTTCCTGGCACACCCTCCTTCTCATCATCACTACATCACCCTGAACAAAACTGATCACTGGGTGGACATTGCATGCCAAGCACAGCTCAATGTGCTTTGCAAATATTTTCTCATTTAATCTCCAGAAAAACTGAGAAAAATATTGTTATCCCTATTTTATAGATGAGGAAAGGAATACAAAAGAGGATGATCATTTTTTTTCCTTTTTTTTATAGCTCAATGGAATTAAAATTGAAGAACTGAACTTAGAGAAGGCACTTTTAGGGTAATGAATGAAAAGGACTTGGTCTTTGATAGACACAACTTCAGTTTTGATTTGTTCCACATATGGGCATTATAACTTTTGGGGTATTATATATCTTAATGATTATTGTGAAGGTTAAGTTCAAAACCTATGTAAGATGTCTAAGCAGAATTCCTGGAACATAAATGTCTTTCCCTCTTTACTACTTTCTCCTCCTCCTTTCCTTTATCTTCCATTCCTCTGCCCTGTGGTAGTTTCCTGCTGGCTAACTCTGGTTCATCTTTCCGCGCTAAAGACCTCTGCCTATTTGAGGCGTGTGGAACTGAGGTTTTATAGTGTGTTTATGTTCTTTAATGTAGTTTAGGAAGGACTGTAATATGAAGCCTCAAATCAGTTGCCAATTGGCTAGTAAGCATCCATGATTTCAGTGCTTAGTTCGAATATTTACTTGGATCGGGGTCTGTGCCATCAAGTAATTTAGATTCTGGTCTGTGTTGAAAGCAAATGTGTTTAGGTGAAACGGGGGGGCGGGGAACCTTTGGGTTCAGCACGCTGCTTTGAGTGCCATTAGTAATTGCTATCATTATGACCTAATGACATTTGAGAGTGAAACAGCTGAGGTCAAACACGCAGACTCGGGGGCAAACAGAGTATGTCTGACTCTTGGTTCGGGTGCTGACTAGTGGTATGGAACTGGAAAGCTGCCTAACCTTTCGGTGCCTCAACATGCTCAGGTGTAATATGGGATTAATTAAGCCTGCGTCTTAGGTTATTATGAGGATTAAATGAGTTGGTGGATGTACAGCTCAGAGACCAGGTGTGGGCCATATCCATAGCTGTGTAGGTGACGGTTTCCATGGATCTGTAACCACTCTGGCCCTCATCTCCTCGCCTGTGTGACAGGGAGAATCCAACCTCTTATAAGGTACAGAGATTAAAAATGGCCCCCAAATGGGTGTAGCACAGTGCCTGGCATGCACAGGTACTCCGTGTGGCACACACAGTCTCATTTTGAAGAGTTAGCCATGTTCTAACACGCTGTTTGTTTTCCTGCTTTGGGGATGCCAAGCTGGAAATTTTTCTGAGACCCAATTTACTTTACTCATGGGTCTCAAGAGAGGTAGATGTCACATGAGCTGAAGTAATAATAATGAAGTAATAATGATATTACTTCATGAAGTAATAATAATAGTAATAATGGCACAGGCTAGGATGCTTCCCAAATCCTCCTCGGAGGACTCACACTCCTCTCTGGGGTGGTGGCAGGGCAGATGTTGACTGAAATGTCATTTCGATAAGGGGATGCATCCATGGCAACTGATGAGACTGGAAACAGACAGGGGCGAGTCCACTGTCAGTGGGTCAGGTGACAAAATGATGGAAATGGCATTCTTTAAATGCTCTCTTGCCCATCGTCAGTGGAGCTTGGCATTCTGACTGCTCCAGGTGAGGGGGCGACCCTAGTGGACCTACGCAGCTGATTTCTTCCTATCACTGGGCTCTGTCAAGTCCACCTCAAGTGTAACCTCACAAGCCTTCTGAGAAGGGGGAAGGCACAAAGTGACATTTTCCTTATCTTATGGATTGGCAAGGTTGTTCTCAGAAATGTTTGAAGTGGAACTCGGTGCCTGTCTTGCAGCTCTCCCTGTGGCTCCCTGCCTCCCATCACAAAGCCGGTCTCTATCCCTCTCTCTTCTCATTCTGAAGCTCTTTCTTTTAGGGCCCCTCGATAGTCTGTCAAAATGAAGCATTTAGATGATTCATGAGGATTTTAGATGATAAGTTATGTCGCTTAAGATATTTATTACCCTTGAGAGCATTTGTATATTAAACCTCCTTAAAGACTGAAAAGCATGGAGCTGAGGAACACGATTTAAGGACCTCCTGTTACAAGTTGCTTCCATAGCCATAGGGGACGTCTGTGTTTTTGGTGTAGGACAAAGCACCATTTTCCTCCAGGTACTTTTCATTTATCTTCAGAGACGGCGGGAGCTTCCAGTTATTGTCATGGCTCCAAGAAAAGCAGCCTTTACTCCACGTGAACTGCTCTCTGTCCTTACGCTCTTGCTCCAATAGCTCTTGACTTTTAATTTGGTTTCTCCTCTCTGCTCAGCCGGGCTTGCCTGTGGCTCACACAGTTTTCATGTAGCTGCACAACTGGGTCTGAAGACATGAGGGATTACCAAGCTCCAGGAAAGAAGCCTACATCAGTGCCTCAAACGACAGGATGTCTCATTTCAGAATGTCTTCAGACAGCTACAAAGTCAGTTAGTTCAAAATGTACTTGGGGCATTTACCATGATTAGTCCATTGCAAGTCTGTGCCTTGGGTTTCTCCTTGTACATTTGGAAGATCACAGTGTAGACTTGGGAGGCAGGTAGGCCAGTGGCTCCCAAATCCAGCCCCCTGGGAACTTTGTGGAAGTCAATTACGAGGCCCTACCTCAGTGCCACTGAATTAGGGTCTTTGGTGGTTGGAGCCTAAGAATCCTGGGAATCAGCATTAAAAGCATGTTTGAGTCAGCTTTTTCCACTACTGTGACTAAAAGATCTGACCAGAACAATTTTAAAGAAGGAAAAGTTTATTTGTGGGCTCACAGTTTCAGAGGTTTTAATCCTTAGAAGGCTGGATCCATTCCTCAGGGCTTAAGATGAGGCAGGACATCATGGCAGAAGAGTGTGGCAGAGGGAAGCAGCTCACATGATGATCAGAAAGCAGAGAGGCAGAGAGACCCCACTCTCCAGATACAAAATATATACCCACAGCCACATCTCCAATGAACCACTTCCTCCAGCCACACACCACCGGACTCCAGTTACCACCGAGTTAATCCCATCAGGGATTAATCCAATGATGGGCTAAGGCTATAACCCAATCATTTCTTCTCCAAACCTTCTTGCATTGTCTCACATGTGAGTTTTTTGGGGGATACCTCACATCCAAACCATAAAAAAGCAACAACAACAGAAATCATGATACTTATGTAGCCAATCGGTGTCTAGTCCAAGTGCCAGCACTTGGAAACCACTGCTACACTTTTTAACGTATCATGATTGAAACTTAGGTCCAAGAAACTTGGCCAAAGTCCCAGGGCGAGGCTGTGAGCAAATGCCATCCACATCTGGCTTTATGATTATCCTTAGCTTTTCCTTCAACGTGACCACTTAGAAGGTGTTGACAGCTGACTGGGCTTTGGTGGGAAGGTGCCCAAGTGTTTCCTCTTAAAGCAGCTGAGTGGCTACTTTCCCTGCAATTGGTACTCACAAGCCTCATTCTGTTCTATTAGTAATGGCTTTTAGTTGTATAATGTCCCACTAGGCCTACGTTTTTCTTTAAAGGGCTTTCTATTATAGTTAAAGAATACTTCATTGTTGCTTAATTTCCAAATCAAGTGTGCATAAATAATTTATTGATGCAATGTTGCTCTCAGACAATTTTTGAAATTGCGCTGTGTAACTTTATTAAGTACAGAAGCTGGAATGCTAATTGATCTGATTGGAAAGGGGAAAGGGATCTATATATTATTAGACCATTCAGGTGGTAAATAGAATGATTC
>NW_026000174.1:52220341-52252183 GCF_001458135.2 Marmota marmota marmota | reverse complement strand
CCCAAGTCCTAATCTCTGTTTTTAGTCATCAGATTTAAATTGTAACTGAAACAGTGTCGGTGCATTAGAAAAGTGCACGCCATGTTTTGTTAACATAATCAGAAAAATGGAGTTGCTACAAACCCTTTCCCCATCTGCCAGTCATTGTATTAAATGCTTCTGCAATTTTATTAGAATTCTCTGTCTCTGCAGATGCCAGTCAGCTGTGAAATTGAAATTGCAAACTGAAATATTACATTTTCATCCAGAGTGGAAGCTGAGAAAGTCCATTTTTTTTGGCAGGAAAAGAAATGGCATGACCTTGTCCACTGGGTCATTTTCTGTCTGGTCTTGAAAGCCGTCATGAGTTGGTCCCTTGAAAGGGAGGAAAGAAAGGGGCCTTTGCATTTCTGTTGCCTTTCTCTGGCAACCTGATCAACAATTACGTGCCACAGTTTGCAGAAGGAGCGTCTCTGAGGTTTTCAATGCAACCCATTTTTTCTTCCTTCTTTTCCTGAGGGAATTGAGGGTGCATGGGGATGTTTTGGTACTTGAGAGGGTAAGCAAGTCCAACAAAATGTTAGCTCTAAAGTTTCAAAGTTTTCCAGTCAATAAGGAGGTTTAATGGCCGCGATTACTTGGGCTGCCTGAACTGGCCCCAAAGTGGTGGTCAAAATGGACCGTTGAATTATCTTTCTGGAAACGCTCTTTCCTCTCTTCTTCCCAATTGGGTCATTCCTGATCATTCTTTTGGTCTTATTTAAATGTCACTTCCTCTTGGGAAACGTCCTCCATCAACCACTTCCACTCCCTCAAGCCTAGGTTATTTGTTCCTGATTTGAGCTACCATCACCCCTTCTCATGTACTGATTTTCTCACTTAAATGTCTATTTTCCTTGATTGACTTTAGACTTTCTGAGGATCAGAGGTACTGGATATCTTGTTCATTATTGTGTCTCCTGGCTTAGACTAGTGCAAGCTTGTATGAGTTGCATAGGTTAGTATTGATCAAAAACATAAATGACTAAATAATAGTACTTGCCAAAATGGCTTAGGTGAGAGGTATTGGGAAAACAAAAAGACCAGAACTAGGTTAAGGAGATATAGAATGTATTTCCAAAAGATGGGATCAGGCATGGTGGCCAGAAAAATTACTCTAATAACACAATGGACAGTCTGTGTAATTGCAGTTGTAAATTCTGAACTAGATTTATAGGCAGAGGGGGAAAGTTGAGGTGGGTCCTTTATCTTTAATTTCAAATATGTTGTAATACTTTTGTAAATACTGTGTAGTCCAGAAGGAGATGATGAGGGTTTTTTTCCCCCCATGTGGATAAGTTGTTGAACTCTAGGTATCAATTTGAGTTGAAGAGATCTGGTCTAACACTTTTGAAGTGCAGCTCTGAGCCCAGCGAAGTTTCTCCACAGTGCATTTGTGCTATCATATAGGCATGTCTTGAACATTGTCTCACTCAAGCCTCAAAAAACAATCCTAGGATCATGGGTACTGTTTTAGTTTTCCTTTGGGAGATGTAGAAACTGAGGCGCAGAGCTTCGGGACTTACCCAAGGTCATGCTGCTAAGGAGTGGTGAAGCTGTGGTTCAAGACTATGACGATCAGATTCCAAAGCTACCAAGCTTCTCACCATTAGTGAAGATCTGCATCTCCAAGTGGACCAGAATAGGGGCTTAGGAAGACTGCATTTGATGGCCTTGAGGAAGGACTATGGGAAACCAGCAGGACTGTGTGCTGGTGGTGTGGAAATGAGGCAGCTGGGGAGAGCTGGTCCTTGGTTTCACAGGAGCTGACCAGGAGCAGCATCTGCAGTTCGCAGCTCTGTGCTATGCAGCTCTCCTAGGCAGCTGGTGCCCACACTCACACTCCTTTTCTTGATCTGGAAGGCTGCTTCCTTGAAAACCTTATAAAAAGTGTAGTGGAAGTGTTCTGGAGCAAAGTTGGTGATGGCTGCAGCTGTGCCTGAAGCTAGCAAATCTGTGGGATGCTGAGAGAATAGAGCGTGTGGCTCTTCAAGAGCTCCAGCTTCTCTCTGGGCTTAGTTATGTAGCCTTTGTTCTTCCTTCTGCTTGCCAAGACCAGAGAAAGGGACAAGCCTTTCCTCCAACTTGGGGCAACAAAATAAAAGCCTCGAAACAGAAAACTCCAAGTTTTCTGCTCACCCCGCTTCCCTGTATAGGAGTTTCTATGCATGAATAGCCATCAGTGTGTCCTCCTGATGGCCACGTCCATTGTTCTGTCCATTTAATCAGCATTACTTTAATAGCGATTCCCATCTTCTGAAGGCTTTTACCATGAGCTGTGCTGTGAGCTGACTACTTTGTCCGAGAGCCATTTATTCTTTACAATACTGCTCTGATGTTGGCAATATTACAATCTTTATTCACAGATAAAAAAAAAACCCAAATCCCATAGCTTAGAGGGTTTTAGTAACTTTCCTCAGATCACACGCTACTAAGTTGTAGTGCTGGATGACCACCGGGGTCCATCTGGCTCCGGAGCCCAGCTCTGTACCTCGGTACCTCATGATGCCACTCTGCACATGCTGAAGCATTGGCTGGGCCACATGCATGGGCATTGTCTTTGAAGTCATGTCTCTGGTCCAGCTTTGAGATGCACTGTAGCTGGGAGGTATATTGATACAAGCAGGTGGGTAGCCATTTGTGCTGCCAGGATGGCTCTGTGCCTGTGACCACCCCTTCATCCACAAAGTCCATGCACAGCTGAAGGATCCCTGAGGCAGTTGAACCTACTTAGGAGCCAGTACTTCTCCAAGGGCTATCAAAGCAGCACCCGCTCTTTCTGGTCTCCTTTGGAGAGCTAGCTGGGAACTTAGCTTCACCAATGTTTTCATTCCCTAGGCCATCAGCCTGTGCCTTACAAAAGCCTCTCTGGCAAAAAACTCTCCAGGAGGCACCCGCTATTTTTGAATACCGTCTTCCTTTGCTGGCATGGCTCTGGAATTTAATTATGGAGCCCGGATTAGTGTAAGGCCATGTTCCATCTGCTACTGTACTTAGTTTCTTTACCCCTCAAGAGAAGATGCTGTTTCCTTGTCTCTCTTTCAATTTCTATTTGGAGGCAAGCTTGTCAAGGGGCTTAACTGCTGTCTGGTGGTGCCTTTGGGCTGGTGTATCACTTATGATTCTTGCCCAGATTGGCTGCCACCAGCCTGGAGATTTGCTTTCTGTATTTTGTCAGAGCCTTACCCTGAGTGCACTCTTTTTAGAAAGTTCACAGCCGACTTGATTATAACAAAGGTTGAGATAGAGCAGCTTTTGAACATTGACAGAATACCGCCATTTCTCCTGCTCAAAGGCAACCAGAGATCAGCAGCACATTTGAGAAACTGCAAATTGGCATCATGCTTAGTCCCCTTAAGTATTCTTCGAAGTCAGCTCGTGCCTCAAAGCCTCAGCTTATTCTGAAGGATGGCCCTGCCTGAAGGGCACAGTCTGGGCTGTTTATTCTGAGGGTGTAATCTTTCACCCCCATGAATCAGGAATCTGAGTCATGGATTTAGGAAGTCTCTGGAAAACTGTAAAATTTGGAATTCGGAGAGTTGGGCTGTCCAATGGCACAAAGGGTATATTTTTTCCTTTGTAGGATACCAGCATTGAATGCTTTCATCTTATAAATATCCTTTGGTGGATGTGTGAACTTCATAAAGTAGGGGCCACCTGGCACAGAGAGCCATTACCTTTGGAGATGCGATCCTCTTGTATTATCTAGGTGGAACTTAAATCCTATCATAAGCATTCTTCTAAGAAAGAAAAGAGAAAGAGGCAATCTGTCACAGGTCAAGGAATGCTGATAAAGGATAGATTGTTTCCTAACACCAGCAGGATATAACACTGGGGATACCTTAACTTCAGGCTCTGAGATGATACATTTCTGCTGTTTTAAGCCACCCAACTTGGGGTCATTTGTTACAGCAGCCACAGGAAGCAAATACATCACCTTTATCAGTGTCAAACTAATTCTTACATTTCCCCTCGGCTCAAGAGGCTTTAGGTCCTGCCCGTATATGTCGCACATCTTTTTCTGGGTACATATACGTTAATTACCACAGACTGTAAGATGCTCTGTGGAAAAATTCTTTATTTTGAGGATGAACAAGGTTCCTCTCTGAACATGTCCTCATTGGACTTTGTCCTAAAAGTGTAGTGAAATACTAGGGAGTAGTGTAGAAGAGATTTCTTGAATTAGAATGGTTTGGTCTAAATCCTGCTTCCCTTTCTAATTAGCTATGTGACTTCAAACAAATTAGTTAACATCTCTGTTCCTCAGTTTTTAATCTGTGGAATGGGGATAATCACACCTATCTCATAGGGTTTTTTGTGAAGTCACTAAATTTATGAGACACACACCCATTCACATAAGAGACCTGAACAATGTGGTCAACCCTACGCAATGTGAGTTGTTCTATTTTATCAATATGGTGCCTGGTACTAGGAGAGGGACAAATATAGTAGGTAAATCTGTATTACAGGTGAGGAAACCCAAGCTCAGCAAGGGGAATTAGTGTGTCCAGTGCTTTTACTGCTAGTGAATGGCAGAATAGGGAGCATCCAGATCATAAAAAGGTTGTGTGAACTCTCGAGAATAAAAAATTTCTGGATAAAATATTGGATTTGGTAAGATTTTGGAGAAGTGTATTCTCTACTTCCACAGAGTGCCCCAGTGGGGTTGGCGTTGCAGTTCAACATTTAAATTTCTTGTTTCAGTTCTTTCTTGGCCTCATGAAAATTAATCTGGCTCCATTCCCTTCTTCTAGGGCCCCGTTTTCCTCCAGAAGTGGTTATTTACTCCAGAACATCATGGCTAATGAGCATGTGGGTGTTGATGTGTTCATATGAGCTCTTCTGGATTACATATTCATATTTTGATGTGAATATTGGTTTATCACTGCTGAAGGTTGTTGGGGTCTGGGAGGTATGAATTAATAGCACCCTTTTCTTTTCTCTCCCAAAGTGGATCCAGGCAAGTCAGATGCATGATCACAGTTAACTCCGATGAGCTGTGTGATCGAATGCAGTTTCAGACCTGCAGGCACCCGAGCTTGCTAACTCCTCACTTGAGAATACAGCAGATTTATCCAGTCATTACAGGACACTGGTGCGGAGACGGTTTTCTTTTTTTCTTAATCTCATGGCAGAAAACAGACTATAATGCATGTTCTTGGCAGGAGGTTGATTTCCCAAGGAGAACTCAGTCAGGGCTGTGCCTTAATTTCTGTACTTGCAAATTGAGGAAGTAGAACTAGGTAGCTTGTAAATGTCTCTTCCCTCCCTCCTAACATTAAGTTTAATTCAATTATAAAAAACATTCCATCTGACCTGCCCACATGCATGCTAAGTCACGACAGAGACTAAAATCAAGGAGTCTTGACTTCCCCAGTGGGGTTTCTCTGTGCGACAATTGTCCTGGATCTTCTCACCATTCTTATTTTAATGGTAAGATGAAAATCAGTGGCATTACCCTGAAATAATATATTCAAATAGCCAGATAATATTTGTAGTGCTTATTGGAAATGCACAATGTTTTGCCCAGAGATAGAACTGATCATTAGACGGATGTAAACAACTGTCCACTTGGGAGAGGTTTAATTACCAACTCCAGATGTCGGGAGAATCTGGTTCCAGGACTCCAGCAACCTGGCTGTCTGTGCTAGCAAATCTCTTCCACCCCCAGCCACACTTGCCTGCTGGCCACCTCACATCTCGGTGATAAAAGCAGATGCTCCAGACACTTGGACATAAAGAGGATATGGCTGAGAACCAAAAATGCAGGGGTTCCTGTACCACACTGTGCTTCAGATCTTCTCTGGTTTCTGGGAAGGATCTAATTCTCCTTTTTTTTGAATTAAAAAAAATTTTTTTTTTAATTCCCAGAATTTAAAATTGAATTTCCCAATTTCCCAGAAGACACTGTAATGGTTTGGCATGTTGTTCTATAGATGACCCCATTTTTTTTTTTTTTTTGGTAACACACTTGTTTTTCTTATTTCTCTTTTGAAAGAATTGTGATAAAACCCAGCGAGTCTCCCTCAGTGGCTTAGTGTCTCTGTTATATGACTGCAGCATGGCAGAGATGTTCATTACTCTAAAAGGTGTGGTTGTCAGAATCAGAGCTGAAGATTTAGGTCATAGAAGCAGCACAGGTGTCCCTGAGCATGTAATATATGTTTGCATGCAGAATATTTGCTACGAAAAGTCTATACCACCTACTTCTACTCTGTAGCTAATGACAGGTTTGTGGTTTAAAACACCGCAAATTTACACCTCAAGCTTCAGGTTTTTCAAATTTATGCCTCCAGCTCCAACCTCTTTCTTGCATTTCAAACTCAATACCCAATTGCCTACAGTGTTATACACGATGCATAATGTGTTCTTTGTAGTGAGGACCCTGCCTTGGTCCCTGACCCCCCTAACAGATACACAAGTACTCCTTCTTCCATAGTTGTGTATCTCATTCATTCAATTTTTTCATGTCTCTGCTAATCTACCACTTTTGAAAAAGCATTTGCAATTGTATGATAGGAGATGATACCTCTAAAATAAAAAGAGCTTCTAAAATAGGGAAAATTATCAACATCCCTGTTTAAAAATGGAGTAGGGGTATAAACAGAAGTACCACAGGAAAAATTGGCAAATGGATTTTTTAATTGTATTAAAGACCCTCAATTTCACCCATAATAAGAGAAATTAAGATCAAAATTATACAGAGAGATGCCATCATGGACTACAAATTCTTTGGGAGAGCTATGGGAAAACAGGCTCTTTCATTCATTGCTGCTGGGAATTCAGTATGGGGTAAGCACTCTGGAGGGGAATTTAGCATTGTTGACCAAATTATGCAATCATTTATCCTCTGAGTGGAACTTCTGCTTTTAGGAAGCCACCCAGATCTGTTGAGGTCATAGTTAAAGGTGAGGGGGTTTAATGGAGAGTGGAGGAGAGAAAAAGGTGGATATTGGTTCTGGCCTCAAAATCAACTGTAACGATGAGATCACTGTTTTAAGTTTGTCCCACTGACCTCCTCCTTCTATCTCTGCCCTTAGGAAGGGCAGCTGTCTCCAAAGCCCACACAAAAGAATAGGTCTATTCAGTACAAAGGGTGGACTCTCTTGTTCTCCTATTCTTTAGTGTTCTTCTGATTGATTATCATCTATCATATTATGTAATTACTCATTGTCTTCTCTCCCATTAGAAGGTAAGATCCCCCAAAGTAGCAAGGAGCTTACCCTCCATTCCTCTATCAATGCACAGAGACAGTGCCTGGCTCCTAGTAGGTGTCAGTGATGTTTCTAAGGAATGAATGAAGAAATCCTTGAATGATCAAGCTTGAACCAGTGACCCTGTATTTTTCCACTGTGTGTCTATATACAACCCGATGCTTATAAGACTCAATATTTGCAGAATTAAATACTAAATATGACTTTTGACCATCTAGGAAAAATTAAATATTAATAATGTCATATCTCATTAATTATAATTTCATAGACATGATTAGAATTTCTTGTAAAGTGAATACCTTAATAGGTAAGGCAAGAATTGTCTTTGTCCACTGCCCTTGATTTCTTCCCATGTAGCCTTCTGGTTTGACATGTATCATTCTAGATTCATCCAGTTATATCTACAGTCAAATAACATTTTAATCTGTATCTTTGAATCATTACAATAAACAACAATATGTGCATTCTTACAAAATGCCATTATGGCTAAATATATGTACATGTAATGCTAGTATTAGAGAACATATGTTTAGCAACTTTCATTTTTCATCCAACATGTATGCTGATGCTGGTTCTATTTCACTTTATATGTACATTCATTACTTTTGAAGACTTGCACACAATTCCATAATTAGGATATAGCTTAACTTAATTAACCATTTTCCTAAGAATGGATAATTCTAGGTTGTCTCTAGCATTTTGTATAACTGGAAATATAATAATAAATGTTCCTATACATTTTTTGTTTTAGATGTAGATATGAGTATTTAAAATGCTAACTGATACTGTTAAATGTGGCTGCACATATCTAGGATACCACCCACAACGTGTGACAGTGCCATTTCCCCAATCCTTCACTACCAACTGATATTATATTTCAATACTTTTGGCCAATCTAATAAGGAGGAGATCATTTTGTCATTTTTTGCATGTCCCTGCTTACAAGTGAGATTAAATGTATTTTTCTTTTTTTATTAATCATCCATAATTATTCTATGAATCTCCCGTTTGTATTTTTGCCCATTTCCCTATAGTTTTCTGTGTAACTGATCTATATGAATCTTGTATAACTTAGATATTAACCTACCAATCTTTTTTTTGCTGTTAATAGTTTCACAGTTTAAACTTTATTTTGTGATTCATCATGAAGAAATTTTAAATTTTGATGTAGATAATCATTTTTCTGAAAGTGTTTTTCTTTTTTGTCTTCATTAAGTCAGTTTTCCAACTTTCAGGACTTATGTATTCACCTATAATTTTATTTATTATTATGCATCTATTGTTATATTAGGTATTTAATCTACCTGGAGACTCCTGTCAGATTTCCACCAAATGACCTCATGTGTCTATCCCATATTGAACAATAGACAATATTGTTAATATTGCATAATAAAAAACAGTGGGCATATTAAATAATAGGGTCTGAGCAGCTATGTTTAAATTACTTCTTTTCAATCAATTAATTTTTGGAATGATGGACAGAAATCTGGGTGATTTATTTCTGTCATACAAAGACATTTTGTAAAGTAAAGCACCCCAACTCCTAATATTTTTTGCATCAAGTCTTATCTGCCCATGTTTTGGTCAGTTTCTTTTCAATGAGGTCTGGCTGCAAGTCTGAATACCTTAAACACATGCTTGTTGGATTAATTAGAATGCATTTTTCAGGCAGCATTTTAATAATTGTTTTTCTGTTTTTATTTTCTTTCTTTTCTGTTTTCTTCTACCCGATACAAACATCTTGTTAATTTAAAACACAGGGATTGCTTTTCAAGGATGCAAAAATCATGCACTGCAGCATTTGGGGATCAACACCTCACCATTCCCACTTTCCTAGTGCTGTGCGGCTGGTGCTAGGAATTCCTTTGACAGATGAAAACAGATTGATGGCCCAGCTTGAGAGGCGTCCAAAGTGCACATTGTCTTGAGAGAGCCAGTTTATCAAAATGAGTTCTTCCTGTGGAGGTACTGTTCTCTGTATCTTTGCTGCAACAGATATGATCTGGATGTAGAAGAGAACAATGACAACCTTGAATGAAGGGGATGTCTTGGGGGAATGGCCAAGTCTTGGTTTCTTCATGTTTCAATGAGGGAAATTGTCTTATCAATTTCATAGGGTGATTGTCAGACTCAGAAAATGGACTTGGCACAGCACCCGGGATATAGTTAACAAATACAAGTTATCCACTATTCTATTTAAGAATGGTAGCAGATCCTTTTTATGCAGTATATATGTACATCCTTCTATCTAGGTAGTTCCGATGGAGATAACTAAGGTGGGCATAGGTGACCTCGGTCTGACCAATCAGGGTACTCCATTCCCTTGGACACTGTTGGGTCAGGGATGAGTCATGACCCAGGTTAGCCTAATGAGCACCAGCCCTGGGAGTTTAGCTGGGACTCTCCGGGAGGAGGTATTCTCTTTGCCTGGCATTGATAATCTGGTACAATGAAAGGCTGGAGCTGCTGACTTGCTCGTGCTTTATAATAAACTAACACAGGATAAAGCAGAGCTGAGAGACAGATTCCTGCTGGCTCTGTGTGAGTTCTGGATCCATGCATGCCCAAAACAAGAAACCCCTTGTCTTCTTTGTCACAGGAGACCTTAAATTTCCTCTCTTGCTTAAACCAGTGTGGGTTGAATTTTTGTCCCAGTAGATGTTTAAGGTTGCTGTCCTTTGTCTGTGGGAAAGTTCAGGTTAAATGATTTGAAGCAGGCGTGGGCCTTTAGAACTGAACCTGTGTGCAAACTCTCTGGAATCTTGGGGCTCAGTAATCTCAGCTTTTTTTTTTTTTTTAAAGAACATTAAGAATTCTGTCTGGCAGGAAAATCACAAAAGTAGAAACGGCAGGGGTTTTCTTAAAGCATAGTACTCTGCCATTTCCAATTAATTCACTGCCTACCCACCCACTGCCCATTCGGAAATGCTTTTATTAACATATAGCACCCTAGGACTTCTGGAAGGTGTCAGGGCTTGAAAGTAATTCACGAGAAAAGGAAAAAAAAAGTGAAAAAGGATGAGGGGAAACCCTGCGTGCTACATACACACACTAAAGCTTAATATAAAGTACCAGCACAGTGGGTTGGTCCAGGACACCCAGGTTACATTAATACATTTTGGAAAGCAGGTGTGTTTAAATGGGAGGCTCAGATGTTGGCTCCTTCCCAGACTCCTGTGGTATTCCATATTAATCTCAATCTTTTGGAAAAATATAAATTGATGCCTTATAGTGTCGCTCCCAAAATTAATTTTGGGTTTGGGGCAGCTAGTTCTAGTGACAAGGGCTTTTGTTGTAACAGATCCTAATATTGGAACTTCACTCCACATCCTTGTCTTAGGGCTACATGGTGATTCCCTTAGTCATATGTAGAGTGTTTTCCGGGGGTGAGTGTGTGGATGAATATCACTTGAGAGATCTTCCCTGAGTTCTCCTTGGCTCATCCCATTAGATGGGTAAGAATTGCTCATCTCTGTTCTCTTGATGCTCTGTAAAAACCTGTAATTGTCCTTGATGCTCACCAGGGCTGTACTGTTTTTGAGGGAAATTGCTCCTGAGTTGTGTGTTCTGTGAAGGTAAAGCCTGTATCTCTCAGTTTATCCCTGAGTCTAGAGGAAGGTATTGGTAAGTTACGTAAGATGCTGTTTGGGGTCTTATCTCAGCCCTTCCGAGCTCTCCTATAAGAGAAAGTACAAACCTGGAGACTGGACTCCCTTATCTGAAGGATTCTCCTAGATTCCATCAGTGAGAGGCCTCTATGTGAAATTGGGAGGGTGGAAGACGGGAGAATCTACTGTTCCCCTGTTGATGTCCATGAGCAGATGTGTGAACACTGGATGTGGCCATGGTGATGTTTTGCCCTTGACTTTTGAGCATGCTCTTGAGGATCACCTCCTTTGATGCTGTGGGTAACTGAGACTATGGGCAGACGTGTCCTTGTTATTTTAGGCAGCTTTTATTGCTGCTATGACTACAAGCCCTCACCAGCACAATTGTAGAGGAGGAAAGGTTTATATGGGGGCTCGTGGCTTCACAGGTCTCATTCCATAGACAGCTGGTTTGATTCTCAGGACTTGAGGTGAAGCTCAACAACATGACGAAGAGTGTGGTGGAGGGAAGCAGCTCATATGATGATTAGGAAGCAGAGAGAGACTGAGCTCAGCTCACCCGGTATATACCCCAAAGACACACCCCCAATGAACCATCTCTTCTAGCCACACCCTACCAGCCTTCATTTACCACTCAGTTAATCCTTATCAGGGGATTAATTCACTGATTGGGTTAAGACTCTTACAACCCAATCCTTCCTCCTGTAAACCTCCTTGCATTGTCTCACACATGAGCTTTTGGGGGACACCTCACATCCAAACCATAACACCTGTGATGGCAGTGCCTCTAGATTTCCTGAGCACAGTCTTCCTGCCTTTCGCCCCTACAGCTTACCAATGGTGATGACTGTCTCTCTCTTCCTGTAGTACCCGCTTCCTACTCTAAATACCAACAGTGGTTATGCTTTGCCTAATTGAACTCTGAGCAATGAAATAAGTTGACTGTTGACAACCTGACCAGAAAATTTATGGAATGTAATATTTTTTAATTTTCTGATTTGAATTATTCATATTGGAAGATGTACATATGTGTTAGTCAGGGTTTATCACTGTGATACAATACCTGAGAAAAGCAACTCTAAAGAGGAAAGATGTATTTTGGTTCATAGTTTCAGAGGCTTCAGTCCATGACTGGCAGGTTCCATTGCTTTGAGCCAAGGTGATGTAGAACATCTTAGGAGACAGGTGTGGCAGAGGAAGCTGCTTACCTCATGGCAGGAGGGGGAGAGAGTGCATGTGAAGAGACTGGGACAAGATATTATTCCTGTTGCCATACCCCATCAACCTACTGCCTTCAACTAGATTCCATTCCCCACAGTTTCCACCACCTGTCAATAGTCTGTTCAGCTATGAATTCCTCAATAGATGATTCCACTGATGAGGTCAGAGCCCTCATGATCCAATCACATCCCCAAATTGTCCACCTCTGAGCACTGCTGCATGGGGGTCTAAGTCTTCATCTAAGTCTTTGGGGGACACTTCATATACAAACCCGACAGTATATTACCAGTTGGTAAGTGTGCTTAATGGACAGGCCAGTCCACCTCTTTCGTGGGCTTTGCCGTGTCCTGATGATGGTCTTGCATACACAGCTTTTAAACCTATATTAAAAACGTTGACAAAGGAAAGCAGTTTCATTGTTTGGTGAGGAAGAAAGAAGCTATAGCTCTGGAATAGGAATGGAAATGAAAAGCATGCAAAGAGATGTAAGAAAATGAGAATTCGGTATTGCTCAGTTTTGGCTGTTGGACAAACAATATCCAAATCACAGTGCCTCGCAATAATAAACATTTATTTTCTTGTTTGCAGGTCTGCAGGTCAGCTGTGGCTTTGGAAATGGCTGTTGGCACCACCCTGGGACACGGGCTGAGATCAGTCAGCAAGTTTCCTCCTTCTCCTGGGACTAGCAACCCTCTGTGGCAGATTTTTCTCATGGCAAATCATAGCAGTAAGGCAAAACAAGAAAACCAGGTAAAGTGGCTGCTGGTGTCATGTCTGCTAAAGTGCCATTGACCTAATCAGGTCACGTGACTGATCAGACCATCCATAAAACGGGGTAGAATCCTCTATCCATACTTGGAGACATTCAGGGTGACCTGGAGAAAGGATGTGGACATATAATTACAATTTGGGAAGAGATCAAGAATTGAGAATGACGATCTAATCTACCACAGGTTCCCAGTCCAAAGTGAACTTTCTAGATAAATGACAGTAAAATGCCCAATCAGATCATGGCTTCTCTGTGAAACGTGGACCCAATCACTGACTACTCCAGAGCAAAAAGATACAGTTTCTGGGTGAAAAATACTTGTCATGTGAGATGGAGCACTACAGGCACTACAGTGAAAGTGAGGGTGTAAGGAAAGTCATGGAAAATTCTCAATAAATATGTGATATGGAAGGAATCCAGTGGTCGTACTTGACTGGGAGGCTGCATTGAGAAGGGTACCCATGCCAAGGATAGGCATGAGATTCAATGTCTGCTTAGACAGGTACAGAGGAGGGACGTGCATTGACCATCTATACATCACTTCGTTTTCCCTTAGGTAAGTTGGATCTCTTTCAGCTTTAATATCCGTGACTCTATGACTGAGATTCCTGGAAGGGAAAGACTCAAATTCATTTGTGAACACCCCCACAGTACCCAGCACAAGGAGGAAAGCAGAATTTCTCAATGCCATGAGTGGTTCAGAACATGTGTTTTGAAGTCCTACTGGGCAGAGTTCAGCTTTTAGCAGCAAGTTCGGGACCCCACCCACATCCCTCAGCACTTTCCATTTCCTGGCACCTTATAGGGTTCTGATTCAAGTAAAATACTGCATGCAAAGCTCATAGCTTGTTTGGCACATCAAAACACTCGCTATATTATTGATAAATGTTTTATGAATTTAACTGTAGTCATTTATTGCCAGAAAGTTGAAATGAATTTACAGATCTACTGAAGAATGGAAAGGGTAAAGAAAAAAAAAAATACTGCTGCATAATAAGATCGCAAATCTCCAAGAGCTGGACCAGTTCTGAGTCTTCGTGCTAGCGTTTCTGATAGGAGTAATTCACAGAGGCAAGGCAAACAGCACAACACAAAACAAATGAAACAAAACAACATCAAACAGAAGAGTGTACTCTTTGGAATGGCCCGTTTAGTCTGGGAACGAAGAATAGGCTCATTTTATCACCATGGTAATATTTTCCACCTTCCTCTCTGTTTTTTATTCTCCTTTCCCACTATTTGAAGTTGGCTGAAGAAAACACAAGTGGAGGAATTCTTCCCCAAGTAATCAAACATGCCAATTAGGAAGGAAACACTGCCAGGCCCCAGGAGCCGGGGTGGCAATTTGTAAGCACGGGTTGTATCAAGGCACATGGAATGTTGCTGGGAGCCTGGCATCCTCCTAGAAGGCCAGTTTGATGTCATATCCAATTCATATGCATGAACGCCTGGCCTGCTGAGTCTGGTTTCCTTTGTAGACACTCAAGGAGAGCAAAGCACAGAAAGCTAAGTGCCGACCATGCGGATTTTAGCCAAATGTTTGTAGAGTGTGGTTTCCAATAATGGGAACTAGTTGCAGTAGGGAGGGAACTAGTGGGGAATCCTGTTGGTGTAAAATAAAACTCTTGGCAGGGTGGAAGACTGAAGCTTTATTCACTTGAGTTTGAATTTTGGCTCTACCAGGTAATGCCCATAAGGCATTGGTTATTTACTGAACCAGGCTGAGCCTCTGTTTCCTCACTTATGGAGACAGTGCTGCCTTTCCAGGAAGGATTTTATTTTATTTATTTTTTAAAAATATTTTTAGTTCTACATGGATGCAATATCTGTATTTTGTTTATTTACTTTTATGTGGTGCTGAGGATCGAACCCAGTGCCTCACATATGGGAGGCAAGGGCTCTACCGCTGAGCTACACCCCAGCTGCCCCAGGATTACTCCATCTTTTTTCCCTCCCTCCCTCCCTTCCTTCCTTTTAATTAGAGGGTGGGGTGGGAATTGAACCCAGGGATGCTTAACCACTGAGCCATATTCTCAGTCCTATTTTATATTTTATTTAGAGACAGGGTCTTGCTAAATGGCTTAGGGCCTCACTAAATTGCTGAGGCTGGCTTAGAACTCACAGTCTTCCTGCCTCAGCCTCCCAAGCTGCTGGGATTACAGGCATGTGCCACCGTGTGTCCAGCTTCACTTTCTTATTTATAATCCTCTGGTGGTTTTTCACTGACCTTTGAATAAAATTCTAACTTCTCATCCTGGACTATGTATTTCTCTGAGATCTGGCTCCTGCTTACCTCTCTGACATTATTATCTACCACTCTTCCCTTGCCCGTCTTGATCTGAATAACTCTAGCCTTTTCCTTCTTCCTCCAACATGGCAGACTTCTTCCGGATTGTCAGGGGCTTTGTACCTGCTGTTCCCTCCACGTGGAGTGCTCCTCCCCAAAGTTTTGTCAAAAAGGTTTCAGCTTAAGAAACCATCGCCACCTCTGTCATTATCACCATCATTGTCACCACCATTACTGACTTTGTTATCATTGTTGTTAACACTTATTAAGTGCTTCCCATGTGCCTAGAACAATTCTTTAGCATCCTATGTGGAATAACTCATTAAATCTTCACATGCATTCTCTGAGTTGGTTTAAATTATCATTCCCATTATGCATATGAGGATACCAAGGCCTTGAATGGCACAGAGCTGGGGTATGCTCTGAGCAAGTACTAGAAACTAGTAATTAATCTTGTGCTTCTCTAGCTGCCCAAATATCAAAAGCCATCCAGGTTCTGTCTCACATGACCCAGTTTAAATTCTTTGCAGCAATATTTTCTGTTCTCACTTCATATAAACCATGAAAAGGAAGGAGCCATTTTGTTCATTTCTGGATCTCCAGCGACTTGAAAAGAAAGTCAGATACTTAATATGTGTTAAATAAATATTGGTTCAATGAACGAATGGATAAAAATAGTAAATCTAATACCAGGCTTGAGCCTTGAAAGTAACTGGTTTTGCAGAAATGTTATTCTTTCACCATATTTTTCAATCATGTGTGAAATGGCTCTATTTTGATGATGATGATGCCCCCCGCCAAAAAAAAAAATTTTTTTCTTTGGTATGGGGATTGAATTCAGAGGCATTTGATCACTGAGCCACATCCTCAGCCCTATTTTGTATTTGATTTAGAGATAGGGTCTCACTCAGTTGCTTGGCACCTCTCCATTGCTTAGGCAGGCTTTGAACTTGGGAGCCTCCTGTCTCCTCCTCCCAAGCTGCTGGGATTATGGGTGTGCACCACCACACCCGGTGGCCTCCCTGATTTTCAGCTCCCCTATTTTCTCCTTTCTTTTTCCTGTGGCTTCTTCGGATTCTCTGTGGGGAGAGGACATGACCCTTTCAGCTACTGAATGCCTTTGGTTCCCCTTTATCCCATTCTCCAAGTCTGTAGCTTTACTGTTTAGCATATTTTTAAGTTTAGACTGGGAAAAAAAATGAAGTACCTTAGGAAAAGTTCAGAGATACTTATGTACTTGGACAATGACTCCTCTGCATGAAGTCCAGTGCTGTGCATAAAGTGACCTGGCTCAGCAGGTGACATTCCTTTATCCTTTTGTATTTCCATTGCAGAGGGTTTAGCAAAGCCTGTCACCACTTCACATGGAGTATCTTTGTCATTGGTCTGCACAAGCCTTCTCTCGTTTTTTATTGAACTCATTTTCTTTATTCCTTTCCTGCTCCCATTTAATTTCTTTTCCCCAGACAGCACTTCTAATGTTTTTAATGTGTGCACTTATGGATGTTGTCTTGTGAAGTTTTTTTTTAGATGTTTGTAATTAACTTATATAAATGCATTTTATGAGATGTCATCCTGTTTCTGATCACCTTTTCCAGTACTGTGTCATAAGATCCATCTAAACAGCTTCGTACATCTAGTTGGCTTCTTCTGACTACTGCCTGGGTCTCCACAGTATCTACCTCCCAAATGCTACTGAGGCTCCTGGGAATGAACCTCTCCTCACGGTGCCCTGGGTTATTGAGAATTCTCCCATCCTGTCCTTGAAAGGAGTATACTTCTCTTTCTCTGCATCTTTCTTTCTGTTCCATTCCATTTCATCCCAGCTTGGCTTTAATAATGCCATGTCCCTGCTTTGCTCACCAATTTCTAGCACCTATATTACAGATTACAATAAATACTCAGGTATTTATTCCTTGAACAGATATTTATTACTTGCTCCTATGGGCCAGGGCACTGTCTTTGGAAATGGAGATGTAGCATTAAACAAGACAATAAAGTTTGTCTTCTCCTGGATCTTAGATTTTAAAGGGGAAAAGACAAACAATAACCAAATGTAAAAATAAGTAAACAATATCTGTGAAGCTCCGTGGGTAATAGTCATGCAAACATTGGCGGTATGAAGGGACCCTTAGCTGGAGCAGAAAGCGCAAATGTCACATAATGGGTATAGGCTTGATCTGCTCAAGAAAAGGCAAGATCAATGTAGCTAGAGTGGCATGGGTAGGTGGAGGGGATGAGTAGGAAGAAATGAGGCTGGAGAGGCTGAGCCAGGAGAGACAGGGCATGGTGAGGGGGATGGGTTTTATCCTAAGAGCAATAGGAAACCTACAGCCAAATAAGGATATTTTTTTTATATATATAGAATTTATACTATGTAGATAGTAACTCTGTTCTGTTTTACTTTAATGTCTTGGAAGGGGAGAATCCCAGTTTGCCTTCTATATGATATCATGTCCCCAGTGCAGTGTCCCTGACCATAAGTTCTATGTCACAACCTTGGTTTGGGAGAA
Source organism: Marmota marmota marmota (assembly GCF_001458135.2). Classification (NCBI taxonomy): domain Eukaryota; kingdom Metazoa; phylum Chordata; class Mammalia; order Rodentia; family Sciuridae; genus Marmota; species Marmota marmota. Next base: position 52,234,553 of record NW_026000174.1, on the reverse strand, counting down.
CTATACCTATTCACGTGTCATTCAAAGTCCATGACCCTGGACCAAGTTGTCTCATGACTTTTGACTTGGGGACAGAACCCAAGAGCCACCCAGAGGACCAGGAAGACAAAGCCAACGCATGAGGGTCTGTAGCTTCTCCCACGGTCCACCTCTAGCAGGTGCTGCGTCCTGACTGGGCAGGGCCGCACTACTGGAGATGGCCAGGTGGAGAATCGGGGTTTGATTGTTCATAAGGTAGTTTCCTCAGGTTGGAGAGTCCTTTGTTTAGCCAGTAAAGCTTCAGATCATGAGATTATCTCACTAAATATTCAAACTCTTTTCTTCTACACCTATTTAAAATTTTTGCATTCTCCATTGGTCAGGCCCTAGATCCACCTGTAAGATGGCATTGCAAGTCACACAGCCCAAGTGATTCTTTCCTCTCCAGATTCCTCAGTCTCGCCCCTGTCCAGTGACCCCAGTGACTTATGCCCCATCCCTCTCTGTCTTCAGCTTTAAAGTCGCCAGTCCTCCAGTTTGTTGCCTGCACTGTGACCTCTCCAGTGGGTAATGTCTGTCATTCCATAAACACAGCAGGCTATGAGCTGTGGGTGGACTTTGAGAGGAGCCCATGGTGAGCAATACTGCATTGTGAGTCATCACCCAATAATTTACCCCTTTGCTAGTATAGATTTAGGGGTTTTACTAAAGGTTGTCCTTGGAGCAATATTAAGGATAATTAAAACAATGGGAATTGGAATCGGAAACTCTACAGCTAGGGCCAGAGAAATAAATAGTATTCAAGGTGCGTGATGAGAGATCTTAGGATGGATAAATCTTTTGTATGGTAAAATTTTTTTCTTTTTAAATTAACATAAAGTAATGAACATTTTGAGTAGTATTTTAGGGGTAAAGTATTATTTTTTGGGGGGGATAGATTTTTGAAGTAGAAAAACCTCATACCATGTTCCAGTTCCATGCAGCTCCCATGTTTAAAACAGAAAACTTAGTCACACAAGAGGATAAGTGTGACTTGCCAGGAGGTTTCACATATGAGCAGAGGAAGGTCTAGCTACAGAACTCGTGGGATCCAAATAAAAAGGCAGGACCTTCTGTTCACAGATGATTAAGGATTTCAAAGCAGTGGACAGTGAGTCACTGGACTAGGCACTGGCCCTTATATGAACCTTGAGCAGAGTTGCTTTCTCTGGCAACTTAGAATAGATGCATTAAGAGTGGAGAGGTTAAGAAAAAAAGAATATGGGCTTTACCATGGGACAAGCCTGGTTTGCAATCATAGATACCAGCCATTTAATAATGTTGTGACCAGCACAAGTCATATAACCTCTCTGAACCTCAATTTCTTTACCTATGAAATATCTTTCTCTTAATCTTTGCAGTATTTTTGGAATTAGTCAAGGATTCGAAATAGTTCACTCATTGTGCTTTGCCAGGGGAGAGTATTCCATAAACAGTAGCTGATGGTTTGAGGTTTAACAAGTTCAAAGGGGGAGACTCTCTAGTGACCATCATCTTTGTTATCTTCAGCAGACTTTATGGTACTTATAGGCTTCGAGCTCCCTAGAGACCAGTTCTAGGAACATGATGGAGACAGTGCTACTTATGGAGAAAGGAAGTAGAAGACTAAGAAGTTCAATATGGGACTTTAATTCTGGAGAACCTTGTAATTTAGTTAATGGGATAAGACAAACACACAATTATCATACATTATCATGCAGAGAGACAGAGGAATGGTATAGGGTTGCTTAACCAAATAATGAAGGAATTTAAAGAGAAACAAAGCCAACATGGTATCATGGTTTGGATGTGAAGTGTCTCCCAAAGACTCATAGGTTGAGGTCTTAGTCTGCAATGCCCCGATATTCAGAAGTGGAGGTTTTGGGAAGTGGTGGCATCTTGAGGGCTCTGACCTCATCAGTGAACTCCTGGGAGGAGGGGCAAATATCTGGGGATTGGGTGGAATAAATAGCTTGACCACAATTGTATACAGTAATCACCCCTCATCCATGGTTTTGCTTTGCACTGTTTTAGTTACCTATGGTCAACTAGAGCCCAAAGGTATTAAATGGAAATTTCCAGAAATAAAGAATTCACAACTGGTAGGAGGTGGGATCTGGCTGAAGGAATTAAAAAGAAGTTAAGTCACTGGGGCAAGCCCTGGAAAGGTATTTCTGTCCCCAGCCACCCCTTCCCCTTGCTTCCTGGCTGCCACCAGGTGAGTGGCTTTCCTTCACCACACCCTATGCCATCAAGATCTGCCTCACTTCAGGCCTAGAGCAGTTGATCCTGACTACCATAGACTGATACCTCTGAAACTGTGAGCCAAAATACCTCTTTCCCCTTTAAGTTGTTTATGACAAGTATTTTGGTCACAGCAATAACAGGCTAACAGGGTACAGCTACTTGATTCAGGTGGTCTCTTTATTGCTGAAGAAGATGAAATTATTGAAGTTAAGAGAGCTGCTACAAATTGAAATGGGCTCCAATAACTTTGAGAGCATCATAGCTATGTAGGGTAAACTGTGAACCCATGCCTCTCATTCATGCATCTATGTAGACCCCTCCCCATTGAATCTGGATGACCCTGTCCACCGCTGGAAGATCCAGTCCAAGACCCTAGTGATGCCTGACACTGCAGGTAGTGCTTAATCTCATGTAGATTGTTTTTCCTATACACCCATATGCTGGCTAAATGTATGATTCATGTCACATACAGGATGGAGCACAATGATGTGAGATTTTATTAGGCTACTCAGGATAGCACACAATTTTAAAATTGTGAATTCTTTATTTCTGGAAATTTCCATTTAATACCTTTGGGCTCTAGTTGACCATAGATAACTAAAACAGTGTGAAGCAAAACCATGGATAAGGTGTAATTACTGTAAACAATTCTGGTCAAGCTATTTATTCCAACCAATCCCCAGATATTTGAGCCATCCTAGCTGGGGAATTAGATGGGTGAGTAAAGAGGCCACCTAGAATATTCAGCTCTGGCATATATTACGTGGATAGAAATAAATGTGCCCCGTTGTGCCTTGTCTGAGATTTTAAAAAATTATTATTTGTGAAATATAGTAAGGTAGTTGTCATTTTAAGTCACTATATTTTGGGATAGTTTGTTGTATGGGAATCGATGATTGAAATACAAATTGGTATCTAAAAGTGGGTTGCTGCTATAACAAAAGGTGCAAGACAGGCTCCTCTGGCTTTGGAAATGCATAGTGGCAGGGGCCAGAGATCCTTGGTTAGACTGAGTGGAGCCTGGAAGAATGGTGGGAAGTTGCTACTGGAGCTGGAGAAAAGGAGACTGACCAACAGTTCTGCTAATATATGTATCAAACTGTTACCATTTTTCATGGAGAAGGAGGTCTAATTAGTATCCAATGGATTTGAGGGCTTAGTAAGTAGATACCCACACAGAACATGGAAGGTACCAGCTGGTTCATCCTAGCTGCCTGTTGCAAGGTGTATGGAGCTCCAGATGAGCTGAAGAAGAAATTGTAGACACTGTTCAGTTTTCAAACAGAATTTAGAGACATTATAAAGAAGTTAAAACTTCTTGGGTCTGAAAGTAATTTTTTTATTTCTTCCCAAATTCTGCATCAAGCAAAATGATTTTAAAAATTGCACATAATGCTTTATGCATTCACTTTAAAATTATGATCACATATCTTAAGTGGGCATCCAATACAACCAATTAATCCTAATGTGTTTTGATAAATTTTTGTTCCAGTTAGAAGGCATAGTTTGTAACTTCTGTCTTTATTTCTCTGGCTCTCTCTCCTCCTTCACTGATACCTTCACTTCAGACTTTGTAAAGAAAAAAAAGATGTAAATAAATAAAAATCACCTCACCTCCCCAACACCAACCCCATCAATCCTCCTGCATTTATAGTCCCACATTTTGCCTTTCTTCCCAATGAAATAAAAGTAATGTCTCTGCTTTGGTCCAAGGCCAGTCCCTCTGTTTGTGCTTAGATTCACTCTCCTCTCACATTCTTAAGGGTTTTGGATCTGCAATGATCTCCATTCTCTCTTGCAACATGAAATTACCACTCTCTAGGGCTATTTCCATTGGCATTCTAACATGTCTTGCCTGGGTTTAAAAATTCTCCTCTTGACTCTTCATTTCTCTCAGAACTGCTCTCCTTTATGGAAAAAGTTCTTGAAAGAGTCATCCAAAAATGATGTCCGCCACTCTTTCTCTCCCCATGGTCTCCCAGGTCTTTCTAGAGAACTTCTGTGTTCACTCTGTGGTGATGTTTCTTGTCAAGGTCCCCACTGACCCATCCCTTGACTAAGTTGATGATGCCCTCTGCCTTCATCTTCCAGGATTTCATAGCAACCTCTGACACACTGTCACTCCTTCTCTGATCAGATACTGTCTTCTCCAGGTGACTGTAATACAAGATTTATCTGATTGTCCTCTCACCTGGTGGCCTCTCCTTTTCAGATTGTTCTATTGACTCGTCCTTTTCAACCAGGTGTCTAAACATGGCAGAATCTCTTTTCTCCCTTATCAACACCTTTCCCCTGACTTATGCCACTAAATGATATATGGATTAGCCTTAAAGCCCAAATACTTTGTGTGTGTATGTAGATTTCAGATTTATATGTCTAGCAACTGTTTTGATGTTTCCACTTGGATTCTAGTAAGTACCTAAATTGGTGGGGGGAAGGTCCAAAGAGGACTATGGATTCTTACCTCTTCAATCCACTTTCTCATTTCAGGAAATGACACCATTTTCTAAGAACTCAAGACACTTGTCAATACACAGTAATATACTTACCCAGGTATTTCTACTGTCCCCTTCTAAAATTATTCCAATTGATCCAGTCCACTTTTTTTTTCTTTCTTGTTACCTAGACTGTAATCCATACTAGTAATTCTTAACACCATCTCTCATTTGGCGAGTGTTTCAACTTTCTTTGCCTTCCATTTTGAAGTAGTCTGGAATGAAAAACCACCCATAATTTATGCTATTGCCATGGCATGAATAATCTCTTGGCCAAACAGAATAGTAATACCCCTCTGACCTCAGGTCACTAAGTAATCCTCTCAGCTGATTACCAGTGCCATGAGCTCATTAGTGACCACATGGTGTCAAGACCTTGGTTTCCTCTTTTGGAAGCCCAGTGACAACCAGCCTCAGACATTGCACCGCCAGCAAGGACTCAAGTGGAAAGAAGTCATGATGATACTGCTGTTGTGTCCAAAGGAGAGCACCCTCATCCTGGTGGTCTCTTTTCTCACAGTCTGAGGACTGAAGAGGACTGTACACACTATTTTTCAAACAGGTATGTCTGGCAGTTGGCCAACAGTGGTTATCTAGGATTCTGATACCATCCTCTTCCAGGGAGAAGTGGCATCTATGGGCCAATCAGATTAATGTACTCTTTATAGCAACTGAAGGACGTTCATGATATAGTTTCAGAGAGCAGTGTACACACAAGACAATCCTTGGCCAGAAGAGCAATGCTTGGATCACTGACGGGTTGGAATGGAAGGGATCAATGTTTTTCTTGTTCCCAAGTTTTTCATTCCACATTCTTCCCTTCTTGTGCCTCTACCCCTCCCAATCTCACTGTAGCTATATTGGGCAGTCTGTGATCAGATACTGTCTTCTCCAGGTGACTGCTCTGGAAAGAAATAATAAATGTCCAGCAGTGAGGAGTACATATCAAGAACACCGATTCCTTCTCAGTCTGGAGCCCTCTAGTAACTTGAAAATATACTTCAATTATCAGGAAGGTCTTGGAGAAAGTTTGGCTTTAAGATATGGAAGCCTCCCAGCCCCCTGTTTTACATTTTCCACATCTAAGTGAGACCACGTGGTATTTTTTTTCTGTGTCTGGCTTTTTTTTTTTTTAACTTAATATAAGATACACACTTTACATCGTGTTGTGAAAAAGTCAGATTCTCTTTTTTTTCCAGGCCAAATAATATTCCACTGGGTGTATATAACATGATTTCTTTATTTATGTGTCTGTTGATGGTTATTTCCATATCTAGGTTAAAGGATACAAAGTACAAAATATATATGGTGAACAAGTCTAGAAATCGAACGTATAACATTATAACTATAGTTAATAATATTGTATTTGGAATTTTTGCTGGAAAAGTAGATTTTGGCTGTTCTTGCCAACACACAATAATAGGAAACTATTATTAATTAATAGGGTTAGGGGGATGAGGGGTACATTACTTTGCTTGACTAGTGTAGCTATGTCATTCTTTATATGCTTATCAAACCATCATGTTCTATCCTTGAATTTATCCAAACAAATTAGTACAATAAGTAATGAGGACTGGGGTTGTGGTTCTGTGGTTGAGCACTTGCCTGGCATGTGTAAGGCCCTGGGTTCGATCCTCAGCACCACATCTAACTAATTAAGTAAATAAATAAAACTAAAGGTCCATTGACAACTAAAAAATATTTTAAAAAATAAGTAATGAAATAATTAAAAAAACAGATATGGACACTTCCAGTGATGTTTGCCCTGGGATCTCATGTTGATTTCTTAGCTCTTTGATCTATTATCCTTGTGGTTTCATTAGATGGTGAGGTAACTCCTTAGTCTGACTCTCTATTTTTTTGTTAGTGCCTGGCCCAGAGTAATGATTAATGAAGTTTGGTTGTATTTATGGAAAAAAAAAGAGAAAAATAAAGGAAAAAAGAATAAGGCTAACATAAGTAGGAACAATGCCAAAGCAATTTCTGTATCCTTTTTGGTGAGAAAGCTACCCTGATACAGTAGTGCCTTGGGTGTATCCTAATTTTGTTTTAGTGCTATAAAATTATTATCTCTTTGAAATATCAGCATGAATTAGGTTATCTTATTGTAGCTTTTTGATGGGGATACTTAGAATCATCAAGGTTATATAGCTAATAAGTGATAATGCCAATACTCAAATATTGATTTCTCTCATTCCATAGCTGATTTTTTAAAACTAATCCATGTACAACAAAGGCATTGGATGTATATGAAATCTATGTTAGTCTGTTGCATCTTACCTTTAGCCTTTTCTCTTGTATACAAATGTGGAAACACTGCTCCCAAAATATCCATGTAGTGAGAGGAAGTACCCATCTAGTTACCAGCTTGGAGTCTTCTGATTAATTCTGACCAATTGATAAGATATTCTTTCTGCATTTCTAGCTTTGCTGCACTTCCCGGAGCATTTGGTTTAATTACAGACAAAAACACCCTCATTGATTGTGCTTTTCTAGTTTGGGGTCTGTATGAGATAGGGTTTACTTCTGGCTGCATGTGACAACCACCCCAAATAAAAGTAGTTTCATTCCTTAGAGGTTATTTCTCTTTCTTATCAAAGTTACCTGCATCAATTCAACTGTTCCATAGAGTTGTCAAGGGCTTAGAAGTCTTCCTCTCTCTTTTTTCTTATTTTTTTTTGCTTATATTTTTTTCTTTAAAAAAATTTTTAATTGACAAGGAAAGATGTTTATATTTATGGTGTACAACATGTTTTGATACATGTACGCACGTGGAGTGGCTAAATCAAGATGATTAACGTCTCCATTGCCTCATATACTTTTCATTTCTCTCTTTTCACGCTGCCTTATCTTTGGTGTGGTTTTCATTCTCAAGGTCACAAGATACCATCTATATTTTCTAGGTATCTAAAAAAAATGTCAAAAAAATCAGTAGATTCCATTTCAGCATTCCAAATGACTCTGTCCTCTTTTTAAAATTTTATGATCTCAATGGCCAAGAGAGTCACACAGGGCCATCTCAATGTGCCGTGGAATCCAGAAGAGTGTATATTTCACCTGGGCTCATTGCTACTCCATGCAAAACAGAGTTCTGCAGTTCAGGAGAAAGAGGAGAGTGGATGCTACATCATTGGTGACTGGTGTTTGTCACAGTCTGCTCTTGGCTGAGCAGCATCGATTCACACCCTTCTTTTCTGGCATGGTCAGTACCCTCAAGGTATCATTCGATTATTTGCATTCAACTCAGAGTCCCAAAGTATTTGTCTGGCTCTCAGGTTCTCATAATGAATACATTTATTGACATTTATTTTGGGTGCCTCCAGTATAGACCAATATGTAGCGGTGGAGAAGGAAGACTACAGCTACAATAAAGCTACAGAACAGAAGAGAAATGGAGATAGGCAAGTCCAGAGCAATTTTCAGATCCTCTTGCCCTCTCCATGCACGCAGCATATTGCTGGCTGATTGGCAGCCCAGGCTCTGCTCTCCATAATTCTGATCCTTGTCCATTATTCCCCAAGGCCAAGTTTGAGCAGGGCATTGGGAAGGATGCCACTCTGTGGGCCTGAGCTGCTTCCACAGACTGCTTCTTGTTGAAGGAACACTCAAGAATCTGAGCTTGCCTTAGGGGTTAAAAACTACCTCTAGTGGTCAGGCCTGGAGTATTTTTGGCAAATTTTCCTGCAAAATTCTTGGCAGACATCCATCCCATTCATTACCTGTGAGAACAGAGCAGCACGCATCTTGTTTAGCTGTTTTTAAGTCTAGAGCTTTCCCCTTTCTCCTGTCGCTCCTAGTGGTATGACCGCCTTCCTGCATCTTAGCTTAATGGCTTCTCTTTTGAGGCAGTCACAGCGGTAGGCTGCAGTGGTGGCCAACCTCTTAATTTCCTCCCTGATGGCAGGTTATCCTCCTCTCCCTGGAGGAGGACTATTGTTGAAAGCCACAGCCGAAGGGGCCCCAGCAAACTTCCAGCTGCCGGCTGATGATTGGCTCACAGCGGCCCCAGCAACATCTAGCTGATTGGCTCCTCTGCGGTGATGCTCATTGGGCTGTTTCCCTGCCCTTTCAGACCACGGAGCTGCTCATTGGGGGACTTTTTTGGCTCCGCCCACGTGACCCAGCCAATCGGCCTCAAGAGCAGGAGGATTGTGGGAGGTGGAGAGAAGCTTGTGGGGGAGAGAGAGGCTTGTGGAAAGCCGGTGGTGGCAGTTGAGGCTCTGAGGATTTTTCCTGAGAGGCTGTTTTGTTTGGCGTGTGTGGTTCTAAAAATAAAGTTAGTTTCTTTTGACAAGTGGCTTCTGATTGTGCCCAGCCAGACTGCGGCAGACTATTAGTGGAAGGTATATGGGAAAGGCCTGCAATTTGGTGGCTGCCTCTTTTATCGGTTTTATTTTGAGGTTATGGAGGAACCTGGCCTTTTCAATTATAAGACTTCAAATTGGTGTGACTCCCACTTAAAGTTCTGTTGTCAGCCCCCAGCAGAGCTTCCCCTTAACAAATGCCTATTTCCCTCCTTCTCTCCTTGTGCTCTTAATAGCTTCAGACTAATTTCCTAACTCCTGTTTCTTCCAGACACTGCTGGAAGGAGCAAGAAGGACCCTACACACACCTGCTCTATTGGACATGTTTTATGTGTCTGTGTCCTCTCACATCTTCCAGACCCCAGGCTGCTAGCTCAACCTTAGCTACCTCCGTGGGCAACCAGTCACATGCCAAGAGTCTCTGACTCCTCCTGACACTGTATTGGCTTGAAACATCACACTGTAGGGTGTGGGATGTGGCTTCCTGGGTGACTGCTAAAGGGCCCACAGGATGTATCTAAGACAAATGCAGAAGTTAACTTTTCCTGGGAAACAGGAAGCAGGGGAGAGAAAGGTACCTACATTCCCTCCTCTTCTAACTGGTGCCACAGAGCCACATTTTTGTCATGTCTCCATGTCCCCAGAGCTTAGGAGACAGGGCATCCTAGATATCAGCTGTGCACGTGTGACTGTTTATACTGCTGGTGTTACCATGGTCATTGAACACCTCGTGTCGCTTCCCAGGTTTCTCCCTCACTTCTCTTTGTCATCACCCAGCTCTGGGAGCCCAACTTCTGAAACAGAACAGCTGTACCTGATTGCTGTCCCATTTCATTTTCTAGAGATGCCGAGCTAATAATCTAACATTATGACTTTTTTACCATTTCCTATGAAATTAAAGAATTGATTTGCTAACTGGTTTGCAGCCCAATGTGTGACAATCAGAAGCTTGATGCGATGGCCTTTCTCATAGTATTGCAAGAATCACCAGCCGTCTAACCATTAAAATCTGGGTCTTCACTTCTCAAAGTTCCAGGAAGCCTTCTTCAGCCATAGAGCTGGCTGATAACTTGCAGGACTCCCTTGTTCAGACATCATGAAAATGCACTCTTCAAAGTACTAAAATATAAGACTTTTGCCTTTCTTCCATAGTCTTTTTTTTTGGATTTTTTTGTTTTTTTTTAGTTGTATATGGACACAATACCTTTATTTACTTAAATGTGATGCTGAGGATTGAACCTCGTGCCTCACACATGCAAGGCAAGTGCTCTACCACTAAGCCACAACCATAGCCCCTCTTTCATAGTCTTTATCTTGACCTATGCAATGCTGGTTTTAAGTGCAAATACAAGAACACTTGTTTCATGGAATCGGTGAGATTACACAGTTTGGATGTCATTGTTTGACATGTGTTTGTGTGTTGTTCTTACCAGAGCAGTGGAAGTGGCATAGCAAATTAGCTCTATTTACCAATACTCTGTCCCTTTGCTTTACTGATGAATGAAGAAGGGCTGGTAGGAAAGGGAGCCATGGGTTGCCCATGTTTCCTTCTCATCCTATGCGTCAGTTATGCCAGGTTGCCATAATGAAATACCATAGGCTGGGTGGCTACAAAACAGAAATCAATTTCCTCACAGTTCTGGAGGCTGGAAGCCTGAGATCAGAGGAGCAACATGGTTGAGTTAGGGTGAGGGCCCTCTTCCTAGCTGCAAGATGGTGCTTCTCACTCTGCACTTACATGACTGAAATAAAGAAAGGCTCTTCTCTCTTCCTCTTCTATAAAGTCACAGTCCTATAGATTACTCTTCTCTCTCCATAACCTTTGTTCACCTTCATTACCTCTTGGAGATCCTGCTCCAGCCTTAGTCACACAGAGAGTTATGGCATTAATGTATGAATTTGGGGGAGGGGAACACAATTCATTTCATGGTGTTCTAGGTCATGATTTTCAGCATAGGTGGTTTGCTGTCATAGGGAGTCAATGGGAGTGAGCAAGGATCTGGTAGAATTCCCTGGTTATTCATTTTTCACAGGATGGCATGGCCTTCTGCAATCAAAGCCAATTCCGGTTCAAATCAAAAGAGTGGTCTTGTGGGGCTACTGGCGCCTCTTCCTGCTTCTGCAATCTAAGGAACTTGTACACCCCCCGAGCATCCATTAATTATAAAAATCTTGTGCTTGTGGGGCATTATGAATACCACAAGGCAGGAAGCAGCAGACATGCCAACGACACCTGTCTCCTCTGCTCATGTGCATCCTTCGTTGCCCCTTGGACTCACTTACAAAGCCTAAGTCCAAATATCAAGCTGTTTAAAATTTCAAGACGGGAAGAGGAAAACATTAAACCAAACATGAAACCTTTTGGAGCCCCCATGAAGCCGGCCAGTCCTGATTGGCCAAATTCAACAAAGACTAATTTAATTTCTCTTACCTGCTGCACCATCGCTTTGGTACCGGTTGTGTTTGGCTGTATATAATGTTGAAAAATTACCTGGACCCAGAGTTCATTTTTTCCTCTGTACCAGAAAGCCCAGCAGTTCAGTCTAGAATAATGGCTCCACAAAATCATCAAGAAATATACTGATATTTCTGCTACTTCACCATTTTATGACTCTGGCTTTCAACTTGTAGTGGTAAGATGGTTCTTGCCCTTTAGTAGGTAAAATGACATGCCAGGTAGGAAGAATGAAGAGAGAAAAAAGGATACAAGGCTAAAAAAGGATTAAAGCCAGCCATCTGCTCTGTTCCTGAAAGAGCTTTATTTTATGATATTCTTAATTTTTGGAAGCATCAACTAGCAACTTCTGTTTGCTTCTCACTGGCTTTTATTCCATTACTAGGCCATATTCAGCTGCAAGGGAAGCTGGGTGATTTGGTATTTTTTATCAAAGCTCTTCAAACATAATCAGTTCTACTAGCAATGCAGAAGGGTGGAATGAATGGATAATTTGTAGGAATCAAGTAGTACCTGTGTATCAAACTGATTCCAAAATTTAGTAGCATGCACCAACTGTTTTATGAGGCTCATGGAATCTGTGAGTCTGAAGTTTAGACTGGGCACAGTAGCTCTATTTGCTTGCTGCTACACCATCTAGGGCCTCAGTTGGAAAGACTCGGTGATCTGGTGACTCAAACAGCTGGTAGCTAGAACTTCCTGAAGTTCCAACTTGGGAAAGGATGACTCAAAGCTGGCCTCATCTAGGGCTGTCAACTGGACAGTGTGGCCCCTCTGTGTGGCTTGAGTTTCTCTCAGCGTGGAGGCTAGGTTCTGAGAGAAGATACTCTATTGACCTGGCCAGAAGCTGTATGGCCTTTTCTGACCTAGCCTGTAAGTTTATGGGTGTTTCAGTTATGAGCAAGTCATTAAGGCCAGACTAGATTCAAGGGAAAGCAAGGGGCAAGGTCAAGGTCATGTTGCAGAAGAGCATGGGGAGTGAGATGGATTGTTGCAGCCACCTGCCACAGTTGGCTATGGGGTTCAAGGATCAGCGAGGTGTTACAAAGGTCCATTATTTTCTGTGCTTTCATGTGATTCTGATCTCTGGAGGGAAAAGCAGAACTAGGATTTTTTTTTTTTAAACAGGATTTTTCACCTGGTTAGAAATACAAAATGCCCAGTGTCTGACTACTCTCTAGATTCTTTTTCTATTTGCTATGTTGAGCTTTAGAAATTTGCAAACAGTAATAATCATTGTTTTTGGTGTGTTCTATGGGATTAAATACTTGGGTAGATTCTTGTTACCACTGCTACAAATGTGATTTAGAACAATTCCAACACCCCAAAGAATTCTCTTGTGCTTCCCCCTTGTATTAGGTCCTGTCCCTCTTCTAACCCCTGGCAATCTCTTATCTCCGAGTAAAAATTGCTTTGTTTAGCCATGTCCAAAATATGCTGTATATACCCTAGGCAATGCATAAGGTGATCCAAAAGGGGAAAACAGGAAAAAATAGAATTTGTTTCTATCTCATCTCTTTACATTTCAACCTTTGTTTTAAAATGCACATAATACATTAGTCCTGTGGCATACACAAATAATTTATAAAGAAAGAAACATATTATTAGGAGGGTTGTTCAAAAATTGATCGCTGATAAAGATAAATGATCAAAAAAAGAGTATAGGGCTGGGGATGTGGCTCAGTGGTGGATCTCTTGCCTAGCATGAGTAAGGTCTTGGGTTCAATCCCCAGAAACTAATACACACACACACACACACACACACACACAAACTATACATTTAGATTAGCGATTTCCTCTGTGTTGAAATGGGCATGGTTCTTTACAACCCACCTTTTCCTTAGCCAAATGGAATAGTGAATGAAGGATAAGAAAGAAAAAATATAGTCCTCTGAGTTGAAATTCAGATTCTTCAAATGAGGTTGTAATAGATTCTGCAATTGCTTTCTGAATTCTTGCTTCCCCAGATCAACCACGCTCCATGTAAATGGGCACCATTTCTCTCATTCATTAAAGTCTATGCCTGCAATTCTAGTGTTTTGAGGACACAAGAGTGGGCAGGACAATCAGTGTGTCCTGCAGTGTGCTTTCTAGAGCAGGAAATAAATGCTAAACAAGCACACAAATAATTTAGAAAATTTCGGACAGTGGTCATTTCCATGAAGAAATAAAAGAGGGTCGTGGGATGCGGGATACCACGGGATATCCTAGAAGATCTCTCTGAGAAAGTCACCTTTGAATTGAATCCTGAATGATAACACAGAGTCAACCCTGTAGCTTTCAGATAGGTTTGGGAATTGAATAGCAGATGAAAATTACATAAGGGTTTTTGTTTGTTTTGTTTATTGATTTTTAAAAATCTGTGTGTTTGCAAATCTTACAGAAAAACTCTCTGCCCACCATGCCCAGCAATGTGGAGGTCCATGGAGGTGAATGAGGAGGGCACCATGTGTCCAGGGAGAGGGTCTGGAACTGCTGCACTAGCTTTTCCATGATGGAAAAACATCCACAATTTTTTCACCTTCTTCTAGAAGGGTTCTGAGAGTAACTATTGGCTGGGACTTAAGGTTACTATGTGTATGATCCAGTGACCTGGGTGGCTCAATCCCTGGACACCAGATGAGAACTCGTGTCTTGGTGGCTACCAGTGTGACATTCACACATTAATCCACACTTGTGCTTGTGTCATTTTCATCCCCCCCCCCCCCCCCCCC